>NC_053161.1:23354186-23954186 GCF_016835505.1 Polypterus senegalus | reverse complement strand
CATCGCTATTAAAGTGTAATAATAATGTGCAACAACCCAGTGGGGGAGATGGAAGAATGAACTAGCATTCAGACAATGCTGATGGTCGGAAACCCTTGCAAGGACTTTTTGCTATAGAATGGCTGAACCGAAGTCTCCATCCCCGGCCGAACTTCAATGATCATTTCACACTGCTCCTCCTGTGAGACTCTACTCTTTCCTCTCCAACCTAGTTTTTTTCTCTTCCTCTGCATTTACTAACAGCACTGATTCTCCTAACTTTGAATCTCTTTCTGTTCACAAGGTGTTTTAGGAACCATCTCTCACACACTTCAACTGTACAACCCTGTTCATGTCAGAATCCTTTTTGAAACTTCACGGGAACAGCAGAGAAGGACCTAATGCGTGTATGTATCTGAACACATGAGTGTTCTCTTTCCAGCAACCTAAGCAAAAGCACTGCACAGTCGAATCTTATGACTGATCTCTCCACATGGCTCTGACTCTTTAGACATGTCTGACACCTTAGCAGAGCATTAAAAATAAAACCATATAAATATACTATATAACCCACCTTACCTGTATGTGTCCCATCCCTCACAGCAATCTAATTGGTCAGTTTGTACTTTGGTGTGATTGGTCAGTTTAGCTTTGGCAATATGGTCAAAAAGGAGAAAATACAAGTGTGAAACACATGAGGAGGAGTAAAGGTGTAGGAGGCACCATGAGAGTCGCCTTCAAAGATGGGAAGTGTGAAAGCAGACAGAAGACGAGCAAGGTACCTCAAAAAGACTGAGTCTGAGAAGCAAGCTTACAGAAATGCGCTCAAGAGAGGGTGCGCAGATGAAGAGAGGTTCAGATACATGGATACAAAGGAAAGATGCTGAAGGTAAACGTAGGGCAAGATATATCAAATATTTTTAAGTGTTTTCAGGTAATGTGGCTAGTAAATAACTAAATGTGTAGCATGCAACACCCGCATACACCAATCAGCCAAAACATTTAAACCACATGTCTAATATTGTGTAGGTCCCCTTCAAACCTCCAGAACAGCTCTGATCCATGAAGGCGTAGACTTCATAAGACTTCTGAAGGCTTACTATGGTATCTGGCACTAAGATATTGGTATCAGAATCCTTTAAGTCCTGTAAGACCTTGAGGTGGGGCCTTCATGGATTGGACTTGTTTCTCCAGCACATTCCACAGATGCTGAATCAGATTGAGATCTGGGGAATCTGAAGGCCAATTTAATGGTTTGAACTCTTTCTCATGTTCCTCAAACCATTCCTAAACAGTTTTTTGCAGTGCAGCTGGGCCACTGCCACAAAAGTATACTGTTTCCATGAAGGGGTGCACATGGTCTGCAGCAATGTTTAGAAAGGTTGTTAGTGTCAAAGTAGCATTTACAAAAATGCCAAGACTCAAGGTTTCCTAACAGAACATCAACCAGAGCATTACAGTTTTTCCACCTGCTTACCTTCTTCCCATAATGCATCCTGCTGCCATCTCTTCCCCTGGTAAACAACAAAAATACATCGAGCCATCCACATAACCTAAAAGAAAACGTGATTCATTAGACTAGAGCACCTTCATCCATGGTCCAGTTCTGATGCTCATTGTGCCCATCATAGGCACTTTCAATGGTGGAATGGGTCAGCATGGACACTCTGACCGGTCTGTGGCTACATAAATCCATATGCATCAAGCTGCAATGCACAGTGTTCTCACCTTTTCAGCATTAGGTTTTTCAGTAATTTGTCCGATAGTAGCTCTCCTGGGGGTTTGGTCCAGACAGGCTAGTCTTTCCTTCCCACACTCATCAATAAGCCTTGGTTGCTGATGACCCTGTGACCAGTTCTCCAGCTGTACTTCCTTGGGCCACATTTAGTAGGTACTAACCACTGCATAATGGGACCACCCCACAAGACCTACAGTTTTGAAAATGCTTTGACCGAGTTGTTTAGCCATCACAACAAGATGGCTACCTCTATCACTACCTCTATCAGTGATTTTAATGCTGTGGCTGATCGGTATATATGTACAATATTCAGTATATACAATGTGTTTAAAAAGCAACTGTATACGTCAGAAAATGAATGCAAACTGCCCTGTATCCAAATTTTCATGATCCGAGTCCTGGGTGTCAGGGTAGAGCTCTGAAAACTAAGCAACCAGCTAATGCTTCCTTGACTTTATTTATTCTACATAGATATCACACAGCAGACATTCATTATCTACAAACTGAATGAATGCAAGGTCTGGGCCTGACATGCACAAATGATATAGCACTTGGGTACTCCACAGGTGCAAAGAGTCCATAAAAGGACAACATGCTGCAGAAAGGCTCCAGTAAATACTTAAGCATCCATTTTTATGTGGATTATACAGCAACCAAAATATCCCAGCCATAATAGCTCAGCTCAACAGGATATCATGGTCTTCCAGGATTGTCAGTAAGTTAAAGAATCAGCTAAGAATTTGGAATCTTTATTGATCATGTTTAAGAAAAGAGAAATTTTTCTTGAAAGTTAAAGTAGCAGAGATGTTTATATTACCTGTTTGTTCAATCTAATCCAAAGGCAAAAAACAGTAATACATTTGCGATTGTTATAATTATCACATTTAGCATCACATGTTTTTTTGGCATATTATTATAAACAAATACAATATGTTAGGAGCTATGCTGAGTGCCAAGTGTATGGTGATACTGTTCAGTATTGCAAGCCTCTTTCTGTTCCAAGGAATTATGACCTATCAGAAAGGCTTACTTTAGTAATGACCGTCTTGATTTTACAATGCTAAAAATGACAAAAGGATCCTATTAAATCAAAGTAACTGTTAACATATTAGCTTGTAATGAAACTTACAGTATGCATGTTCTTGGGTGTATGACTATGAGATATATAAAGCAATCAAAGGTTTCAATGTGACTCAAAGAAAGATGTACTGTTTTTTTCAGCTATTTATTGTTCTATGCAGCTCTTTCTTAGTTTGTTTCTCTATACTATTGTAGGAATGTTTCAGTTTAAAACCTAATCATTGATTTCATAATATTCTGTTTATAATCCTAATATAGTATGTTGTGGAATAATCGGGGGCCATACCGCTCCCTGAACACAGACAGGCAGACCACACAAGTGAAAAAGCAACATGCTTTTATTTCTTTTCAAAGCCTTTTTCAGCACACCAATGAGTACTGTTCAGTCCCTTCTCTCTCTTTTCTTTCTCTTCTCTTTCTTTCTTTTCTTCTGCCACCTACACTCCTCTCCACAAGCTTTGTCCTCCTCCTCCTCCCGACTCTGGCTGCCTGAACGGAGGGAGGCAGCCTCTTTTATACTGCACCCGGAAGTGCTCCAAGTGCTCTTCGGTCACCTTCCGTTAGCACTTCTGGGTGTGGCGGAAGTGCTGCAGGCCTCGGCTCTGGGACTGTCCAGGCGGCCTCTGGCCCCAATGCAATCCAGGGGTTTTGCCCTTTTTTGGGTCTGCCACAATGTCCTACCACCAAATTGGTACAATATCTAAACTCATATACTTTGCCCCATTCCATGTAGAAACATTCAATCAAACGTTGCCCAAATCACTGGTGCTCTCCAAGGCATCCAGTCATTGTGCTGTGAACAGCAGCTAGCAGGTGGTGCTTTACACTATAGGTATGGAAGATGTGGCAAGCGTTGAAAAATAAAACAATATCAGCTCAACACAAACTTCTGAAAAAAGTAATCAAAAAAGAAAGTAGAATGAATGGATCATGTCAATTGCAATAGCTTTCACAAAAATTTTGTAAAACAAATATAAATCTTTCCATAAATGTCATGTCATTAACACTAGAATTACCAAAGCTTAGGAGAAAACTCATAAATCCGGCCCACCTTTAATCCACTCGCACGTCTCCATTCAGCATCTTTTGTCTTGTAAATGTGTCAATAATCCCAAGCAGGAAGCAGCCTGCTATATCATCCACCCCACCACCAGAGAAACTGCAAAAACCTCTCCCAAATGAAGCCTTTTTTATCAGTGAGTCAGGTTTCTAGGCTAAAAAAAAATATTGTTATTCAGAACACATGCATTTCACATGTGTTCTGTGTAAGTGTAGGATGACAGAAATGTTGAACACATACCTAAAAGACTTTTTCCATGTTTTAGTAATAACGCCAAAATGTAGTCATGAAGTGTATAATGTGTGAAGACTGAAGTCCAAATATCAGATAAGCACTTTCACAAAAGATACATGTATAACAGAACAAATGTGCTTTTTTCCAAGACTATAACCGAAGAAAAAGAAATCAGGTTAATGTTGCTTGTTGGCCTGACTTCTTGGGTAGTATAGTGGTTAGCGCTGCTGACTCCAATACAGAAGGTTCTGGTTTTGAGTCTTAACGTCTATCAAAATAAACATTCTGAGTAGTGAGCTGTTCTTATTGTTACTATTATAAAATAAAAGTATACATTTGATCTGAGTCTGTAACAGCTGCTGTAAATGTATGGTACTTGTAAAGGTTAGCATTTTTCTTTATTCAGGTTTATTCTCTCAGTCATGTTCACGCTTGCCCCGATCTGACACTGCTGTTTTCAAATAAAGATGCACTATAACAGAGGTGAACTCATATCGGAGAAAGAGAATAGAAGCCCTCCCTGCAAGAAACGTCCACTCACATATAAGAGCAACACAGCTGCACCAGGCGTAAAGGAAAAAGATGGCACAGTTTGGATGCAGGAGGAAGTCCAGCATTATCCTGCCAATCACCTGTCCTTCAAAGAAACAGCACGGCTTGCAGAGCTCGCCAACGCTACACCGTCCAGATCTAAACACTAGCATGGTGTATGTGCCCAAAAATTCTAACTGCATTCTCGTACCATTGCTTGCGTACTAAAGTATCAGCAGGTATTTTTAATGGCATTACATGTGTAATTTGTGAGCATGCCCTCAACGATCAAACATAGGAAGCTCTGCAGTATACTTGTGACTTTACGCTGTAGGAAGATAAGCAAATAAATCAAGATAAGTAACATTCGATCTGGCTTTTATATAAGTAAAATATAAATGCTTCTTATGTAAAGATCATCACAAAACATAATCACAAACATGAGTTTGCATGATACGCTGGCAAGCTCTGTAAGCCATGCTGTTTCCTTGAAGGACAGGACTGGATGTTTCTTGCAGGGAGGGCTTCTGTTCTCTTTCTCCGATCTGAGTTCACCTCTGTTATATCGCGTCTTTATTTGAAAACAGCAGTGTAAGATTGGGGCGAGTGTGAACGCGACTGAGAGAATAAAGCTGAATAAAAAAATACTAACTTTGACAAGCACTATAAATTTACAGCAGCTGTTACAGACGCTAATCAAATGTATGTTTTTATTGTATAATATTAACAATAATAGCAGCTCTCTACTCAAAACAGTAAACTTGAGAAGCTGCCAGCATCAAACCCAGAAGCTCTTGATTGGAAGGCAGCAGTTCTTAGCATTGCACCACGCAAGCTGTTGTATCAATCACCTACCATAACCTGCTTTCTTTTTTCTTTGGTTAAATTCTTGAATAAAAGACCACTTGTTTTGTTATACTTGTACCTTTTGTGAAAGTGTTTATTTCATATTTGTATTTAAGGCTTCACACATTATACATTTCATGTCTACATTTTGTCAATTATTACAAAAACATGAAAAACATTTCTGTGTTAGCTACGTTTTTACATAGATTGTTGTTGACATGGAACACACATGAAATGTATGTATTCCAAATGATGATGTACTATTTGACCCTATAAAGCTCCAGCACTTCACTCGAAGATAAACACTGAGAAACTTCTTTGCGAAATGAACTGCAGTGGTGGGAGGGGGGATGGGATAGCAGGTTGCTTGCTTTTAATCAACACATTTACAGGACAAAAGAAGCTGACAGAGAGGTGAGAATGGATTTAAGGTGGGCTGGATTTACAAGCTTTCTCGTGGGCACTGGTAATTCTAGTGTTAAATTGTTTTTTTTCAAAAGTGGTTAAGGTTATAGCTAAGTAAGGACTTCTTAGTAAAGTTGTAGTTTTACACACTCCAATGTATGGTTTTTATAAAGGGCTCATTTCTCAATATGGGACTATATGTTTAGTGATGCCACGTTATGCTATAACTTTTAGCTTGCATCTGATCACATACTGTAGTTAGTGAGCTTTGGAATGCCATCAGTTTGTAAAAATACATCTGCACTTCTGTTATTTTTGATTTTATCTGTTTAAAAATAATAGTTGTATGTGTGTTGCTTTATTAAAATATATAGACAGGTATATTTGTGTGTATCGAAAGGGATTGCATATTGGGGAGTAAGTGGTAAGGAGTGCCTGGCACAGGACATCATATAGCATGGGGTCCTGAATGGCACCCCATGTGGCCCATTTTTAGATTGTCTTATCATCAATCTCTATATTATGCTTAGTAGTTTTAATATACTTAAAGGTGTTTATGCTAAATCTGAAAGCTGCCTTTATGCCTTTAACATTTCTGATTTGCTTTGGATTAAAGCATGCACTAAATATATTTAATTAAAAAATAGTAATGTTAAAGACTTGTATCTGTTAAACTGAATGAAAAGAAAAATTCATTTAAAAGTAAATTTGGCTATTATTCTATCATTCCCTTAAGTTCAAAATTAAACTTGTTACTTACACAGCTGTGTTTACCTTTGTTACAATTGAATTATTATTTTACTAGCCATGTGCGCCCGACTACGTTGCGCGTGTTAAAGTTGTCTGTGAAGGGCTCCCTGTTTAAATGCAGCTGCCAGTCGTGAACTGGGCCCTTCGTCGCACAGCATTATGATTTTTTATAAGGGAAACAAAATGACAAAAGAATACCCTTGGATATTGATTCGATAGGAACGGCCTACTCGGAATCACTGTCCGAATCGTAATTATGTGGTGGTGTAGGAGCATTTCTGCTTCTATCCATTCACAGTCCGTCTTGTTTTCACAATGCTATCGTTTCCTCTCACGATGTCTTCTCAACCTTTCTCCAATCTCGCAGGTTGCTTTGTGGCAACCCAAAGAGTAAGGCAATATACACGGAGCAATGGTTATAAAAGGGGGACACAAAGGTATCCAGGCTCTTTAAAGCATAAATAGAGATCACTTCACTGACATGTGAGCATGTACAACTGTGAGACGCGCAGCACTTGCCGGCTACAACATAACAATAATAATTTTCGGAACGTGCTGTTACGTTGTCATTCATTTTACCCACTGTCTTTCTTTCATTCATGTTACGTAGGCATGTACCTTTTATCTTCGGCAATCTCATTCTCTAACCAGGCCTCAGGAGCTAATCAGCGTCACACTGTCCACCACCCCTTTCGTTATTCTGGCACATTGTTGACATCCGTCAGTAACAACAATGTACTAAACTGGAAGGTGGTCTACGCATGCATGGAATTCGCGGACAAAGATCAAGATCTAAATGAAGATCTCTTTAGTTAATTTAAAGCACAACAATTTGTTTAGTTTAAATGTCTGTGTTTTGAGGTGTGACTGGAGTACTACAGTCTTCAGTAATATAAGCCTGGAGGAGATTCTTAATGCAATGTCTATGGTTTAGCTGTCTCTCTACTGCCATCTAGTGCTTCTTCTAATTCATTCGCGGACAAACAAAGATCAAGACCCAAATGAATGATTATATATAGAGATTAGACTGTTTCAAAATAAATTTCTTCTACTCAGGATTTGTTCACTTTACATTTGTTCATAAATTGAATCAATATATATAAAATTCTTTTCGCATTTGAAACGGAAATTGCGTATGACCACGCGAAACGGAAATTATGTATGACCACAGAATATATTATAATACAGGAACTAATCACTTCGTTTGTGGATGCAATTTTTATATCGTGTTTACGAATTGTTATTATTTGTGTGAAAGTTATTTTACTGATATTGAAAAGAAGTAAACACAAACACGCCGATCTATCCCATAGAAGTGCACCCCACGTTGCCCTCTCCCAGCCCTCCTCTCTGGACTGCAGTGCTGAGCCGTCCGCCGCCAGGCGCGTTCTGACAGAGAAGTTTTATTTATTCATCCGCATGACTGTCGCGGAAACTGCCACATTATAACTTTTTTTTCATTGGCAGTACTTGATAGTAGAAGAGATGAAGAAAACAGCTTTGAGTCTTTCTACTTTTTAACTGCGCCAAGCTGTAGAAGACTGCCTTCAGCGGCAAGGGGTCATTACAACAAAGTGGACCTGGAAGGCGCAGAATGTAAGGCTGCTCAGCTGGGTCGACAGCTTCGCAGTTTCGGGCAGCGTCCTCTTTTTTCACACCGTTTGTGACACTTCAAGTGCCCCGTCGGCTTCTTGGACAGTGGAAATCTTTACGAATGAGTGTAATCGGCGCCATTGAAGCGTGACTCTCTTGGTAAATTGCGGCATACGGCTACCTACTTTCCCTTAAGTTGAGTTCTGGTCACTAAAACCCGCAACATTCAAGGTTGCTTTTGTGATGAATTCTTTTAAGAAGATGGAGGGTTTACATCTAAGAATATGTAGCGACCTCTTCATGTAAAGTATTGGACTTGGGAATTGTTTGGACCTTCTGCCCATTAAGCACGGAAGGGCAGCGTCCACATTTCTCAGAATAATTTTTCTCTTAAATCACAGGCATTTAGTGCAAGGTTGTCAAGCAGGTAGTTTACCCGAAACCACTGCAGTAGTACTCAATGTATCTTTACTTCTTAAATGTTAATGTTTTACTGTTTAATAATTGATACACTTCTTATATATCATTCAAATTCTCTTATGAAAATGTTTTACTGTTTAATAATTTATATGCTTCTTATATATTCTTCAAATTCTTTTATCAAAATGTTTTACTACTTAATAACTTATTTTATAAATACTACATTTTAATTTTTTTCCCTTGCACTCAGTGAGCAAAGCCACTGGGTAATCAGCTAGTATATTATAAACTTGTGGGCACCCAAATGGAATCTCTTTTCAGGGCCCATTTGTAGCTGTATGGATGGTTATATGATTTTATACACAACAACAGAAGAATGATGAGTAAATTACATACCCACCCACTTACCTTTTGTCCATTTCAGATTGTTCAATATGAGTGTACATCAGTAAAAAGAATTTTTATTCTTTTTCTCATGTAAGATCCAGCATCAGTGTCAGGCTAACCCTGAAATAAAGCAGCTACTTTTATTTGAGAAACTTCAAAAATAGGTGAACACAAACATTGGAAATCCTCTTGCTTACATAAGAAAAAATACCACTGCTATTGTCAAAGTGTTTGAAGTTGGCATTATAAAGTGCATCATACCGAATCCTCAGAAGAACATGAAATTGGAGTGTTTTGCAGGAGTCTTTTTATAAGACTCTTGATCTTTTTTCTTCTTTTTATAAGCTGTATGGGAAAAGTGTCATGGTTTATCAAACAAGCTAGTCTGATAGAAAGATTAGTGCAAACTCCAACAACTTGAAAACCCATGGAAGGATGCAGTTTTTTGAGCTCTTACTATGACTACAAATGAAAGTTCATCAGTTGCACAAAAGCAATTCAGAGACACAAAAACCAGTTTTTGGTATAACCAAAACATGTTTACAGTGACATCCGCATTTTGTCATTTTCTTATTAAACAATCTTTAGTGTGGTTCACTACAAAAGTGAAATAAAAAGTCTTTGTAAGGTATGTGAAAATTACAGTACATGGTAGCATACAAAAATACTATTCTCGTGGCTATGTCATATATACATATTGTCAACAGTAGGAAACACTTTTCTTCCACAATACAGGGTTTTATATTATAAAAATGATTAACACAAAGTATTGACAACACAAGAAGGAACTTAAGGTTGCAAACTAGGGGGCAAAATGATATAACCAGACGCCTATAGCACTTGTCCACCTAAAACTAGGTCTTCAAGAACAAGAACTGTTATACCAAGCTGCTGTTTGTGGACTACAAATCTGCATTTAACACCATCATCCCGGCCCAGCTCATTGTTCAACTCCTGGATCTGGGGCTCAGCTCTTCACTCTGTAACTGGGTCCTGGATATCCTTACTGGCAGGACCTCAACATATGCATAACCACCATCATCATCAACACTGGCATCCCACAGGGCAGAATGCTGAATCTCCTGCTTTACTCTCTCTTCACCTATGACTGTGTGACTAAGTACAACTCTAATACCGTTCTTAAGTTTGCTGACAACAACACCGTAATGGGTCTGATCAGCAAGGATAAAGAAATGGCTTACAGAGGGGAGGTAAGACTCTGGGCAAAATGGTGCCAGGACAACAACCTCAGCCTCAATATTAGCAAAGCTAAGGAACTGATTTTGGATTTCCGCAAGCAGGTGAGAGAGCATTGTCACATTACATCGGAAGGGAAACTGTGGAGCAGGTTAGCAACTTCAGGTTCCATGGGGTGACCCTCACTGATGACATTAAATGGTCAAGTCACACTGCAGCAGTAGTTAAGAAAGCCCAGCAACACCTCAAGAAACTGAGGAAGGCCCGGATGTCACCTACAACCCTTATACAGATTCAACAGGTGTGCTATGGAATCCATCCTCACAGGATGCATTACATCCTGGTATAGTAGCTGCTCAGTTCAGGATGGCAGAGCTCTGCATCATGTGGTGAAAACAGAGCAGCAGATCACAGGCACTCAGCTCCCTGCTATCCGTGACATCCTCATGACATACTGCCTTAGAAAGGTAAACAGTATCAGGCAGGACTCCAGCCATCCTGCACTGTCACTTTTCACTCTCCTCCAATCTGGGAGGCATCTAAAGTCCATATAAATATGCTCCTCCAAATTCAGGAACAGTTTTTACCAACTGCAATTAGGCTTATGAACAAACAGTAATCTCGTCACTTTCATTTATTCTATACTAGCTGTCCCCCATGGCTCCACCCACATAGTAGTGAAACAGAACAAATTTTGAAAACCAATAAAAAATTATAATTCTGGTCAAGCAGAAGATAGGTACGCTTCAACATCAAACATTGGCACTGTATCTGATTGTGTTCAGCTCTGATTGGAAAAAAGCATGTGGTCGTGACATCTCTGCCTATCACCCGGGCCTCCCCACTCTTGCGGTCCAGCTACCCCCTCCCCTCAGCCCACAGCCTCCCTAATGGATTTGCGTACCACAAGCAAACTATGATACTTAGCACGATGAGAGAAGTTGCAAAATCAGCCTGAATGTTCAAGCAAATTATATAAAAAAACCTGATCCAAATCTGTTAAGCAGTTCTGTCATGAAAAGTGGACAGACATACAAACAGACAGACGTTGGATTTTATATAAACTGTAACACTTGAAAACACATGAGATCTCAATGGGAAAAAGAAATCCTCCTGGATATCTATACTGATATAGACTGGGTAATGTGTTAGGAACGAACGGATGCCACATCATTTGATGGAATGAAAATGATCAACCTACAGAGCCCTGAATTCAAAGACGCCCCAAAAATCAGAGTGAAAAAATGATGTGGCAGGCTAGTCCATTTTGCCAAAATTTAATTGCAGCAACTCAAAATTGTACGCAGCACTTTGTATGGCCCCTGTGTTCTTGTATACATGCCTGACAACATCGGTGCATGCTTCTAATGAGATGACAGATGGTGTTGTGGGGGATCTCCTCCCAGATCTGGATCAGGGCATCACTGAGCACCTGGACTGTCTGAGGTGCAACCTGGTGGCATTGGATGGACCAAAACATAATGTCCCAGAGGTGTTCTATTGGATTTAGGTCAGGAAAGTGTGGTGGCCAGTTAATGGTATTAATTCCTTCATCCTCCAGGAACTGCATGGCTATGCCTCCCCAGACAATCATTAACCCACGACCAAACTGCTCATGCTAAATGATGTTACAGGCAGCATAATGTTCTCCATGGCTTCTCCAGACCCTTTCACTTCTGTCACGTGCTCAGGGTGAACCTGCTCGCATCTGTAAAAAGCACAGGGCACCAGTGGTGCATCTGCCAATTCTGGTATTCTATGGCGAATGCCAATCGAGCTGAATGCTGCTGGGCAGTGAGCTCAGGGCCCATTAGAGGACATGGGGCCCTTGGGTCACCCTCATGAAGTCTTTCTGGTTGTTTGGTCAAAGACATTCACACCAGTGGCCTGCTGGAGGTCATTTTGTAGGGCTCTGGCAGTGCTCATCCTGTTCCTCCTTGCCCAAAGGAGCAGATACTGGTCCTGCTGATGGGTTATGGACCTTCTATGGCCCTCTCCAGCTCTCCTAGAGTAACTGCTTGTCTCCTAGAATCTCCTCCATGCCCTTGAGACTGTGCAGGGAGACACAGCAAACCTTCTGGCAATGACACGTATTGATGTGCCATCCTGGAGAAGTTGGACTACCTGTGCAACCTCTGTAGGGTCCAGGTATCGCCTCATGCTACCAGTAGTGACACTGACTGTAGCCAAATGCAAAACTAGTGAAGAAACAGTCAGAAAAGATGAGGAGGGAAAAATGTCAGTGGCCTCCACCTGTTAAACCATTCCTGTTTTGGGGGTCATCTCATTGTTGCCCCTCTAGTGCATCTGTTGTTAATTTAATTAACACCACAGCAGCTGAAACTGATTAACAACCCCCTCTGCTACTTAACTGACCAGATTAATATCCCATAAGTTTCATTGACTTTATGCTATACTCTGATTAAAAAGTGTTCCTTTAATTCTTTTGAGCAGTATATATATTGTGGCAAGTGGCTGGGGGTGGCACCAAGCCGGGATGTCCAGAAGGACTGAAGGAAGGATTACGCCTCCAGACCACAAGAGGGTAGCCGCCCTGGTTGGTATGGGGATCCCGGGAACAGAGCTTAGAAGCTCAACCCTATAGGGGCCCGTGGTCACCGCCAGGGGCGCACCAATGCCTGAGGAGCCCTAGCCCTCAGCACTTCTGCCACACCTGGAAGTGCTGGGTGGAAGAAGACCAGGGACACCCGGAGTGCTTCCAGGTGCACAGCCGGTACCTCCACCACACTTGGGAGTGCCGGCGGAAGCTAATCGGGAGGCATCTGAAGCATGTAAAGGTGTGTATAAAAGGGGCCACCTCCCTCCATTCGATGGCTGGAGCCGGGAGGAAGAGAGACAGAGCTCGGGAGGAGAGGAGTGGAGGTGGACCTGAGAAAGGCATTGTGTTACAGGCCTGGAAGTACTGGGGGTTGTGTGTGTCACTTTGTAAATAGAATATGTACAATAAATGTGTGTTGGGTGAATGATTGGTGTCTGTCTGTCTGTGTCCGGGCTGTTTCCCACAATATATATAGATTTATTTTCTCTCTGGTGTTTGTTTTCTGTCTGCGGAGGCACATGCAAGTAAAAAATACATTATACATGGTATTTATACTTGTACACATTACAATAAAGAATTGAATCTTGAATGTTATTGTGGGCCTTCCACTAGTTACTCTGGCTTTACTCCTGTATTCCTCAAGACATGCAAGTTAGGTAAACGGTAAATCAAACTGATGCTGCTTGGGCAGTGAGGGTGAGACAGGGTAGTATGAAGTGCTATGGAAATGGCATCCTCATTGGACCATGTTTTGCAATGGTAGGCAAACAGGAGGGGGCCCAAACTGTCAGGGATGATGTGCTTAATGTGTTCCAGCATCAGCCTCTCAAAGCACTCCATGGATATGGGAGTAAGTGCTACTGGGCAGTAATCATTAAGGCAGTTCATTTTATTTTTCTTTGGTACAGGAATGATAGCTGAGTTCTTGAAGCAGGTGATAAAGACAGCAGCTAGCTGGATGCAGCATGTTTTTACAATGCAAACTTAAACTCCTTCTGGGCCAGCTGATTTGTGGATGCTGACTTGGGAGAAAGTCCTCCTCACGTCATCCTTGGAGATCCTTAAGCTGGAGTCTTGTGGTGCTATGGGAAATCATACAAGCCTGTCCGAGTTAGCGAGCTCAAAGTGGGTGAAAAACATGCTCAGCTCCTCTGGGAGTGTGAATTGGCAGTAGTTGTAGCTGTGTGTATCCAAGGTTTGTAATTTGTAATTATCTGGATGCACTGCCACATCTGACAAGCATCTGCTGTGCTTTTAAACTGAGAGTTCAGTTTGTGGCCTTATTGTTGTTTTGAATGTTTGATGGCTTTCTGCTCTTTTTGTATCCCCACATATCTTCCGGGTGAAATGCACTGCTACGCTCACGGATCCACCGTCAGACTTCTGCACAACCAAAGGTTTCTGGTTGGGAAATATGCTGACTAAATAAGATATGAACTAGATGTAAAATATGAACCCAGAACAATGGATACATGAGTCAGCAATGCTAATCACTGCAAAGACTTTGCCAGAGTCTGCTAAACCCAGTGGAAAATAAAGATATCACCTAAGATAAGGGAACATCAGGTTACTGCCATCTTTAAGTTAGCAGAACTAAAAGTGCAGGAATAGCTGTTTGATCTACACAAGACTGGTGGATGTACTGTTGATATTTATGTGCTGTCACACATGTGTATTTAGGGGACAACTAAAGGGCCTGAGTAGATGTACATGTAATTCCACACCGGACCAGGGGGTGGCGAAGTGCACTAATTCTCTCTCTCGATTCCTTGCAGACCATTCTAGAGAAATCTTGCCCGGCTCTGTGGCAGCGAACAACATCACTTCCGGTTCCGGTCCTGATTACATCACTTCCCATACTGGCCTTTAAAGCCGCCATCTTGTTTCTAGTGAATCAGTTCTATTCTGGACTCAATTGTGTGAACATGTCTGTACTTTTTCATCAATTTTGTAGCCGGGAAAAATTATACGGGTGGCTGCCCCAAACCTCCTCAATGTCTTTTGGTCATTTTTGTAAAAAGTGCCTTGTGGATTATTCCTTGTTTTTCATTTCTCATTATAAACCTCATGAATTGCTCCTCATTCTTCATTTCTTTAAACTGATGTAAGACTAATACAAGGGATTTCTTCATGCTTCCTGAAATGGGTTAGAGGAAAAAAAATAAAATTATTAAATCTCAACTTAACTAATAAAAGAAAACAATTAGTTTCTAACGTGGAAAAAAAAATATTTCAAAGTGAAAAGAAGAATTGTTATGAGGAGTGGATGCTAGATACTAGTGTATGTTCCAGTACTGCTGTTATAAATGACGTAGCAGATCATTCTTACATATGAAAAAATGTAACGTCCTGAATTGATTGTGGGAGAATCTGGTTACCCTTCCAATAAAAATTGACAAATCATGATGTTTGTACTGTAGACCTAATCTGTTCTGGCCAGTTTAATTCAATTCAGTTTATTTTAACCCAGAGCACTTTCATGCTGAAGATAATAGAATTGTACAGCACCTAAAATACTTTAGAGTAACGTATTACATATCACTCTATAACATATCAAATCAAATAATTAATTATTCAACCAAGTAAAGATTAAATAATACAAGGAAATTAAATTTGATGGATCAGTCCTCTGTTAATAAAGAAAAGGTTTTCCACGCAATAATAGATTGCATCCAATGCATAAATATAAATAACGTAAGAGAATGTCCTGAAGATGCTTGTATACTTAAAAATAAGTATTCATAAATGCTAAAACCTCCCAAATGTATCAGTTTTGTACCTATATAGCAAATTAGAGTTAAAAAGTAATCAAATAACTATCTATGTGCTTTGTTTTTTAAAAAATTAAAAACTCTTGTTCATGATGCCATTACACGATACAAATGGTATAAATCAGAAGTAAACAATCATGCATGTGTGTTAACATTTGTTATGTTCACTGCTTCTTTTATCCCTTCAAAAAACACCTAATACAGTATGTCACCACGCTGCCATCTTAAGTTTAGGCACAAGTTACTTAGACTCCTTGATAATGCGACACTGACGGATAGTACCAGAATTCAGCTAATTATACAAACTGAAAAGATACATCGATTCATCGTCTAAACCAGGCATGTCAAACATGTGGCCCGTGGGCCGCATGCGGCCCTCAACAGAAATCTGTGTGGCCCGCATGACAGATCCTAGTTAGCACTAAACTTGTACAAAATGATTACTATCATTTGTGATTGAATCATTCTGCATCTTCGGCATTATTTATTGACTTTTCTTACTTCTGCCTTCTGACAAAAGCGCATTTTCCCATGGCATTGCGGTACCGGAAACATAATCTGCTAGTATAATTGCAGCTGTGGCATCAGCTCCTTGATATCCTAGGCATGACACTGCCCCCCCTTGACCAAAGTTAATTTAGCCGCGATGTCACAACTGAAGTGCTAGGCTGCAGCAGCCTGACAGGCTACATTACTGGCTTGGCTGCTGAGACTGGCCACTGGGCAGAACTGACCATCGCGAGTAGTAATAGCTTGCATATTTTCACGTAATGGAGCAGGAAAGTGTCAGGCGGATCAGTGCGGCGTACACAGTGATGCAGGCTCTTCATTGGTCTTTCGTGGTGAAAACGGAGCTGAGCCATTAGGCAAAGCTCTCAATTTACCGGCCGATCTACGTTCCTACCCTCACCTATAGTCATGAGCTGTGGGAAGTGACCGAAAGAACGAGATCGCGAATACAAGCAGCTGAAATGAGTTTCGTCCGCAGGGTGTCTGGACTTTCCCTTAAAGATTGGGTGAGAAGCTCAGTCATCCGGGAGGAACTGCTCCTCCGCATCGAGATGATTCAGATGAGGTGGCTCGGGCATCTGATTAGGATGCCTCCTGGACGACTCCCTGGTGAGGGGAAGACCCAGGACACGCTGGAGGGACTATGTCTCTCGGCTGGCCTTGGAATGCCTCGGGATTCCCCCGGAAGAGCTAGTAGAAGTGGCCAGGGAGAGGGAAGCCTGGGCATCTCTGCTCAAGCTGTTGCCCCCGCAACCCGATCTCGGATAAGCGGAAGAGGATGGATGGATGGATATTTTCATGTATTTTTTGCTCTAGTTTTATGTAATTTTGTGCTAGTATTGTAATGAACAGTTAGTGCAGACTACAGCTGAAGATCTGAAGTGGATGCGAGTTGGTGAGTTGTTTTTTAACAAATTTATGTGATTTTGAGTTTGTAAAATTAGTGTAGGTCAGGGGGCTTTTTGCATATCGGCTTATTTTACAATATAAACTTTGAAGTAAACTTAGTAAAGTAAAATTAGATTTTTGGAGGATATGCTTTCCAACTTGAATTACTGAGTAATGAATTCAGTGAGTGTTTTCGTGATTTCAGTTCACATGAACAGGACTTCGCACTGTTTACGTCACCATACTCTTACAACGTTGAGAATGCGCCTGAGAATATCCAAATGGAATTGATTGAACTGCAGTCAGATTCTATTCTGAAGGCAAAATACAATGAAGTTGATGTGCCAAGCTTGTATACTTACCTGCCACCCTCATATGTGCAGATCCGTAAGTTGGCATCGAGGGTACTGTCCATGTTCGGAAGCACTTACCTTTATGAGCAATTGTTTTCATTAATGAAAGCTACCAAAACCCCACATCGCTCAAGACTTACTGTCGAGCACCTTTCATGCCTCATAAAAGTTGCAGCTGCACAAGATTTCAAGCCTGATATTGACAAACTGGTTACTAACAAGAGATGCCAAGTGTCGGGACAAAAGAAATAGATCTCACACTGTAAGACTCCTATATAAGGATCTAGCTAAGACTCTAATTGTACGCTGTTGTACAGAGATTGTATGGAAATAAATTGCTTTTCTTTAAACTTTAAGTGTTACATTTTTTTAAGTTTTCAGTATTGGAAAGAAAGCTACAGTAACTTTGTATAATACTATGTGTTACAGTGCGGGCCACTGATGCACATATGGCAGTCGAAGCGGCCCACCAATGGTAGCGAGTTTGACATGCCTGGTCTAAACCCACCTATCCCCTTAAAAATTTTTCCTGCACTGGCCTCAAGATCTGTGACCAGAGGTGAAGAATGGCTAATAATCAATATGTTATTATAGTCTGTGAGCCTAATTGCTTTATACATATGCTACTCGTCAAAAGGTTTAGAACAATCCTATTTTTCTAGTTTTTATTGAATTTTAAGCAGTTTAAGTCCAGTGAACAACCTGAAATGATATAATGGTAAGCTGTAAACTGTCAGAGGTTAAAAAAAAGCTTAAGCTATTAAAAACTGAAAAATAATTGAACTTTTGTGTTGTACAAAAAGGCCTTTTTCAGAGAACAAGAAATGGGTTAAGAACATACAGCTTTTCTGCAGCAATGCAAGTTAATTAAGTCTTGACCATTAAAGCAAACAGCTCCTGCAGGTGCCTCAACTTTTGTTGATTACTTAAAAACTCAGTATAAAAGCAGTGTTGAAGCAAACTGTATTGCTACACCCTCTGAATCATTACTTGTACAATATTACCATCATAACACCAAGAAAAAGGCAATTAGCAAAGGAAGACAGACAGACCATAATAACCCTTTAAAGTGCTGATTTTTTCCTTACAGAGATTCAAAGAAAGCAATGGTGTCAGTGAATACAGTTTCCTACACCATCAAAAGGAATTTGGAAACTGGAAGAAATTCTGAGAAGGAACAGGTCTAGTGGCTCCAAAGCCACAACAGAATAGGAAGACAAGTCCCTGAGAGTCAACAGCTTGCGTGAGCATATCTGGCAGCATTGAGCACAAAGCTGGAGATGGCCCTGAAAAACGAACCTATCCTATGAAAGAATACGTTTTAATATAAAGTTAAACCAATGTATTGGATTCCTCCTACATTCCAACCAATTACTAAACTTGAGTATTATTTCCAAATCAATAAAAAATAAACAAGGAGACAGACATATTTCCATTATCCTATATTTAATATAAAGAATTGCAGTTTCTAGAAACTTAGTGAACACTGTGGTGATGCAATGGTTTATAGACACATAGTAGATGAACATGTAGAACTAGCTCTGCTACCCGTCTAACATTAATGTTTGCAGTGCGCTATGCAATACATACGTCTCTGTTATGTGCCCTTTGGTGTGGGATTCTTAAAAGCAATGTTAATGTTTGTGATGCAAACATTATTATTGGAATGACAAGTGCAATGCATATTATTATTAAAACTGTTTGTGACGCACCATCATTCGGACAGAGGCATAGCAAGCAGATGGACACACAGATATACAGACACTTGTCCTCTTATTAAAGTGGATTGTTTATAGCTGGGTCTTTTGTTAGCTAAACATCCATCTATCTATTATCCAATTTGCTATATCCTAACTACAGGGTCATGGGGGTCTGCTGGAGCCAATCCCAGCCAACACAGGGCACAAGGCAGGAAACAAACCTCGGGCAGGGCGCCAGCCCAACGCAGGGCACACACACACACAAAGCACAATTTAGGATTGCCAATACACCTAACCTGCATGTTTTCAGACTGTGGGAGGAAACCGGAGAACCTGGACGAAGCCCATGCAGACACAGGGAGAACATGCAAACTCCACGCAGGGAAGAGAACCCGGATCTCCTTACTGTGAGGCAGCAGCGCTATCCACTGCACCACCATGCTGCCCTTGCTAAACATGTTACAATAATAATTACTCACTGGTATGTTTTTTTTTTTACATTTTAAGAGACAGTAAGGTGATAACAATTGGGCGACTGAAACATGATAATAACTGTGTCAGCTTATAAGGATTTCTTACCATACGATCTGCAATGTAAGCAAAAGATGGAGGGGTTTCTTGGTTGAAGTGCATTGCCCCCAGAGCCAGTAGTATACTACTTTTTCACCATTCACAGGTGCACTCACAATGTTATATTGCTGAAGGAATCCCTCCCATAACAACTTGAAGGAGTCTTAACAAACATAGAGTTCCACAATTGAAATACACTGCTCCAATGAATAAGCCATGTTTTCTCTCCAACACGCACAAAGACAATGGAAATAACAAAAGGCAAAAAAAAGTCCATGCATATAGACTTTCCACTAGCTTCATCTGCCTATATTTACTGCTGCTAAAACTAGGATGTTACTCCTTACTGTCTGCAGGGTTCCCCTTTTGTCTGTCTTCCAGAATAATATTGTTTCTGTTGCGTTCATCTCTTGTTTTCCCATAGTCCTAACTAGATAAAAGAGATAAGTGATTAAATACTGCACAAATGAAGAACCATATACATTAATATTGGCACTGAAAGTTATACTTAGTTTGATGTGCTGGTTCTACTTTACGTAATAAGAGCACATTTTGGATTATGAGGAATTAGCACTGAGTATCACAGTTGTTAGTTCTGCTGTCTCTCAGCTCACAAAGCCTCAATCTGAACCCTGGCCAAGTCTCACAGTCTGGTGTGGGCTGCTTATTCTCCAGGTATTTCACATTTCTTGTCACAAGTGTTAAATTTATGGGTGACTACAAATTAGCCTGATATTATTTAGTGTAGATTGGTGAATGTGTGCTCTCGGTCGATAGTGATTCTGTCTAGATTGGCGATGGGCTCCTACAACCATATACTCACGTATAAGTCGGGTCTTGAACCCCGAAAAATCGATCATAAAATCAGACCCCGACTTATACGGCCATTCAAAAATGTTTTTTTGTTACATTTTCTTGCCTCTTACGATCTCACATCAGTTTCTCAGACACATCAAATTTTGTTACAGCACCGCAGTTACCAATTTCTTTTGCTACTTCAATTATATTATATTCCATGCATGTTCAGAATAACTACTCAACCTGTGAAGCAATAGTCAAACAGAGACTATAAGGAGCTGACTCATTTCTATTTCAAGTAAATATTTTCTATATATATCAGATCTAGTAGGTCCATGTGGAATTTGCCATAGCTACTGAGCTAGTGGCCTGCTTTAATCCGGACTAAACTAGCATTTCTGACCAGAAAGAATGTACTTACTGTCCTGACCAGTCATTTATAAATTTAACCCTAATACAATTTACTATTTTCATATTTATATTCCACCTAAATACACTACAATCTTTAAAAATTGTTCATATATGTGTTTGCATTAAGCTAAGATGTATTTTAAACAAATAATTTGCAGTTAGAATGTTGTATTTGTTGGCTATGGCTAAATGAACTCAAAATATCCAAGTAATCTGAAAGTTCAAAAATCTTTTAAAATTGTTTAGCAATATTTGACATTTGAATTCCTTACTTTCTTACATTAATATTTCTTGCACTTTGTTATTAGTCTGTTGAAGAAGCTTCATTCACCTTGGGAGTTGAGTTTTCAGACATATAAAATGTTTATTCCTGCTATTTAAGAGCAATGCAAAGTAAAACACCGTCTATTTACTGCACTATGCATCTCTATGCATAAATACTGTATACTTTTTAATGATGTTACCTAATTAAAATATTTAAAGATAGGAAATGCACATAGTAATTTGTTTAAAAAGCATAAAAATGTACTATTAGGTCATGAATAATTTTGTTTACCTGCCTGATTCAAATCTCAGGAGAATTACAGCTATGTTACCTGTTCTTTTTCCATATGGTTTTCTCAGATTCTCATGTAATAAAGTGTAATGCTATACTTTATAATAGTGAATAATGCATAGGGTCTATAGTCTGAAATGCACCACAGTATTAATTATAATCAATGGTGTAACACAAGTTTCTCAGAATCACAGATTCAGAGCAGCATCAGGAATAAGAGAGGAGCGAGCCGCAGACAGGACGCTAGTCCATCGTAGGGCCCACATGTGTATACCCACACTAGCACCAAGTTAAAGTCACCGTTGTACCTAACACTAACATCATTGGTGATGTGAGAAGAAACCAGATGACCTGGAGGACAACCCATATGAACACAAAGACAAGGTACAGATTTCACACAGAAAGCAAGCAATGATGAGATTCAGACCCAGAATGATGGATCCATGAAGAGATAGTGCTAAGTGCCATGACATAAAATAAGAATAATGCTTCAAAAAACATCAAATGTGGAATTTGGTTGATAAAAAATAGAAACTTTGCCAATATTAGTGAAAAAATGCATATAAGAAATCCATCCCACATAAGGATAGAAAGATATCCATCCATCCATTCCGCTATATCCTAACTACAGGGTCACAGGGGTCTGCTGGAGTCAATCCCATCCAACACAAGGCACAAGGCAGGAAACAAACCCCAGGCATGGCGCCAGCCCACCGCAGGGCTCACACACACACACACCAAGCACAATTTAGAATCGCCAATGCACCACACCTGCATGTCTTTGGACCGTGGGAGGAAACCGGAGTACCCGGAGGAAACCCATGTAGACACGAGAAGAACATGCAAACTCCATGCAGGGAGGACCCGGGAAGCAAACCCAGGTCTTCTTACTGTGAGGCAGCAGCGCTACCACTGCGCCACTGTGCCGCTCCTGAATAGAAAGATATGCACATGGAAATTTTTGAATATCAGATGCAAGGTCCAGGAAAATAATCTTTGCATGGTTGTATATTAAGAAAGAGCCAAAAGGGTTGCTGCATATGGCTTGCAAGATATTGCCATTACAAGCATCCATAACAACAGTGGGTGCCCTTCTGGTATCTCTCTGCACTTGGTGAAAAGTATAAAAAAGATGAATTCGTTCTTTAAAACACAAACAAGAGCAATAAAAAGGTACATTTATTATATAAAATGATCTGTCTTGCAACAATGACCTCTCTTCCTTTTGTCACTGAATGTTTGCCTCAATGCATCCCCTGAGCCCTGTAGAATGAAGTGGTTTAAATCCCTCTTTGAGATATGGTAATTTCCAGAAAAAACACCAGTGGTCTTTCTTTTGCTATATCTACTTCAGGTTATGGCTCCCTTTGCAGCCCCCCAGTGTTCCTACACGTTTGAACCTTACTGGTCAGGTCTATTTTAAGGCAGACAGGTTCTGGGATGCCTGTCTTAAAAGGACACTGAGATCACACTTCTACTTGGGGAGTGCGTTCTTCCACCTAAATTACTTTATGGCCAGTCACCAACTAATTTCCAAAAAGTCAAAAGTTTTCCCACCCTGAATCATGGATTGCCTTCTATTGACCAAAAGTTGTTCTGCCCATTTGCCTCTTTTTAGTTTTATATTAGAGAGTCAGACATCTCAGGCACCTACTGGTTGTTCTCAAACATTCAGGGGTACATTATCCTTTTCCTCCAAGGCTCTAACTTTCTATCCCCTCCAGTGATGTCCCTGCCTTTTGCTTGTCCGAGGTTTCTAGTTGAAGTTTAGGGCTTACAATCGCCTAGAAATGCCCTTGTTGCCACAATGCCATATCTGATTTCAGCTATACTGTACTACCACTGTGATGTTTCCTCTCTGCTTTTATCCATACTGCCATTGTAAATCTCCTTCTCTCTCTTACACTGTCTCTCTAACAGCTTTGGCGGTCACCTCCACTACCCTGTACCATCCTTTTATTCTCTGGCAGCCC
Source organism: Polypterus senegalus (assembly GCF_016835505.1). Classification (NCBI taxonomy): domain Eukaryota; kingdom Metazoa; phylum Chordata; class Cladistia; order Polypteriformes; family Polypteridae; genus Polypterus; species Polypterus senegalus. The sequence goes on along the minus strand of NC_053161.1, from coordinate 23,930,876 downwards.
TTTGCTTTACATCAGATATCAAACTAATGAATTAAAATACAATATACCAACTCTGTCGCAAACATAAATAAAAAATATGTAGTCATTAGTGTGTCAGTTCCTAAAAGCTTCATGAAGCAATTCCATTTTAGACAGGTTGCAAATGTAAATGATTAGGATAACTTTTCAGAGATTAAGGTCAAATTTTGTCTTTAATATCATACAGAAGAAGGATAGTAATTGCGTTTAATTAAGGGGATAAATGTCATGTACCAACCTAATGCTTTGGTGGTGTCACATGATGCATGTGATGATTCTGTCAATGAGAAGGAGCTAAGTAGTCTCATGAGACTAGACATTAATACATGTCATCCTACATTACCCTACTGTACATAACATTTACAATTTTATGGATTTGATCTCAATATTAGATATACAGCACAAATGCACATCTAACACACTATGAAAGTTCCCAGATAGTGAACATTATACATTCTGACATAAAAATATTCATTTTCTTTGCTAACGAAAATAACCCAATTTGGATTTTCTTGCAAGTAAAGTTAACTCTTTATTCTTGAGCCCATAGTTTTAGAGGTAACAAGGATTTTTGAATTATAATTGTGGGTTTGAAATGTAAACTTCACTAACATGCAACATGGTTGCTAAGAATTTGACTCTCTGTTACAGCCATAATGTATCAAAATCCGGATACATCACAAAATAAAAGAGCAACATGCAGCAACACTATATACTGTAACAACAACAACATTTATTTATATAGCACATTACCATACAAATAATGTAGCTCAAAGTGCTTTACATGATGAAGAAAAAGAAAAAAAATAAGACAGAGTAAGAATTAAAATAAGACAACACTCATCAACATAGAATAAAAGTGAGGTCTGATGACCAGGTAGGACAGAAAAAACAAAAAAAAAAACTCCAGACGGCTGGAGAAAAAACAAAATCTGCAGGGGTTCCAGGCCATGAGACCGCCCAGCCCCCTCTGGGCATTCTACCTAACATAAATGATCAGTCCTCATTGTATTCAGGGTTCTCATGGAAGAACTTGATGATGACGGTCACATGGACTTCTGGCCTTTAATCCATCAATGTAGGGACATCATGGTGCTTTGATTAGGTGGTTGTGACGCAGATTGCCACCACAGAAAACCGGAAAAAGAACAGAAGAGAGAGTAGGGGTTAGTGCAGATTTTGGAGCCACCATGAATAGTAATGATAATAAATTGAACATACAGAGCATCAGGATTAAACTAAGCTGAAGCTATGAGAAAGCCATGTTAAAATAATGTGTTTTTAGAAGTTTTTTAAAGTGTTCCACTGTATTAGCCTGGCGAATTCTAATTGGCAGGCTATTCCAGATTTTAGGTGCATAGCAGTAGAAGGCCACCTCACTGCTTCTTTTAAGTTTACGTTTAAGTGTACATCAATATTCATTACATACAGTACATAAAACATAGAAAATCACAGCTCAGAAAATTATACTTACATTTATCATTTAGATCAGCTAATATCACATTATAATGTGACCTTGAGAGATGCTCTGGACACAGTGGCTCCTCTAAAGACAAAAGTGATCAAAGCACATAGAAACTCTCCCTGGTTTAATGAAAATACTCGAGCTCTTAAATTAGAGTGTCGAAAACTGGAGCGCAGATGGAGAACAACAAAGCTACATGTCTTTCAAATTGCATGGACAGAGAGTGTAAATAAATATAAAAAAGCCCTCTTTAAAGCTCGCTCAGAATACTATTCTACATTAATAGATAGCAATAATAAAAACCCTCGGGTACTGTTTAGAACAGTGGCTAAATTAACAAATGGCAATTCAGATCAACAGTGCAAAATACCATCAGATATTAGCAGTACAGACTTTATGAACTTCTTCAATGAGAAAATTAAAAATATAAGATCCCAGATCTCAGCATCACAGTACAAACCAAATATTAGCTTAGCAGACCCTGCCACATTGCATTCAGCACTTTAGTAATTTTAATCCTGTAACTCACCAGGAAGTCTTAACTTTAATTACTAAAATGAAGCCCACTACTTGTTCCCTAGATCCAGTGCCAACAAAACTAGTAAAAGTGCAATGGATGTTCTTGCAGCCTATTCTAACCGTTATCAATAGTTCACTACTGCATGGCACCGTACCTGATGCACTAAAAGTGTCAGTCATTAAACCTTTACTTAAAAAGTCAGACCTAGACCCACACATACTAAATAACTATAGGCCTATTTCAAATTTACCATTTCTCTCTAAAATACTAGAAAAGTAGTCGCCAGTCAGCTTCAGTCACACCTTACGCATTACAATTTATTTGAGAAATTCCAGTCTGGCTTTCGCACTGGTCATAGTACAGAAAGGCACTAACACGGGTTGTAAATGACATTCTGATATCCTCTGATGAAGGAAACTCCACTGTAATTATGTTGTTGGACTTAAGTGCAGCATTTGACACCATTGACCATTCTATTTTACTGCACAGGCTAGAAAGCGATGTTGGGCTTACAGGCCCGTGCTCGCTTGGTTCAGTTCTTATTTATCAAATCGATTCCAGTATGTACAGAAATGTGCTGACAGTACTCCATCATTATACACAGAAGTTCAATATGGTGTCCGCAGGGCTCAGTACTGGGACCTTTACTGTTTTCACTTTACATGCTTCCACTGGGATCTCTCATTAGGAAACATAATGTTAATTTTCACTTTCGTATGCAGATGACACCCAGTTATACCTTTCATTTAAATCAAATGAAGTTTCTCCGATGTTGTCTTTAATTAGTTGTGTTAGTGAATTAAAGGAATGGATGAATGAGAACTACTTGTCTTTAAATACAGATAAAACAGAGATGTTAATTGTTGAGGGAATGACGCTGATCACAGCAATATTTTGTCGTCATTTAACTCAGTTGGAATCCCAATTAATTTTACTGAATCAGCCCGCAATCTAGGAGTTATCTTTGACTCTAGCATGTCATTTAAAGCGCATATTACAAAGTCGTCCAAAACATGTTTTTCCATCTTAAAAATGTTAGGAAATTAAGGCGCTTTCTAAATAAACAGGATTGTGAGAAATTAATTCATGCATTTATCTCTAGTAGGATTGACTACTGCAATGCGGTGTTCACTGGCTGTTCAAACTGTTCTCTATACAGCCTCCAGTTAATCCAAAATGCGCTGCAAGAATTATTACAAGAACAAGAAAATATGAACACATAACTCCAGTTCTTAAATCTTTACACTGGCTCCCAGTTAAGTTTAGGGCAGATTTCAAAATCCTCCTTTTAACATATAAAGCATTAAATGGCCAAGGTCCGCTTACTTGTCTGAACTTATCATGACTTACAAACCTGAGCACATTAAGATCTCAAGATGCCGGTCTGCTTAGGATTCCAAGGATTAATAAAATAACAGTGGGAGGTCGAGCTTTTAGTTACAGGGCCCCTAAACTGTGGAATGGTCTTCCTGCTTCCATAAGAGATGCCCCTCGGTCTCAGCCTTTAAATCCCAGCTGAAGACTCACTACTTCAGTTTAGCATATCCTGACTAGAGCTGCTGATTAACTGTACAGACTGCATCTCTGTTGTTAGTCATTAGCACTAAAACATAAGTAACATGATAATTATACTTGAATACTAACCCTCACCTATTCTGTTTCTTTCTCGGTACCCAAATGTGGCATTGGTGCCACGCCCACCTGCCAAGTTGTTTGCCTGCCTATGGTAAAGTCATCCCTGATGGAGGATCACAGGATTCATGGGAAAGAGGGGTCCTTTCATCGAGCAACGTTTCAGCCGTGGCATGGCCAAATGGGGAGGCAGCTAGATGGATGAGGTCTCCAGGCCTCTAAAAATATCCAAACCTAATTATGTCATATCATCTACTGTTAAACCGTACTTCTAAAATTTTTATTATTATGCTGTCTTAAGGAATTGTTCTGCTCTGTGTATTGTATTGTATTGACCCCCTACCTTTGACACCCACTGCACGCCCAACCTACCTTGAAAGGGGTCTCTCTTTGAACTGCCTTTCCCGAGGTTTCTTCCATTTTTCCCTACAAGGTTTTTATTGGGAGTTTTTCCTTGTCTTCTCAGAGAGTCAAGGCTGGGGGCTGTCAAAAGGCAGGGCCTGTTAAAGCCCATTGCGGCACTTCCTGTGTGATTTTGGGCTATACAAAAATAAACTGTATTGTATTGTATTGTATTGTATTTGCTTGGCAGATGCTTTTATCCAAAGTGACTTACAAAAGAGGTAAACATAATTGAGTAAAATTGAAAGAGGGTTTCTCAAAGTTTTCAGTCCAAATAGCAGCTGTGACAGCAAACCCATAATTATCAACAGTCTCTAGCATATCATATAAAATATCCTTTGTAAGTTTTTGGTCTTTTTCTACCATGTGCCGTGATACAGTCGTCAAATGAGGTAGTATCTCCTTCAACTTCAGACTTTTAACAAGGTACTCCACAAGTTGAATATAGCCCTTACCAGACACTGTCATAAAGCCCCTATATGTTGCAAAAAAATCCGCACATTTATCCAGTGCTTCGATTTTACTATTAGTTGTTACTTTTGACAAGTTTAGCAAGAATGTCAGTTTAGTTTGACCCTTCACTACTGCACATGCGTGGCGCTTTAAACCTGAGATGCCTGACTTGTGTATGTTGGCACATTTATCGCAGCAAGCAAGCGGCACTTGGTTGTTATCACCAACAATAAAAATTAAAAATGACTGCCAAATGTCGGACTGCCCTTTAATGAGTTTTGCAGTCTTGTGCTTTCCTCTTTTTAATTCTGTTTCCACTGCTGTGGATATAAGGCTGTCTCTGGCCTCTGCAATGTTCAGAAGGCTGCATGTGAAACAGTATATGGATGAGTCCTAACTGCTTAGGCAAATTCATATATACAGTATATGTATATATATATATATATATTTATACTAATAAAAGGCAAAGCCCTCACTCACTCACTCACTCATCACTAATTCTCCAACTTCCCGTGTAGGTAGAAGGCTGAAATTTGGCAGGCTCATTCCTTACAGCTTACTTACAAAAGTTAAGCAGGTTTCATTTCGAAATTCTTTTTTTTTTTTTTTTTTATTAATTTTATTACAATCCATACATAGCAATCAAGTTTTTACAAAAAAAAGAATTATGTTAAGAGCAGATCGATGCCCACCCCTGAGAGAGAGAGCAAACCAAAAGGTGTAAAGTTTAAGGCTTGTAAAAATACCTAAATTAATAAATTCTCTGTGCTTTATAAACTTATTTTAAAATATTACTGATTAGATCCTGCCATGTTCTGAAAAAAGTCTGTACAGATCCTCTAACTGAGTATTTGATTTTTTCCAATTTCAAATAATATAACACATCGGTTTCCCACTGACTTAAAAGAGGAGAGTTTGGGTTCTTCCAGTTTATCGGAATGAGTCTGCGTGCCAACAGTGTAGTGAATGCAATCACAATTTGTTTGTCTTTCTCCACTTTAAGCCCCTCTGGAAGAACACCAAACACAGCTGTTAATGGGTTAGGAGGGATTGTGAGTCCAAGGCTATCTGAAAGGTAGTTAAAAATTTTTGTCCAGAATAATGTTAATTTGGTGCAGGCCCAGAACATGTGACCCAGTGAGGCTGGGGCTTGGTTGCAACGTTCGCAGGTTGGATCATGCCCTGGAAACATTTTGGAAAGTTTTAGTCGAGACAGATGTGCTCGATATATAATTTTGAGTTGTATAATTGTATGCTTTGTGCATATGGAGCTCGAGTGAATTCTCTGCATTGCTACTTTCCACTCCTTTTCTGATATATTAATTGAGAGATCTTTTCCCCAGTGTCCTCTTGGATCTTTGAAAGGATGGGATTGTAAAATGATTTTATATATTGTAGAGATGGAGTCTAATTCCTTAACATTGAGCAATATTTTTTCCAGCGTGGATGAGGGTGCAAGATGAGGAAAATCTGGAAGGTTTTGTTTAACAAAGTTCCTGATTTGAAGATAATGAAAGAAATGTGTAGCTGCAATGTTAAATTTGGAATGTAATTGTTCATAGGATGCAATGACGTTGTCTATATAAAGATCTCTAAGCAAGTTAATTCCTAATTTTTTCCAGATATTAAAACTGCATATGTTTGTGAAGGTTGAAAGTGGTGGTTCTCTTGCAGAGGTGCCACAGATAGAAGCTTCTCCGTCTTAAAATGCTTTCTACATTGGTTCCAGATTTTAAGTGAGTGGAGCACAATTGGGTTATTAGTGTATTGCCGATAACGTGTGTTTATTGGAGCACAGAGCAGGAAATACAAAGTACTGCAGGATTTTAGTTCTATTGCAGATAAAGCCTTTGTATGTTCTTCTATTTGTGTCCAGGTTCTTATCGCCTGTATATTTGCTGCCCAGTAATAAAACTGGAAGTTAGGTAGAGCCATGCCGCCTTCTGCCTTTTGTCTTTGTAGGGTCGCTCTTTTGATGCGTGGATGTTTTGAATTCCAAATAAATGAGGTTATTGTTGAATCTAATTGCTTAAAGAATGATTTATTAATGTATATTGGGATGTTTTGAAATAAAAAAGGAGCTTAGGAAGAATATTCATCTTAACAGTGTTAATTTTTCCAGCTAGTGTGAGATGAAGGGTTGACCATCTATGCAAGTCTTGTTTAATTTTTCCATGCAGACGACGAAATTTTGTTGATATAGAGCTTTACGTTTACTTGTGATGTTTACCCCTAGGTATTTAAACTGTTCTGCAATGATAAAAGGTAGGGTATCTAATCTAATATTATATTATATACATTTCGAAATTCTACACGTAACGGTCATAACAGTCGATAACGGTTGACAACGTGCACCATGTTGAACTTTCTTATTTATGGCCCCATCTTCACGAAATTTGGTAGGCGGCTTCCCTGTGCTAACCAAAACCGATGTACATACTTATTTCGATGGTATGACGCCACTGTCGGCCGCCATATTGAACTTTCCAACGTCGCTAATTCTCCAACTTCCTGTGTAGGTAGAAGGCTGAAATTTGGCAGGTTTATTCCTTACAGCTTACTTACAAAAGTTAAGCAGGTTTCATTTCGAAATTCTATGCATAACGGCCAACAACCGTCTGCCATACTGAACTTTCTTATTTATGGCTCCATCTTCATGAAATTTGGTAGGCGGCTTCCCTGCGCTAACCGAAACCAATGTACGTACTTATTTCAGTGGTATGACGCCACTGTCAGCCACCATATTGAACTTTCCAATGTCGCTAATTCTCCAACTTCCCATGTAGGTAGAAGGCTGAAAGTTGGCAGGCTCATTCCTTACAGCTTACTTACAAAAGTTAAGCAGGTTTCATTTTGAAATTCTACGCGTAACAGCCATAACGGTCAACAACGTCCACCACATTGAACTTTTTTATTTATGGCCCCATCTTCACGAAATTTCGTAGGCAGCTTCCCTGTGCTAACCGAAACCAATGTACGTACTTATTTCGGTGGTATGACACCACTGTCGGCCGCCATATTGAACTTTCCAACAGTCTTTGTTACTTATGGGCCCATCTTTAAGAAATTTGGTACGCGGGTTCCCAACGCTAACTGAATCCTACTTATGTACATATATAAGTCCATAGCCTGCAGCTAGGTCGCTGTGTGGGTCCACATATATATATATATATGAATGAATGTACAGTATGTTCTGTATTAAATTTAATTTTAATTTCCTACACTTTAGCTCCCTTCAGCACACAGGTGTCAACCTCCTGCTCCAGCCCGCAATACTTAAAATCATTCCCATGTTGCAACCAATTCCATCGGGTCCTGTGGGAGTGCAGACCTCTGATGTGCAGCATTGCTTACAGTATTCTACCGTTCTGTCAGTTCAATCTCCTCTTTTTCCATAAATGATGCAATGGAAAATCATCATTATTAAAATTTTCAGAACTCTCTAAGACTTCACAAACTTTTCAAAAATTCTGTCTAAAACAAGCACCAGCAGTTAGAAGGAAAACTGAGTTTTACATTAAAGTATTCAACCCAAAATTTAACTACTGTTCTTTAAAGCATAGTCATATCCGGGAGCGCCTCAGGGGTTGTTGTTTTCTTTTCATGATACCTTTGTAATTATTACCTGTGACTGAGGTAAAAACCGAAAGATAAAAGGAATGTTGAAGCACTAGCTGGGCTAACCCTTTTAATAATTTCTAAAACTGAAAGAAAGAGTGCTTGTACTACCAAACAAAATAAACAGAATCAGCCACTCTCTGTAGTAACTTCCACAGGAGCTCTGTTCTTGAAGTCATTGGGTCCATAAATGATGCAATGATTGAGAAACTGCCTGCTTTTACATTGTCTGGGGTGGAAGGGGTGTGGCCAACCCTGGAGGACGTGGGCGGAGCTACCCATCCACAAATTCTTGTCTGGGCTGAGGCAGAAAGAGAAGATATGGTTAATGGAAGCACCCCCCTCTCATCTCAGGGTGGTATTGCTTAACACCTCAGAGCCAAGATGGTGGACCCCAGGCAGGAATGTATGACATACCCAACTACTGCTTCTAATGTAATAGACATCTTTTGCCTTAATTTTAATTAGCATGCTTTTTATGATTAAGAACCATTAATTATTTCTTTCCTCACTACAGCTATACAAAGGCAAAGTAAGACAAAAGATAGCCAGATAACTTGATCCCATTTGCAGATGGTTGTCCATTGTACAATATGTATGTAAAAAACATTTGAAAAGAAAAAAGTGAAGGTCTGAATAATATAGATCTGTTCTTGTTCACAGAACTTGTATATTCATTAAACAAATAAATAAATAAACAATTTTGGAAATATCTGGTGAGATAGAATGAAAGCACTAAGACCCATAGATTTAAATATTGTGTTTTATTAACAGTAGAAATTGGCTTCTATTGAAGAAACTGTTTGGACTGGAAATTATGGCCCTCCAAGAACTGAGTAAGAGCCCTGAGTTAGCTGAATGTCTCTGCTCTATTCAAAGGAAAGCCACGTAATTTACGTAAACGGTGATTGGATTAAATCCAGGATACTTGGACAAAGAATGGTCAGTTGAAGTAACAACCCAGTTAACACAGACAGTGAGAAAATAAAATATTTTAGATATAGCAATAAAGGAGGCCACTGATGTCCAGAAACAGACTATAAGCATATTGGATAGCTGTTGTCAATCATCAGATAGTGAATAAGGGAAACTTACTTTTCCCAAAGAGCTGGAACTACTAACTTCATCCAACACCATGCCATATGATAGTTCTGCAAATGACAGTCCGATTTGTTTATGAGGTGAGGAGCCCCACAAGACAAAACTAGGAATGCAGAAGCCTCTCAGCAGCAGGTCATATATAGAAGGTTTAATACAGCCAATAATTAATTGGCCAAAGATCATAAAAGCAATGAATGACTATGTGTACACTAGAAGGGGCAAATCTTAAGTGGAGTCAAGTAGCATTAATTCTTACATGTAAGATGGAATAATTTACTGTAATTAATGCTGAGACTAAATGTGGTAACTCACACCAGACCTTATGGTACAATTCGTTAAAACAGTGAGACAATAACAAGTGAACCTCATCCCGACAGCAAAAGCGCATTCCCCCGGACATCTAGAGGTCATGTGTGTTTGACTGCAATGCAGGTGGGAGTAAAGGTATTCAGTATTTTATGTGGAAAAAACAAGTCATGGGATGCTATAATTTATGAGCACAACTCCCCCATCCACATCCCAATTTTTGTCCAGCATTCCAGATGACCATCTTGCTCAGATGCAGTGTTTTCTTTGTTGTGACTTCAGAACTTTCTGCATCTATACCATGATATATGGTGAGAGGACATGATAAGGAATCTCTGGGGTTTTGGCAATATTGCAGCTTGACTCTGCTTCTTCCATCCCCTTTGTTTCTCTATAGATAAGTTCACAGTAAACTGTCACACAAATACTGAACAGTTCTATAAAGCAAACAATGAATCCCTCCCATGACCAATCTAAACTGCTCAGGATTCCACATTGTCAAAATCTGTAAATAAATGTGTTACCAAAATGTTGTTTTTCTTATGCATTCTCCTTGGAATTGACACCAAAATCTTAAAACTGCATGACCAGCACTCAGCATACCATTTGTTTTTAAAGGTAGAGGGATGATATGAGAAGTGAGGGAACATTTACATGTAAATATTATAAGTAGCAAAACTGTGTTTCCAAAAGTTCCTCCCCAGTTCAATCACTGAAGTTACTTAAAAAAAATGGTGTTCAACAGCCTTCCTCTGCGTCATGGAGTGACTCATTAGGATTTATACCTTGACGTACAACTGGGATCTCCATAATAGAGTGTGAGACTTCCCACAAATCTTCATGTTTAATAACAAAAAGAATCCTTTAGAGATTAAAGAGCTTGCTATGCCTCCCAAGAACTCTAATTATTGGATAATTTGTGATTGTTCAAGACAAAGGGTTTAAATCAACTTAGAAGACAGCCAAAGTGATTGAAAGGACTGTGTCAAGGTTTGTATTGACACACAAGTTCTAAAAGACATTGGTTTTTAAAGGTAACTGTTTTGCTCACTTGATAGAAAATGTATCCTTTTAGAAGAGCAGAAGCTGGTAAAATTACCAAGAAGTTATCTGGTGGATTTGAACTTTTTCAAGGAGGGTGTCGACTTATAATCCATCCATCCATTATCCAACCTGCTATATCCTAACTACAGGGTCACGGGGGTCTGCTGGAGCCAATCCCAGCCAACACATGGCACAAGGTAGGAAACAAAACCCTGGGCAGGATGGTGTCGACTAATAATGACATACAGTAGTGTCTTCACACAGCGGCTGGCTGCTACACCAAAGCATATATCACACTTTTGTTCGTGATCTCCCATTCCCTTGCATCGAAATCTCAGTGTGATTAAGCCAGAGTCTGATTCAGCCATAAAATGCACAACGTTGTCTATGTAGTATTTTGCTTTGTGCGTACACTTCACCCTCTCGTCAAATCCACCTTTAGCTCCGGCACCTGGATGAAGACAGCTGAAAAAATATTCAGCCCTCAAAGAGTTAAAGTAAAACAGGTGGCTCTGTCTCCTATAATTCCCCATAAGAAATGTTCCCTCCGACTTCTTACGTGGACCAGTCTCCGCTCCTGTCCTGTCCTGGATTCTACTGAACCCGCTCTGTTTTTCTTTTCCCTAGACAAAAATTCCAAGCCCCTTCAAATGTCAGTGATTGCTTCATTGTCCTTATTCTGGGTTCAGGTGTTGGTGGGGGACAATTCATAAGCACCCCTTGTGGAAAATTCTGTATATGGATAGACTACTAAGTAGCCAATTTGTCGCAGTATAAACCCTAAGAGCAAAATGTTTTATAACACCTCAAGCAGCTTTATTGCAGATAGTTCTGTTGATAAAATGTTTAACATAGCTTAACAATACAAATGATGGTGATTATCCTGTGTTAATTTTAGAAACTGATTATTTTTTTTAATAACTTTTGGCCTCCATATACAACAAACAGTATAGATTATGCATTTACGTAGTTTCAAGATGTGCTATAGGAACAATGTGACCCTCCTTTATTTGAAAGACATTTATAATCTTATTAATTCTAGTATGTGCTTGGTTAACCTTAAATTGTCAGCAATCCATTGTAGTAGATTCTGTGGATCCATGTCAAGCTCACACATTCACAGAGGTGACACCTTGCTGACAGAATTGTTATTCTTCTCTGAAGCTAAGGCGATGGTGTCTGAATAGCTGTTGCACTCAGTGGCAGCACAGTTAAATGTTTTCAACAATATACAGTAAATAAATGACATGGTATGTCTACATTTTTATTGAAAACGTGTATCTGTATGATTTACTGCAAATAACAATGCTAATAAAGTCAATGCTAATAACGCTGATAACTTTTTGCTGACTTGATATCATTTTCTTAGGGGTTTTCTCAGGTAAAAGTAAATCCAAAATTGCATTGGATAATGTGATCCTGAGCAAGTCACTGCACCTGCCAGTGTTCCAATTGAAAGAACAAAAGAAATGTAACCAATTGTATCTCAACTGTAGTAAGTCGCTTTGGATAAAGGCGTCAACCAAATAAATAAATGAAAACGTAAATACAAACAATGAAATTATCAAACAATAAAGAAAACTGCAGGTTAACTTTAAAATGTTTTCTTCTGTGACTGTAAATATGAATAATCAGTTTTAAAAAATGGATGTGTGTTATTTTTAATTTTGTATACCTAGCTTAATATTCTTCACAGTGCAGTTTTCTTTTTTGCCTTTCTTGGTTTAATTTTCATAGCTATTAATATTATGTTGAGATTGCCCAAATTTAATCTGCGGTGGGAGTCTCCCTTCACAGTTTTAATCTACGTTTCAGTGACCTTAGACTACCCATGACTGGAATCTATGATTGGTTTTATTTTCATTTCAGTTTTCAATACATGTCTGATTATTTTTAAGATCTAGTCAGAACTATTTTAAGCTAAGCCATTTTTCTATACAAGATTAGCACTTTCAGCTATAGTTGTTATTATTTTCAGGTATCCATAAGTAGTTCATACTGTGTATTAGAAAAAAAAAAAAACGACCTACTGATTTCTAACAAGTAATCACATGGTAAAGGAATTAAATGTACAGACATAGCACTCTGTGTGAGTCTCAGCTTGGGCCATTTTAATTTTCCTAATGTTTGGCTTTGTCCTATTACTTCATTTTTCTTCATGTGTGGCTGCAGGTGACTGCCTCTTACTCACAATAACAGCAGTTAAATACATGAATTATTTGAAACTTCACTAGGATTAATTAAATGTCCAGAATTTCTCTTTTTGTTCCACAGACTCCATATAAATGTTAAATAACTCAATTTCATGCCACAAAGGATAAAAATTCATACAGATCACAACAAAGCCAAAAATGAATCGCTTATTAGAAAGTTGATAAAATTCAGTTTTAAAATTCAAATCAGTTCAATTCATTTTATTCTTCTATAGAAATCTCCATAGAATACAGACACAAAATGCATGTACAGGTTCATAATTATAAAATGACAATAGTTAGAACTGTCTGTCTTCATTTCACAAAAAATGTTATGCCTTTGACACAAGAAGAAAGATGTGGAGTTCTGTCAGGTACTGTTAACATGTTTTTATTCTGCATGTGTCTGCCTGGCATTTATTATTTAAATATATTATATATTCCCATTTGTGGGAAACAAACTCACTAGACTCAAATTCCTGTCACACATAGAGAAACCACCCAACATGTTCTGGTAGAATGATTTAGCAGCTAGGATGACAGTCTTGATCATTGCAATGCTGTATAGGTATTGGAAACAGAGAAGAAACAGGGAAAAATATCTATCTATCTATCTATCTATCTATCTATCTATCTATCTATCTATCTATCTATCTATCTATCTATCTATCTATCTATCTATCTATCTATCTATCTATCATTAGGCACTCTCTATCTATCTATCTATCTATCTATCTATGCAAGCAAGAAAATTCCCAAACTGTCACAAAAAGAGACTTTGAAGAATGACTGAAAAATGTCTGGGGCACTGGCCAAACCGTATGGCATTGCAAGTTGCTCATAATAAACCTGAACCATTTTCCATTAATTCTCCTTCCTAATTTTTATAAGATTGTATTCACTTCACAGATCTAACCTGATAAAAATTACTTTTGGGGCATGATAATGCACATATTTTCCATTTGGGGTGAGGCACCCCTAGTGACAAATGAATGACACAATCATATGGGCTATGTTGGGGTAATTGTACAGATTTCTGTTTACTAAAGACAGGCCCGGCCTTAGGCATAGGCGAAGTAGGCGACTGCCTAGGGGCCCCGGATCGACGGTGGCCAGGCCCCCGGCCCGCCCCTCCCCTCGCATGTTTAAATCACGTGGGCCAGCGGGGGCTTGTCCGCGTGGGGGCTGTCTATAAAAGCGGAGCGGTTTGAGTCAAGATCTCTATGGGTCGAACGTTCACATCAGTGAATCAGCCCTCATCATCATTCGTCGAAGAAGAAAGAAGAAGTCAAGATCTCATAAATCCTTCCATCTCGTCAGTGGCAGCAGGTGGCACGGGAGCGGGAAGGCAGAACCGCAATCTGAGTTGCGAGAACGAACGAAACCCCTGTCTGTCAGTATGTCCTCGAAGAGTAAATACGAATCTGGAGCAGCTAAGTGAAAGAAAAAAGCCGATACTGATGCTTTCAATAACTACTCCGGGCGAAAAAGGGATGCAGAGTGATGACCTCGTAACGTTACAAGAAAACGTCTCCTTGGTCTAATTTTCAAGCATTTCGCAGAGCTTCCAGGGGGGCTCCACCCCCCTCAGGGGGCCCCTGTACCCCCCTTTTGCCTAGGGCCCCATAATACCCAAGACCGGGCCTGCTAAAGATGTCTTAGAAGTATGCATATCCCAATAGTAAAACTTTCAATAATCTAACGGAAAATTTCAAGTGGTGTACTTTCTGCCCTACCCCATGTAATACAAAGTAGTTTCCCTGGGTGACCATAAGGATGTGGAGTGTAGCTGAAACCAAGAATTCACTTTTGGTTGGGAATGTCAAATAGATATGCAGTGGTTTCAAACTCCTTCACTTTCTCCACACTTTATTGTGTTGTAGATTTAATTTTAAATGGTTAAATTTGACATTTGTGCCCATCAATCTACACTTAATAACCCAAAATAATAAAGTGAAAATATGTTTCCAGAAAGGTTCGCAAATTTATGAAAAATCAAAAACTGATATCTTTCATTCCTGTAAGTATTCAGTCCCTTAATTTAGTACTTCATAAAAGCCCACTTAGGAGCAAATCCAGCTTTAAATCTTCTTGGGTAAGTCTCTGCAAACTTTGCACCTTTGACTCGAGAGGAGTCAGATGAGGTGGCTCGGGCATCTGATCAGGATGCCTCCTGGACGCCTCCCTGGTAAGGTGTTCTGGGCACATCCAACCGGGAGGAGGCCCCGGGGAAGACCCAGGACACGCTGGAGGGACTATGTCTCCCAGCTGGCCTGGGAACGCCTTGGGATTCTCCCGGAAGAGCTGGAAGAAGTGGCCGGTGGAGATGGAAGTCTGGGCTTCTCTGCTTAAGCTGCTACCCCCGCGACCCGACCTCGGATAAGCGGAAGAGGATGGATGGATGGATGGATTGATGGATGGATTTGGGAGGTTCACCTCATTCTTCCTGGCAAATCCTCTCAAGTTCCATTAGACTGCATGGGAGGCGTCTGTCACCTGCCATCTTCAGGCCTTTCTACAGATGTTCTATGGGGTTTAAGTCTGGGCTTTTGCTGAGCAACTCAAGGGTAGTCAGAGGCTTGTCCTGAAACCACTACAGTGTTGTGTTTGCTCTATGCTTCGAGACATTCTCCTGCAGAAAGTTGAAAAGCATATTTAAAAAACAAAGAATTAAATAAATAAAAAACAACTCTCTGAAACGTAGCAGCCTGCATTTGTTTTGACAGCCGCACAATTTCCTCAAAGTAGTCTTCAGACAGCACAGACTGGTCACATAACTATTTCTGCACATAAAGATGGCCAATCTAGAGCTGTTTTAGGGATTTTCCATCTAAGGGTCGCTCACTTGAATGATTCTGGCTTTTTGTGTTTTTATTGAAACCTTAGGAGGCCTAGTGAGAGTTTTGGGCCAGGATATTCTTGTGTAGTTTGCAACAGGCTTAATGATGACCGCACACCATTCTTCACATTTAGACATGCTCAGCTTTTTGCTTTTAGTGTGAGAAAAACTTCCCTTAAATAGATTACAAATGCTAAGGGACATCGGATATCTTATTCTCCCTCACCAAACACATAAGTATTGGTTTCTCACATTGTTCAGAATTCTAACAGGGAACAGCAGAGTATTTAATTTTCAAACTTACGTCATCTGCAATTGCAATCAATTCCTTTTGTGACTTCAAAGCAAGACTCTTGTTTTCAGTTGTTATTTCAAACGCACTCTTGATCTAATATACATAAATGACGGTTGTCCATCCCTGGGAAACAGTGACAAAACTATTCCTTTAGTCAATGTGGTAATAGTAGAAGCTGGGTGCTATCTGCAGTGACACTGGATAGTTCCCAGTAAAGGAGCAGGGACATTTCTTTATTTTTTATGTTTAGCTTTCTCTCTAATTCTTTTTTTTGTACAAATCTTGAACTTGAACTTTATTATACAATTTAAGTATGTAGTATTGTTTTAGTTTTTGCAAATGAAACAATTGTGTTAATTAAAAAATAAAATTTTTGCCCCGCCTATTTAATGTTCCCCCATATTGCTGTGTACCCCCTGCCATATCTTTGGAGACCCCTAGGTCAGGGGTCCTCAATCACGGTCCTGGAGCCGCAGTGGCTGCAGGTTTTGCTCCAACCCAGTTGCTTAATAAAAAGCACTTATTGCTAAAGTAACACTTCTGCTTCACTTTAGTGATTTTGAGCCCTTATTGCTTAATTTTGTCTTAAACAGCTATTTTAATTGCTCCTTATTATCAATAACATGCAAATGACAAGAGAGAGCAGCATTTCTCCATTTAGCTTATTTACATTTACACCTGTGTGTATTTATCTGCACTATTGGGTTTAATTAAATACTTGGAAGAAAAATGAAGAGAAAAAAGTGAAGGACTGAGAATTACTCGTCCATTTTAGCCTTCAAATCATTTGCATGATAGAAAGGGAAAGAAAATCTAGGATATGAGAATGACCTGACATAGCAGAGTTAATTTAATTTCATAGCTTGTTAGTGCTTTATTGGCAAGAATTGCTTTCTAATTAAGCAACCAGGTCAGAACAAAAACCTGCAGCCACTGCGGCTCTCCAGGACTGGGATTGAGGACCCCTGCCCTAGGTGACTGTAGACCCCAGGTTGAGATTCCCTGCTTCAAATAATTAGCAATGGGCATAGCAACAATGAACTAGTAGTCATATAAGGGATCTGACCATACAAATCAAAACACAAAATGGCATAACCAGAATAATGGATATTTATTTTTTAAGCCCATTGTTGCTATCCTACAGTCTTGCCTATATATGGCCAGCCCTTGTAACAGCACACTACATAGAATCAATTGGAATATAAAACAAAAAAAAAAACAACCAGCACAACTAACATTGCTCTAATTAATTTCTTATCTTTTATGTTGGTAGGCACACCAAATGTTTGTCACTTCCATTTAATGTAGTCCATGGGCAAGTAACAACCTTTTTAGATCTCCTGCTTTTAAGGGAAAATGCCTGGAGTCAGCCCTTTGCCCTCAGTCAGGTCTGTGGTGCTATAAACTGATCTTATGCATGTAACAATATGAACCATCATTTTTTCTAAATGAAAGCAACATCCATTCATGCATTCATTCATTCAGTACCTGAGTCAGAGATTGGAGTCAGGACCTGTTTATGCCAGCCAGCAGTAAACAAACTTGATATAGTCATTTATACTTTAATCAAAGCAATAATGCAGGAAGGCTGCATTTGAATTAGGTCTATACTTTAGCTGCTTAAAGAAGAAAATGTGGGTTTGTTTATGTGGCTGTTTAATATTTGCTGTATTTTCTAGTACATCAGATATGACACATTAGAAATGTCAAAAGGCTTCAAAATTGATATCTCCATGGTAAATAAACAATGTTAAACTTGTAATTTTAAAATGAGGGTACATTGACTTTCTGGTGGTGGATGAATGAAATGTGAATATAAAATAAAGTCAGAAAAGCTTAGCTGTTTGCGTGGCATCTTGTGAGTTTCTGTTTTGTGTCAGCCTGACCTTTATGCCTATATTTGTTAATAGTTTAGTCAATCTTTAATTAATATGTCTGTTTTCTCTGGGAGAACTATCATAAAATTTACAAGGTAGTTCATATTATACTGCACTTCTTAACCCCTTCAATTCTGAATTATTTCCACTGACTGAAAAAATTTTCCCAGGTTAATCCTACCCTTCTGTCATTCCTAAATGATACTGTAAAATAAATGACTGTCCAAGTGATGCTTTTTCATGTCCATTACAGTGAATGCCATGACTGAGAAACTTGACATGGGCTGTTCCCTTTCATTTATTGATAAAAATTATACAGAACTGGGCATAACAGTTGATTGACTGTAAAAAGATATTGTTACAGTGAAACAAAAAAGAAAAGAGAGTAAATTTAATGTATGTGGAGTAATATCTTCAGCAAATATAGCTGGGGGTGATTAGCTCTGTTTAGCCTTCTCAGAAAGTAGAGATGGTGCTGTGCTTTGCTTGTTACCACTGAGGCATTGTCGGCCCAGGAGAGGTCCTCTGTGATAGTGATTCCAAGAAACTTAAAACAGGATACTCTCTCCACAGTCTCTACTTTAATAGTTACTGGACTTTAAGTGGTCTTTTAGTGGTCCTGAAGTCCACAACGACTTCTTTAGTCTTTTTGGTTTTTTAGACTAAGTTGTTGGTGTCATACCCTTCTGTCAGGTTTGGAACCTCCTCCTTATATGCAATTTTCTTCGTTGTCTGATATGAGACCAATGACAGTTGTATCGTCTCCAAATTTAACAATAATGTTTGATTGTTGACAGTCATCGGTAAAAAGTGCATGGAGGAGGGAGCTTAGCACATAGCAGTGCTTAGGGTACAAATGAAGGGTGTGTGCTTGTCCCATCTGACAGACTGGAGGGGGTTAGTGAGAAAATCCAGTAACCAGTTGCAAATGGAGAGAACTGGTCCTACTACATGACGTTTGTTGACTAGATATGATGCTATTAAATGCCAAAATAAAGACAAAAAAGAGATTCCTAATGTAGGTGTTGGGCTTTTCAAGGTGCAAGAAGGCAGCATGCAGAGCCACACAGATGGCATCTTCAGTCAATCTGTTTGCCCGATAGACAAACTGGTGTAGGTCTTCTAGATCAGCTGGGTCAAAGGATTTAATGTGACTGATTACCAGTTGTTCAATACACTTTGCGATGATGGGGTAATAGTGACAGGTCGGTAATCATTAAGACAGGTTATCATAGGTTTTTTTGGAACAGGCATGATCATCATGGATTTCAGGCAAAATGGGAGTATACATAAGGAGAGTGAGAGGCTGAATATGTGTGTAAATACCTCAACTAGTTGGTCAGTGCAGGCTTAAAGCACACATCTTTGCACACCATCAGGACCTGCTGAATTCCTTATGTTCAGTGCCCGTTGTACCTTTTGTATGTGTGTAGAACAAGAGGCTGTAAGTCTTCTGTCAGTTTGAAGCTGACTAGAGACTGGTTACTGTCTTTGTCAAACCAAGCAAAGAAACCATTAAGTTCTCCTTCTAGGTTGGCATTGATGTTGGCTGGTGTGTGTGTGTGTCATTCCTCTTTTTATAATTTGTAATTAATGAATTGCCTTGCCACATCTGCTGAGAGTTGGAGTTATTGTCAAAGTCCTCCTCAATCCATTGTTTTTATTTAAGTTTTGCTGACCTCGTGCCTCTCTTGAATTAGCTCTAGTGGCTCTATAGGCTAAGGTGTCTCCAGATTTAAAGGCTATGTCTACCAACTTGAGTAGCTGTTTTATTTCATTATTCAGCCATGGTTTCTCGTTTGGGTACACTCTGATTCTTTTGTTAACAGTGACATTGTCCACACAGTAATTCATATATAACAGCATGGATGAAATATATTTATCTATAGTAAGTCTGTCTGATGGAAAACAAGGGCTTTGTGCACAGGGACAAGAAACAAATAAAGATGGCCAGACTGTCCAATATATCCTTGGTATAATCTTGTAGCATGTTATATGTTTGTATAAACATGATCTAAGATGTTTTTCCATGTAGTTTTGGAATTTATATGTTGGCAGATCCTGGGAAGTACATTCTTAAGATTCACTTGGTTAAAATCCCCGGCGATGATAAAAATTCAATCAGGATGTGTGCTCTGTTGTTTACTGAGGAAGTCATATAATCTCTCGAGTGATGACTTAACATTAGCCCATGGTGGTATGAATACTGCCATGACAATAACAACCGTATGTTCCTTGGGCAAGTAAAATGTTCATCATCTTAGTATTAAATATCCAGAGAGCATAACTTGTTGAATACTAGGCTGACCCGCCTTTTAAGGCGACCGACTTTTAAGTTGACCACTTCTTAAGGCAATTCAATATGTAGATCAATTTGATATTTTAACTTGGTTATATTGCATTTGAGCGATATTACTTTAAAACTCGTAGTTTCTGTTATTTTTGTGATGAAATTTAAACTTTTTTTCTATATTGAAGTCGCCCTTTTGAACCCCCCTGATATTTACTACACGGTGAAGCATTTGTACTCCATCAGCATTAATTATTTCCAGAGACATAATTTTGTCTATTTTTCCAGCGCATCGCGTACAAAACCAAAGGAACGATGGGAGCACCAACTCTGCTCACATCATGTCACTTCGTACCGCAAGCTGCAATTAGTAAGTCTGTGATAAGCGGAATACCGCTACGCTTTCCACTCACGGGACGGAAGGACAATCCCAACCGCTTTTATATAGTAAGAAAGAAGAAGAAGATATTGCACAGTCTGGAGTAGAAAATCATCTTTTACCTGGAAAAACGAAACTACAAATCCCATCGTGCATTGCAAAATGTACGGGGTGTGTGTGAAACTCCGCGCCTGCGTAACACTCACGGGATGGAAGGACAATCCCAACCAATTTTATATGGAAGGATATATGTATTAGTGGGCCAAGCTTCATTAATATAAATACCGAGTCCCCCTCCTGTTTCCTTACTGGAGTCGGACATACTGTGGGCATGGAAGAGTGTGCGGCCTGCTAGTTCAACTGCAACGCCCTGTATGCTGGGATTCAGGCACGTCTCCGAAAAAAATCAGAAGGCAGAAGTCCTTTTTAGTTTTATGTGTGGCAATACCTAGTTCGAGGGGTTAACATCCATTTTTTTGGCAAGTAATCTAATTTTCGACAAGAAGAGCACCAGGGAGAGGGGTTTTATATGGAAAAACTCTTAGCTTAGCAAGCGAATTTGCTCATTAACCCCTTCTTCTGCTTCCTCTCCTCAGCGCTGTCTCCCTGCAGTTGTAGGAGTCAACATTAGTCTTGGTGATCTGAGAAGCTTCTGCGGTATTGCTTCCAAATTATAATAATAATCTGTGCAGTTCAAACCGATCTGTAAAAGCTTCTGGTGACTGTAGTAAATGTTCACATTCATTTGTAAGACTGCATTAGTCAGTATTCTGTATTAGCAAAAAAAAGCGCCCATTTTGGAGACCATGAAGTCATTACATCTGTGTGCACCATTTCCTTGGATAATTATCAATAATATAATAATTTAATAGCAACTCACTACTATGACCCTGCATTTGGAATTTAAGACACTGGGTTCAGGTCATAGTCTGTCTTATAGAATGAATGACGAGCTTGTTGGGCTGAATGACCTGCTCTTGTCACACTTTTTCAAATGTTGTGAAGTTCTAGAGCATATTGCATTTGATTTGTCAGTGTATGTGTGTGTGTGTCTGTGTGTGTATGGGGGTACATGAGGTGCTGGTGCCCAGAGGTATTGTAGAGTTCTGACTCTTACCTATTATGTGCTCATGCAGACCTCAAACAGGCTTCTGAAAAGTCCAGCATCATACAGAAACTTGCTTATACTTAATATTTGTTTGGATCACTGTTAACCTTTTCTAAAGTTAAATATTAAATATCAATGAAATCTAGTTTAATGGATCTACAGTAGTTCTTCAATACCTACTGGACCTCCCTAAGCTTGTGTATTTGTGATTTAAAATGCTGCCACAGATCTTCTTCCCCCTGCTTATGTACCTTAAGCTGGCTGGTGAATGTGTCTTTAGCTGCACTGTATTTTTCTTTACTCCTGACGTTTTCACTAGGTGACCACATCTGTGTCATCCTTTTTCTCCAGTAAAATCTATAGGATGATACAATCATTAGTCTTTTCTGCTATTTATAAAAGGATAACTTCCTGATCATCAAGGATGGCCTAAAAATGAATAAACGGGATTTTGCTCTCATTTTTCACTGTACAAATGGGATATGTTGCTTAAGGGTTTATTTGTTGGTAGAAGCAAGTGTAAAATAAGGATATTCTTTGTCAGCACATAGACGTGGCTGACCTGATTGCAATTCTACAGCTGCTTCCTTCCAAAGGGATTATGCTGCAGACTCTGTGAAATTGAAAGCTGTAAAGATTTCCACATACAAAATCTTTTCAACTGCATACATTAATCTCTGAGGGCACTATTAAGGTTTTTGGCTTGAATGCTGCAGAATTTTAACAAAAATCACAAATTATCTTTCCTGTATCATTCTTGATCAGTTACACACTATTACCAAATTTATTAACTAAAAATCCCAAACCATAACGCCATCTACCAAAATACAAATTAATTTCCCAAAACTATCAACACCATTTCCTTATTCTGATGCATGATTCAGATTTATTTCTCTTCTTGAGCAAAACTCTCCACACAAATCCCTTCATGTATCATTGGCTTCACTAGGTGCTCATTTAGAAAGCACTGGCATCAGTATCATTATCTCAGATTGGCAATACTGGAACACATTTAGCATACAAGTCTCCAGTTGCAAACACTACGAGTCAAAATTGTTCACACACCGGTCATAGCCTTAGGATAGATAGATAAAAGGGCCATGGGTTAGTTCACTTGTTTTTGGACAATGGATCAACCACCACAGGAAGAAGGAGGAAGAGGACCCAGGAGGGGAGGTGGAAGAGGGCGAGGAAGAATAAGAGCAAGAGCAATGAGACAAATTGTTTCAAATGAGATTCGTGCCACTTTTGCTGACCATGTCTTTGTGCGTGGGGTGTCGATGGCAAAAGCTGGTCAAAGTGTGCAACCAAACCTGAGCCCCTTCTCAGTAGCTTCTATAATACGAAACTTCAGAGAGGAACACAGGTAGGTTATTTACATACTACTCTCTTCTGAAAGTTTGGAGTAATGTACATTGTTATGTACAACACCTACATCTACTGTAATTGTTTGTTATTTAGGACTGTATGCTGTCTGAAATGCATTGAATTACTGCACTGTTTCACATAGTTCTTGAATATCTACTGGACCTCCCTATACTCGTGTATTTACGGTTTAAAATGCTCTCACAGCATTACCGTACTGTGCAGCACTACATAGCGTAGTTATGGCCTTCTTTTTGGGTATGTCCCTGGCCAGTGAGGGGGGAATGTGACAATGTGTGCTGCCATTGGCCACTGAGGGATCGTACACAGATATGCCATCCTAGGTACATACAACATCATGCTTCTACTGGCTTTCCTCGATCATCTCAGAGATCATGTATACCAAATCGACCAAAGGGAGTCAACACAACCAGAGCTACCATGCTACGTTGTAACTTGGGACAATGTCAGTTTCCATGGGTTGCTCTGGTTCATGACTGGTTCACCGACAACCCCCATATTCAGCAGCATCTTTCTGCCTGCAAATTCTTCTTTCCTAAACCTTATAGAGGAGCTTTTTCAGCATGGAGTTGGAAGTTCACCTCCTCCAAGCCACGGAGAAAAATTGTTTGGACATTACAGTTGAGGCTTGTGAAGGATGTATAATGCATGCAAGAGTTTTTTTTCCCCCTTTGCCTGTAAAAAAAAGCCCGGCCACAGACAGACACGATACCAATGTCCACAACACACATGTTTATTTCACTTATTTACAAACTGGTTCCACCAACTCACACACAATTACTCAGTCCTTTTCCTCTCTTCGGCCGTCTCCACTCCATTCTTGCAAGCTCGTCTTTCTCCTCCCAACTCTGGCTCCTCAAATAGAGTGAGGCGGCCCCTTTTATAATGCCCCGAATGTGCTCCAGGTGCTCTGAGATAGTCTTCCGGCAGCACTTCCTGATGTGGCGGAAGTGTTGTCTTCCAGGGCTTGGGAACCATCAAGGCACCCCCTGGGAGTGGCCACGGTCCCCCACAGGGTTGAGCTTCCCAGATCCGTATCCATGGTCCTTGATGGAAATCGGGGGGGGTGACCTCTTGCGCCCAGGGGAGATATTGCCCCTCTCCTGGTCCTTCCCTGCTCCAGGCGTCCCGGTGGGGCAAAGTCCCTGGTCTGCCACAGCTTCAAATTGCAAGTGATGTCGAAGAGATTCTCTGGCAATTCTTTATGTATTGTGTTGTATATTTAATTACATTTTTAAAAGATTTTTTAAAATTAGTTGTTTATATAGTGTTCATTATGTAAAGAGGTAGGGGGGCATTAGTAACATTACTCATTGCAGTAACAAGTTTGTACTGTAGTGTTTTGAATTGATCTCACTATGGTGTAAGGCTGTGTCATAGTGTATGTGTTTTTGAGGGCTTTTGTGTGATGTATGACAGCAAAGTTTGGTTTTGATATAAGATTACATGGTTTTGAGTAGAGAGTTTGGTTTTGACCTGGAGGTCTAAATTTTGGAGAGCTGAGTGTGCAGTTATAAAATTGTGTTTAGAGTTTTGGGAAATGGAGCTTCTTTTGAGAAATGTGTCTAAGCAATCGAGAAAACTATAATACACTGCCTAGACAAAAAAATAAGTCACAATTTTATATTTCATTGGACCACCTTTAGCTTTGATTATGGTTTCCAGTCTCAGTGGAATTGTTTATCCAAGCTTAGGCAACAGCTCAATGTTTATTTTCATCCAGATCTTGTATTGACGATGGGAGAATCGAACCATTCTGTAAAGTCTTCTCCACCACATACCAAAAACGTTCAGTGGGATTAATATCCAGTGGGCTAGGTGGTCTTTTGGCCTTGGAACCCCTGTAGATTTTTTTTCCATCTTAAATTGAGTTGTTTTTGCTTTTTCTGTCCTCCCGGCCATCTGACCTTATCACCAGACTCATCTTTAGAACCTTACAATATCATATTGCATATAAGGACCCTACCCATCTACTAATTATATATCTGTTTAATAAGATCATATAGATTTCCTTGTTTTTCCTTTGTAATATTCTTGCCTAATCTTATTTGTTTTTCTTTTCTTGTAACTTTCTGTTTGACATCTTTTAAAGCACTTTGTGCAACATTGTTTGTATGAAAATGTGCTATAGAAACGTTGTTGTTAAGGTCAGGACTCTATCTGTGGTGCCCAATTCATGTGTAAAAATCATTCTTCACGCTCCCTGAACCCCTCTTTCACAATCTGAGCTCAATGAATGTTTGCATTCTTGTCCTGGCATATGCCATCAGGAAGCAAAGAAGAAAAAAATCCATTGAAGGGATAACCTGGTCATTGAGTAGATTCAGTTACTCAGCTTACTTCATTTTATTTCACATAACATTGCTGACGCTAGACAAGACCATTTGAAGCAACCCTAGATCATAACACTGCCTCCAGAATCTTCTATGGTGGGTAATTTACAAGGTGGGTCACAGGTGTGCTTCCCTTCTTACCCTAATGGCATAACTTGGGAATATTTAATTATCCAAGTAGCAAGAAGTCCCACCTGTAAGTGACAGTTACTGTAAAGTAAGGGTTGAGACTTTGAAATAATGTTACATCATACTTTATTCATTTTCATGCTTTCAGGGTGTGCAATAATGGGAATTATGGTGTTTGCTCACCTTGGGTTACATTCTGATAGCAGTATTTGTTTGAGCTATTGGAAAAAAAGACTATTTTTAATTTTCCAGTTACTCTCTGGAATTTTACAACATTTTCCACTTACCAAAGAGTACAAGTGTTACTATTACACCTTAATTTTAAATGTATAATGATAATTATTTTACTGTTATGTACAGAGACAAACACTGTGTTGTGCTTATGCCATTGAGATCCCACCCTCTGTATTTACAAGTCAGTTCCTTCCCTGGGGACTAAGGCCAGATGTGAAAGGGTAGGTTTACAGCTCTGGAAAAATACATCAAATAATGAAAAAAGGAAATCTCCATTAACGGTTCTGAAAAAGGTGCCATCAGAGAGTAACAAGTCTAGTATCTCAAAAGGGAACTTTGTAGCACATGGGGCAGAGAGTGATAATGGTAGACTTGGATGAAACCTGCCATATTCCATCAAGAATTTTAGATGTTAGTAGATTGGTTCCACATGGGACACTTAGACATCTGCTTATACTAAATGAGGGGGGTGTCTGGCTTTCCTTTCCACTAGCATATAAGGCCAAATGGAACAGCAGTATCCAGATATCAGAAGATGTTTTTGGCCTCTCTACAAATGAAAATGAAGAATGAGATTATAACTGTTATATTGTTCACTTTAAGTCAGAAATCTCAACTCATGTCAAGTCTGCTGTCATGTGTCCATATTACATTGAGTTTCTTGCTTGTACACACATATACAGTATATATGTATTTAATAACTATATATATATATGTGTATGTGTTTGTTTAAGTGTGTGTATATCACCTGTAGACCCAGCCCCAACTCAGCTTGTAAAAATCCCAATGAATGCTTTAGCATCATCCATTCTAAGCATCATCAATAGCTCATTACTGAATAGCAAAGTTCCTGCTTCATTCAAAGTATCAGTTATCAGAACATTACTTAAAAAGTCAGGGCTAGGATTTTATACATGTAGTGCAGTGTATAATCTATATTTCAATAGTGAAGAGAACTATACAAAAATAAGTTTTATTTTATTAGATTCAGTTTTTGATCCATCCAGAATGGAAGCTTTAAATATGAAAGTTTGCAAGCTCAATTAAATACTGTCCCCTTATTCTTCTCTAGACTTGTGCACACAGTTAGGAAATTGGTGGGAGAAGGTGAATCATGCAAAACAGATTTAAATTTACAATGAAATTATTGGGTGAACAGTTACTTACTTTCGGGTCCTTATCAATGACAGGTGAATATGATTTTCAAATCTGTACTTTGCTGGGCCAGTAACATGACTTCAAGAGTGGCCAAAATACTCAATAAGCTAGTGAAGAAGACAGACTCAGTTATGGGACACACTCTGGACCCCCTGGAAGTGCTAGTCATGGAGAAATGAAGGAAACAACTGAGTGCTATTATGAACAATGCTACTCATCCTCTCTGTACCACACTAACACTGAATACTTTCAGGCGACAAATTATTCAACAGAATTATGTCAAGTGACACGACTGGAGCTCCTTAACACCAACAACAATACACCTTTTTTATACTATGTGTGTTGGGGGTGGTTTGTTGTTGTTAGTTATAATATTTCTTGAGCTTCTATAAAAGCTAAACTTCCTCTTGGGACTATCTATCTATCTATCTATCTATCTATCTATCTATCTATCTATCTATCTATCTAGCTGTCTGTCTGTCTGTCTGTCTGTCTGTCTGTCTGTCTGTCTGGTTATTTAAATTGACTTCACTAAATCAAAAATAAGAAAGATTTCACAGATTCTTGAAGTTGATCTATCCAGGCAATCCTTGTTTCTGCATAACCTGAAGCCAGAGCCTGTACCAGCAGACATGTTTACAAGGAAGGAATTAACCAAGGATGAGACAGCAGTGCAAAACAGGAAACTACACACAATCACTTACACATGTAGTACTTGGCCACTTTAGAATTAGAAATTAACATGCACATCTTTGGGTCCAAGAAAGTCCAAGAAAACCCTTGAGGACAGTGAAGAAGGTATAAACTCTTTAGAGATGGTGACTGAGCTGATGATATAACCTGGGTCTCTACAGCTGTGAAGCTCTGCTTAACCTGGTGCTCTGCACCCACCTATGCTCCATATGTCAAGAAAATAGACACTGAAAGTCTCTGTCTCAAGTTTGTTTATTTGTCTCTAAATGGCAACAATAATTTACTCAATTCGGTCAATCAACAATTTCGCATGATTAAAATGTTAGATACTTTGCCTCTATGCAGTAAGCTTCTGCGCTGCCATGGTTGACTTAAACTCAATTACACAATTCAACTGAGTTTAACACCTCAAATTAGTCTTCTTTGATTGCTAAAGACAGATTGACTAGTAATTACATTCTGTAATGATAAAAAAGTGATTTATTTTTTTTTTATTATTAACTTTATTACAATCCATACATAACAATCAAGTTTTTACAAAAAAAAGAATTATGTTAAGAACAGATCGATCCCCACCCCTGAATAAAAAAGTGATTTAAATGAAACATTTAAAGATTTAAGGGGACATACTGTACCATATGCAAGCCCTAATATTCTGTAAAGTGTTTACATAACCTTTATGAAGTTTAGTTATTTAGCTTTTTAGTAATACATTTCTATTTGTAATACTATGAAGAGTAGAATAAATTATCATATGAGCTGTGACTTATGCCACTTAAGCTCACTCCAATATCAATACCATTTTCATGGAAACCCAAATAAATTATTTGTTACAGAATAATAAAGATAATTCTGCTTTTTTCTCAAAACAAAACTCGAGCAGTCTGCAGCTGGTATTTTCACTGAGCTATTTATTTTTATTTCCATTTGCAGATACATGGACGACACTTCAATGATCCTCTGGAAACTGTTATGGCTGTTTCAATGTGTCACACTGGTTCAGAACTGTTGTTGGTATTTAATGATAAGGAAATC
Source organism: Polypterus senegalus (assembly GCF_016835505.1). Lineage (NCBI taxonomy): Eukaryota > Metazoa > Chordata > Cladistia > Polypteriformes > Polypteridae > Polypterus > Polypterus senegalus. The sequence continues at coordinate 23,902,369 of NC_053161.1, read as the reverse complement.
AACAAATGAAGGTTATAGCCAAAGCTTAAAATGTGTCAATATTGTAAGAAATATTAGTGATTTCTGATTTTGTGATTTTTTTGTTTAGGAATCGAGTTGGGAGCAACAATTGATAATTTAAAATTAAACAGACAGTGCAAACTCTCTTGTGAATTTCATGTTTCTTACATACAGTATTACAAGACTTTCAAATACACTGCAAATGTAACAACTGCAGCAAACATAAAATCACAACCCCTAACTTGCTTTTACTATTTTGGGGCAGAGGAGAGCCATAGTCTAAACCAGAAGTATAGGGCACAAGGCAGGAACCAACCCAGGATAGGTCATGAGTCCAGCAGAGGGGCCATTCACACACACATCCACATAGGAACCAACTAGAATAACCAGTTAGCCTAACATGCACAAGATTTGGAGTATGGGAGGAAAACTGGGGTACTCCAAGAAAAATATATGCAAACATCAGACAAAAGTGTAAATACCACACATACAGCAACTGAGAAAAACAATTCAAATCCAAGATGCTGGTTCCATATTATCTCTAATATGATTTATTTGTTTTAATTTGAGTTTTCTAATAAAATTCAACACATACTAACACATATCTTAAACTTGTCCTTTTCAGTCAAATCATTCACAGTGTTCTACACTGTTACACACTAATACAGGCACAATGTTTGCTTATAGGTCGGCATCATTTTGCAGTAAGGCCAAAATTAATTTGCTCTTGTTTGTAATCAAATATTTATGAGATACATTGTGACACCAAATAATCTGTACAGTTGCCCAGAACATTTTAACATAAACATGTGCCTCAGAGCAAAATAATTCACATTCTTCCTCTACGATATTTTCTCATTATTTTTCAGAATCTGTTTCTCTTCCATAATTCACAAAATTTGTCTTTAATTTAACCACACCTTATGCCTTCTGTGCATTCACTAGTACACATTCAACTCTTGAATAAAATTTCAAAATCTTACTGTTAGTGAATAAGTGATTTATGAGTTAGTTATCATGTAAAAAAACATACTTATGACTATGAAAGGAAACTGAGAAAAAAGATACAAAAGACTGTATAGACTTGTATTCAAAAACATTGAAAGTAACGCCATAAATAATTTATACTTAAATACATCCAAAAAACAGCAACAAATATATTTATTCTACAGTAAAATTCCACAATTTTACATTATAAAATAATTTCTGCAAAGGTTACATCTGGGGATCCATCCATTTTGTGTCTGTCTGTCTGTAAGAGGAGAGCATACCAAGGTAGAATTACTGTACTGTCATAATCATCATGAATTTATACTTGCTTATCTATTAAACATTCTAGATTCCCATCACAGGTTTTGTTTTCCCAGTTCTGTTCAGGTAAATTCTGCCAAAGAGCACAAAGGAAGCTTCCTCAAGACTAGTGATGGGTGAAACTTGCTGAATTCACTTTGCTTCAGGATCTTAAAAATTGTGGAAATGTTAGTAAACATTTGCCAAACTCAATAAAATCCATTGAATACAATGGATTATAATAGTGCAATGGTGTGTTAAGAGTTCCTGACAGCTAGGGAAAAGTCTATCCAACTCTCTCTCTCTCTCTCCCTCTCCTAGTACTGAAGTGGATGTGGCTGACCGTGTTGACGAAGAACAATGGGCCATTGACACTCAGGTTCAGGAACTCCTTGAAAGACAGACACCACCATAGAGATCTGAAAGCTCACCTCTGAAAAGAGACCTCCTTTGCAGCCAAGATTGAGTCAATTCATCTCCTCATGGCAACATTAACCCCTTCACCGTTCTACATGCTAATGAGGCCAAGTGAGTTTTACCCTTGCACCTGCTCGACAGGATGATTACGACAGCACCTGGCTGTTTCAACATTGCAGGCAGGGGCTCAAGGCCAGATCACTTATATTGAAATCCACAACTGCTTCAACCCTCTTTGCTCCCTCGCAGTACCAGCAGATCTTGGTGATGTAGTTATTATCAGGGATTCAGTTGTATGCAACCTTTGTATTTCATGCCCTAAACAGAAATATTTAGTTTCTTGTTTTCCTGATACACGAGTTCAGGACATTACAAGGATACTGCCGACAGTCGTTGAGAAGCACCAGGACAGGGCTCTTGGAACCACCATATTCCATGCAGGTGTAAACAATATTTGTTTTTGACAGTTGGAAGCTCTAAAGGCAGACATTGCAGCCCTTATCCAGGCAGTGCAAGAGAGGACCCTGGTTGCTAAAATCATCCTTTCAGGTCCTCTGCTGTTAGTTAAAAGTTTGAATGAAGCCTTCAGTTGACTACTCTCCTTGAATAACTGGCTGAGAGGCTCCTGCAAAAGATGAAATATTGACTTTGTGGACAACTGGAATTTCATCTGGGAGAGACCGTGTTTCTTCAGACGAGATGGGCTGCATCCTAATAGAATCGGTGCCTGAGTCCTCTCCGAAAACATCACAAAGGTAATCTGTCTTCCCTGTCTATGTAATTTTAGTTTTAATGTTTTCCATAACGTCCTGCTGGCATGTGATAATTCTGTTCTGAATTCACCTTCAGATGTTCATTGTATTACCTTTAGAATAACTAACCATAGTCTAACTAAAAAACCTGGACAAAGCAGTATAAATGTGAATAATTTAATTAACATTTCATCTATAGTTGTGCACCATATTAGAACTGTAACAACAAAGTATAGATTAAAGAAAAAATCTGCAGTAAGTGGCATCATCAAGAATAACCTTATTAGTATTTCAGTCTCAACTCTGCTATTCCAAGTCCTTAAATATGGCTTTGCTAAATATCAGAGCATTAACCAGCAAAAAGTTTTACATTAATGATCTGATTAGTGATATATATTTAGACTTTCTTTCACTAAGTGAAACATGGCTTAACTCAAATGGTGCTACAGGATCAATTGAAGCAGCACTCCCAAATCACAGCTTTGCTCATTCAGTTCACCAAGGAAAAAAATGTGCGTGGTTTAGTGAATATTTATTCAAGCCAATTAAACAGTAAAAATGCCATCTTTGGTACCTTCGAGTCTTTCGAGTATATATCGAACATTATTCAAGGAATCTCCCAGTCTTTCATATTATCTGTTTATGGACTTCCAAAATATGATGCGTCTTTTATTGAGAAATTCTCAGACTTAGTATCCATAATAATAACAAACTATGATAGGTATCTAATTGTAGGTGATTTTACTTTTCATATGGATAACAAAAAAGAAAAAGAATTTTTGAATTTACTGCAATCTTTCAATCTGATTCAGCATGTCAATCATCCCATGCATAAGGAAGGCCACACGTTGGATTTTTTGATTTCAAAAGGATTGAAAGTTGATGTAAGGCAGATCGTGGATGTCAGCATTTTTGTTTATTTATTTGTTATTATTTAATGTAGAAATACTGATAACTGGCAGCAGGGAGGCGCAGAGGGTAGCACTGCTGCCTCGCAGCTAGGAGACCCGGGTTTGCTTCCTGGGTCCTCCCTGCGTGGAGTTTGCATGTTCTCCCCGTGTCTGCATGGGTTTCCTCCGGGTACTCCGGTTTCCTCCCATGGTCCAAAGACATGCAGGTTAGGTGGATTGGCGATCCTAAATTGTCCCTAGTGTGTGCTTGGTGTGTGTGTGTGTGTGTGTGTGCCCTGCGGTGGGCTGGTACCCTGCCCGGGGTTTGTTTCCTGCCATGCACCCTGTGTTGGCTGGGATTGGCTCCAGCAGACCCCCGTGACCCTGTAGTTAGGATATAGCAGGTTGGATAATGGATGGATGGATACTACAACTGATGTGAAGAGTACTGTTAAAAATGTTATTTTGAAAATCTGCAGCCTCAATGTTTTCCGATATTCTAAACAATCAATCCACTTGTAGTGCTTACTTCAATAGTACTAATAATGTGAATAATAAAGTGAAAAATTGTAATGCTAAGGTTAGAGATGCAGGTGACATAGTGGCCTTTGAAAAGATATTTAAGAAATCCTCCAGCACTATTATACCATGGACGACCGTATAACAACACAGTCCACTTTGAGTGGCAATCCTGTTTCTCTAAAATTATAAATGATAATGCTAATAATCCAAAAGTTTCATTTTCAACTATTGATCATTTTTTAAACCCAGCTCACTCTATGGAATGCCTCATTAAAACTACTTGTGAAGCTTTTGTCTTATTTGTTAAATGATATTGCAAATAACATAATACAATGCCCCAAAATGAATCTAGCTTTATCCCATTTTACCCTTTTAAGTGAGTTAAATTCTTTCAATGGAATAAATCTACCTGAACTACAAAAAATAATTTCTCAGTTGAAAACCTCCACCTGCGTCCTTGATCCAGTACACCCAAACACCATAGTGACATGTTTACAGATAGAAGTTCACACACAGTTCTGTATATATGACTGATTTAATGAGACACAAATAGCCAGAAGAGCTAATAAACAGTATAATTCTACAGCTTTCATATACAGTTGATATATGATATAGCCATCTTGGACTTTGAGTTTGCAGTTGGTGAAGCTCTCTTGACTTTCTAAGTAGGAACTCCAACCTGTGGGGGTGTCCCAGTTTAAAATTCCTACTGGGAACTCAGAAATTCCAACTTCTCAGTTCAAATGGAGTGACACATTAGGAACTAACTGAAACTCTTGTTGGCAGTCTTGAAACATCTACACTGTACAGTATACTCTGTCGAATGCCACTTTACATTTTATGTCATTCCCAGTTTTGACAACATATAGAAAAATATAAAATTCTGACTTGTGTTCTTACCACATTGGTTATGTTTGTGCAGTCTATTTTTCACACAGATGAATAATGGGAGTCCTGCTGTATTCAATATACAGTCATGCGCCAATCTGCAGCTTCATTTAGGACCAGCCAATTAGCCTTATGTTGGCCATAAAGGGCACAGGTTTTCTAGAAAGATTACCAATGTCTACTAACAGCTTACAAAGTAAGTATTTAAAGCGGAATATGTGATCATATCAATTGTAAAGAGATGAAAGATAGTTAATATCCTCCACACTTCTTACTATCTTTTAACTAGTAACAATTCAATTAGTATAGTTTAGTAGTTTTAACAACAAACTAAAAGCATCTAGTGAAGATAAAAATGTAGTTAAAACTATGAACAATATTTTAGAATTACACAAAACACCATCTAATGCATTTCTAAAATGATACAATTCATAAGAACTGCAATATTGCAAGAAAATTGCACACTGTAAGTTTTTAATTAATCACAAGATCTGTTAGGAAAACAAACACAGAGGTGTGATGTTGATGCCTAAATTAGTCAAATGACTACTCTTTATCATGATGCTGGTGATATGTTTAATTAAACAGAGACATAAATTATATGTATTTACCAGCCACTTTTTAGGTACACCTTGCTAGTACTGGGTTGAATCCCCTTTCGCTTTCAGAACTGTTGTAATTCTTCATGGCATAGATTCAAGGCACTATAAATATTCCTCAGGGATTTTAGTCCATATTAACATGATAGCATCACAAAGTTGCAGCAGAGTTGTCAGCTGCACATATGTGATGCAAACCCCCTGTTCCACTACATCCCAAAGGTTCTCTATTGGATTGAGATCTGGTGACTTTGGGGGTCATTTGAGTACAGCAAACTCACTGTCATGTTCAAGAAACCAGCTTGAGATGATTTGAGCTTTGTGACATGGCAAGTTATCCTGCTGGAAGTAGCCATCAGAAGATGGGTACACTGCAGTCATAAAGGGATGGATATGGTCAGCAACAATAATCAGGTAGGCTGTGGCATTTAAACAATGCTCAGTTGGTACTAAGGGGCCTAAAGTGTGCCAGGAAAATATCCCCCACATCATTATACCACCATCACCAGCCTGAAGTGTTAACACAAGGAAGGATGGATTCATGCTTTCATGTTGCTGTCTCCAAATTCTGATCCTACCATACCAATGTCGTAGCAGAAATTGAGACTCATTAGACCAGGGAATGTTTTTCCAATCTTCTGTAGTTCAATTTTGGTGAACCAATGCGAATTGTGGCCTCAGGTGCCTGTTTTTAGCTGACCAGAGTGTCACCCGGTATGGTCTCCTGCTGCTGTAGCCCATCTGCTTCAAGGTTTGACATGTGCATTCAGAAATGCTCTTCTGCATACATTGGTTATAACAAGAGGTTATATGAGTTAGTGTTGCCTTTCTATCAGCTCAAACCAGTGTGGCCATTCTCCACTGACCTCTGGCATCAACAAGGAATTTTCACTCAGAGAACTGCCACTTTTTCAGTCCATTATCTATACATACCAAAGATGGTTCAGCGTGAAAATCCCAGTAGATCAACAGTTTCAGAAATATTCAAACCAGCCCGTCTGGCGCAAACAATCATGCCATGTTCAAAGTCACTTAAATCACCTTTCTTCCCCATTCTGATGTTCAGTTTGAACTTCAGCAAGTCATCTTGACAATGTCTATGGGCCTAAAAGCATTAAGTTGGTGTCAGGTGATTGGCTGATTAGATATTTGTGTTAACAAGCAGTTGATCAGTTGTACCTGATAAAGTGGCCAGTGAATGTGTGTGTGTATATATGTATATATATATATACATACAGGTGCTGGTCATAAAATTCGAATATCATGACAAAGTTGATTTATTTCAGTAATTCCATTCAAAAAGTGAAACTTGTATATTAGATTCATTCATTACACACAGACTGATGTATTTCAAATGTTTATTTCTTTTAATTTTGATGATTATAACTGACAACTAATGAAAGACCCAAATTCAGTATCTCGGAAAATTAGAATATCAATTAAGACCAATGCAAAAAATTTTTAGAAATGTTGGCCAACTGAAAGGTATGAACATGAAAAGTATGAGCATGTACAGCACTCAATATTTAGTTGGGGCTCCTTTGGCCTGGATTACTGCAGCAATGCGGCGTGGCATGGAGTCGAACAGTCTGTGGCACTGCTCAGGTGTTATGAGAGCCCATGTTGCTCTGATAGTGGCCTTCAGCTCTTCTGAATTGTTGGGTCTGGCGTATTGCATCTTCCTCTTCACAATACCCCATAGATTTTCTATGGGGTTAAGGTCAGGCAAGTTTGCTGGCCAATCAAGAACAGGGATACCATGGTCCTTAAACCAGGTACTGGTAGCTTTGGCACTGTGTGCAGGTGCCAGGTCCTGTTGGAAAATGAAATCTGCATCTCCATAAAGCAGCAGGAAGCATGAAGTGCTCTAAAACATCTGGTAGACGGCTGCGTTGACCTTGGACCTCAGAAAACACAACGGACCAACACCAGCAGATGGCACCCCAAACCATCACTGACTGTGGAAACTTTACACTGGACCTCAAGCAATGTGGATTCTGTGCCTCTCCTCTCTTCCTCCAGACTCTGGGACCTTGATTTCCAAAGGAAATGCAAAATTTACTTTCATCAGAGAACATAACTTTGGACCACTCAGCAGCAGTCCAATCCTTTTTGTCTTTAGCCCAGGCGAGAAGCTTCTGATGCTGTCTCTTGTTTAAGAGTGGCTTGACACAAGGAACGCGACAGCTGAAACCCATGTCTTGCATAAGTCTGTGCATGGTGGTTCTTGAAGCACTGACTCCAGCTGCAGTCCACTCTTTGCGAATCTCCCCCACAGTTTTGAATGGGTTTTGTTTCACAATCCTCTCCAGGGTGCGGTTATCCCTATTGCTTGTACACTTTTTTCTACCACATCTTGTCCTTCCCTTCGCCTCTCTATTAATGTGCTTGGACACAGAGCTCTGTGAACAGCCAGCCTCTTTAGCAGTGACCTTTTGTGTCTTGCCCTCCTTGTGCAGGTTGTCAATGGTCGTCTTTTGGACAACTGTCAAGTCAGTAGTCTTCCCAATGATTGTGTAGCCTACAGAACTAGACTGAGAGACCATTTAAAGGCTTTTGCAGGTGTTTTGAGTTAATTAGCTGATTAGAGTGTGGCACCAGGTGTCTTCAATATTGAACCTTTTTACAATATTCTAATTTTCCGAGATACTGAATTTGGGACTTTCATTAGTTGTCAGTTATAATCATCAAAATTAAAAGGAAAAAAAACATTTGAAATACATCAGTCTGTGTGTAATGAATGAATCTAATATACAGTACATGTTTCACTTTTTGAATGGAATTACTGAAATAAATCAACGTGGTCATGATATTCTAATTTTATGACCTGCACCTGTATATATACGAGTGCCCCAACGTACAAGTTTTTTGAGATACAAGCCGTCACTAGGTCGATTTTTTGCCTTGAGTTACAAGCCAAAATTCGAAATACGAGCCATCAAAGAGCTTGTCGCTGTACATTCCGAAGAACTGACGATGGAGGAGTTGATGGAGCTACAGACACGGCAACATACAGAGGTTCTGCAGGAGATCGGTATCACGGAGGAGGTTACCTCTTAAAATGAGATAAAGGAAGTGTTTGCAATGTGGGAAAAAGTTTTGAACTTTAAAGAAAAGAAACACCCTGAAAAAGTTGCAACTGGTCATGCAGCGGCGCTATTTAATGACACTTGTCTAACTCATTTCAGAAACATTCTAAAGGGAAGAACTAAACAAAGCTCCTTGGACAGGTTTCTATTGAAACGCCTTAAGAATGAAAGTGACGAAAGCATGGAAAAAAAGAAAGAAAATAGTGAAGAATAAAATTAAGTTAACCAAAATTGAAGTGAAAGAAAAAAACATTACAATATGCTAATCAGCTTTGCCAACATCTGTTTATTTCTTTAGATCCTCTTTTATGTATTAGGTTTTATTTTGTTTGCATACAATATTTGTTCATTATAAATACATTTTTCTTATGTTGAAAACATTTATCAAAAAATTGGGGTGGTTTTTTGGGGGCTGGCACAAATGAATCTCATTTCAATTCATTTCAATGGGGAAAACTGATTTGAGAAACAAGCATTTTGACTTACTCGTTTGGTCATGGAACGAATTAAACTTATATCTCAAGGTATCACTGTGTGTATATACAAAGTATATATATATATATATATATATTGTAAAAGATGGAGCAGGAGACAGCAAAGAGGTTTGGGGTTCTCCGGCCCGTATATTGTCGGGATTCCACAATCAAAAAAAACACAGGTCAAAATCATAAACAATAAGTTGTTCATAAGCGTGACGCCGAACCGTGGCGTCCGTGGCCATTTTATAGGGGAGGAGCCGGAAGTGCAAGAATGCTGGGAAGGACCGTGAGGGAGGACGGGAAGGATGACGTCATGGCAAGATGGCGGAGGAAGGGCGGAAGTGCCGTACTGCGGTCAGCCGTCAGCTATGGCGGAGGGAGGTCTTTTTTCCTATGAGAAAGCAGAGGGAGAAAGTTAGTACCCGCCATTCCCTGCCGGCGAACACGTTCCCAGGTGTGCTCGAATCCGTCCGCGGCCTCCTACTCGCGCGTGCGTGACAATATATATATATATATATATATATATATATATATACTGCTCACAAAAATTAAAGGAACACTTTAAAGAAACACATTAGATACATCAGATCTCAATATGAAGTTGGATATCTATACAAATAACTACAGGGCAATGTCTTAGGAACAAAAGGATGCCAAGTCTTTTAATGGAAATAAAAGTTTTCTGCCTACAGAGGGCTCAATTGTGTAGACACCCTAAAATCAGAGTGAAATGAAGATGTGGCAGGCTAGTCCATTTTTCAAAAACTTAATTTCTGCTACTCAAAATGCTTTTCAGTATCTTGTGTGGCCCCCACGAGCTTGTATGCATGCTTGATAACATCGGGGCATGCTCCTAATGAGACGACGGATGGTGTCTTGTGGCATTTCCTCCCAGATCTGTATGAGGGCATCCCTGAGCTGTTGCACAGTCTGAGGAGCAACCTGGCGGCGCCTAATGGACCGAAACATAATGTCCCACAGATGTTCTATTGGGCTTAAGTCAGGGGATCGTGAAGGCCATTCAATTGTTTCAATTCCTTCATCCTCCAGGTACTGCCTGCATACTCTTGCCACATGAGGCCGGGCATTGTCGTGCATTAGGAGGAAACCAGGACCTACTGCACCAGCGTAGGGTCTGACAATGGGTCCAAGGATTTCATCCTGATACCTAATGGCAGTCAAGGTGTCTTTGTCTAGCTTGTAGAAGTCTGTGCTCAGGGTGAACCTGCTCTCATCTGTGAAAAACACAGGGTGCCATTGGTGGACCTGACAATTCTGGTATTCTATGGTAAATGCCGATTGAGCTCCACTGCACTGGGTTGTGAGCACAGGGCCCACTAGAGGACGTTGGGCCCTCAGACCACCCTCAAGAAGTCTGTTTCTGATTGTTTGGGTAGAGACATTCACACCAGTGGCCTGCTGGAGGTCATTTTGTAGAGCTCTGGAAATGCTCATCCTGTTTGTCCTTGTCCAAAGGAGCAGATACCAGTCCTGCTGATGGGTTAAGGACCTTCTATGGTCCTGTCCAGCTCTCCTAGACTAACTGCCTGTCTCCTGGAATCTCCTCCATGCCCTTGAGACTGTGCTGGGAGACACTGCAAACCTTCTGGCAATGACACACATTGATGTGCCATCCTGGAGAAGTTGGATTTCCTGTGCAACCTCTGTAGGGTCCAGGTTTCGCCTCATGCTACCAGTAGTTACACTGACCATAGCGAAATGCAAAACTAGTGAATAAAACAGTCAGAAAAGATGAGGAGGGAAAAATTTCAGTGGCTTCCACCTGTTAAACCATTCCTGTTTTGGGGGTCATCTCATTGTTGCCTCTCTAGTGCATCTGTTGTTAATTTCATTAACAGTAAATCAGCTGAAACTGATTAACAACCCTCTCTGCTACTTAACTGACCAGATTAATATCCCATAAGTTTCATTGACTTTATGCTATACTCTGATTAAAAAGTGTTCCTTTAATTTTTTTGAGCAGTATATATATGCTGTATTTGGGCTGGGCAAGTTAACGCATTATTATTGCATTAACGCATTAATTAATTAACGACAATTATTTTATCGCACGTTATTATTATTATTATTTTGAAAGCTTCAGTCTCGCTGACAGGTGCTGACAGCAGGGAAAACAGGCAGCAACAGACTTTTTATGTTGATTTATGTGTGAAACCATTTCCTTATGCACTTTTCAGAAAACTGAGTTTTTTGGGAAAAAATATTAGCCCTCAAAGAGTTGCTACTGAACATAGACTGTTCTTATAAATGATTGGTTTTAGATTTGATTTGATTACATTAATGTTTAAGTTGAGATTTACAAGAAATATTTCAACTGCTACTATGTAAAGGGAATACTGCTCTTAAAAAGCAGCTTAGTTGTTTAAAGTACATGTATTTGCAAGCCAAATACACGCAATATGGGCCCGAATGATAGTAGTTCCATGCCAGATCAGGAGGATGCGAGGTGCACTGACTTTCTCTTTCATTCTTCTGCAGACAATCAGACTGTTTTGGTGCCATTGATAATGTCACTTCCAGTCCCGACATCATTGAAGACGCCACTTTCGGTGCTGGCCCCACCGATTATGTCACTTCCTGTCCAGATGACATCACTTCCAGTTCCAGTCCCGATGACGTCACTTTCTATCATGGCCTTTAAAGCTGCCATTTTTTCAACCCTAAGTCAGTTCTGTTCTGGATTCAAACCTGAATACAACTCCTTCAAACAACCCTTTTTGCAGCCAGGGCATAATATATGGGTGGCTGCCCCAAACCTTTATGATGTCTTCTTGTTCTTCTTGTGACTATATATATATATATATATATATATATATATATATATATATATATATATATATATATATATATATATACAACTGGACAGCACACTGAAGTGCGCCTGCCGCGTCTGTGGAGGACTGCTTGTCTGTTGCCAAGGCAACCACAGGTTCGCAGTGCAGCAGCAGAGTGCCGCGGAAACAAATACGAGCCTGTGGCGCTATACGTGCCTGTCGCTGATGGGTGATGGAAGGGACTATGCCTATTTGCTGTGTCTGTGTATAGGAGAGTGGTAGATCCTGCTGCAATAAATAAGCATGCTGTTCCTGTTCCAAGTTGAATGAAGTTGGTTTTGCTAAAGTACTGAGACTCAACCTTGTGTTTTGGGGTGCAAGACAGGGACTCACTCATCACAACATACATACGCCTCCCCCAGACCATGTGGGGGTGACTGCCCTGGTGGCTTTGGGGACCACGGGTGCAGAGCTTTGAAGCTCAACCCTGTAGGGGCCCGTGGTCACCTGCAGGAGGCACCCCAATGCCTTTGGAGCCCTGGACCTCAGCACTTCCACCATACCCAGAAGTGCTGGGGGGAAGAGGATCGGAGACACCCATTGTGCTTCCGGGTGCGCAGCTGGCACTTCCGCCACACTGGGGAGTGCCGGTGGAAGATTGTCAGGAGGCACCTGGAGCACATCTGGGTGACTATAAAAGGGGCCACCTTCCTCCATTCGACGGCTGGAGTCGGGAGAGAAGGAAGGACAAGGTCTTGGAGGAGGCAAGGAGGAAGCCTGAAGAGAGTAAGGCATTTGATAGTTGGCCTGGACTTTTGGGGACTTTGGGGTGTGTGTGCACTTGTTGTAAATATGGACGGTGTAAATAAACATGTTGAGGGTGATTTAAACGTGTCCGCCTGTCTGTGTCTGGGCTGGCTTCCACAACGCATATATATATACACTCACCTAAAGGATTATTAGGAACACCATACTAATACAGTGTTTAACCCCCTTTCGCCTTCAGAACTGCCTTAATTCTACGTGGCATTGATTCAACAAGGTGCTGAAAGCATTCTTTAGAAATGTTGGCCCATATTGATAGTATAGCATCTTGCAGTTGATGGACATTTGTGGGATGCACATCCAGGGCACGAAGCTCCCGTTCCACCATATCCCAAAGATGCTCTATTGGGTTGAGATCTGGTGACTGTGGGGCCATTTTAGTACAGTGAACTCATTGTCATGTTCAAGAAACCAATTTGAAATGATTCGAGCTTTGTGACATGGTGCATTATCCTGCTGGAAGAAGCCATCAGAGGATGGGTACATGGTGGTCATGAAGGGATGGACATGGTCAGAAACAATGCTCAGGTAGCCCATTGCATTTAAACGATGCCCAATTGGCACTAAGGGGCCTAAAGTGTGCCGAGAAAACATCCCCCATACCATTACACCACCACCACCAGCCTGCACAGTGGTAACAAGGCATGATGGATCCATGGTCTCATTCTGTTTACGCCAAGTTCTGACTCTACCATTTGAATGTCTCAACAGAAATCAAGACTCATCAGACCAGGCAACATTTTTCCAGTCTTCAACTGTCCAATTTTGGTGAGCTTGTGCAAATTGTAGCCTCTTTTTCCTATTTGTAGTGGAGATGAGTGGTACCCGGTGGGGTCTTCTGCTGTTGTAGCCCTTCCGCCTAAAGGTTGTGCATGTTGTGGCTTCACAAATGCTTTGCTGCATACCTCGGTTGTAACGAGTGGTTATTTCAGTCAAAGTTGCTCTTCTATCAGCTTGAATCAGTCGGCCCATTCTCCTCTGACCTCTAGCATTAACAAGGCATTTTCACCCACAGGACTCCCGCATACTGGATGTTTTTCCCTTTTCACACCATTCTTTGTAAACCCTAGAAATGGTTGTGCGTGAAAATCCCAGTAACTGAGCAAATTGTGAAATACTCAGACCGGCCCGTCTGGCACCAACAACCATGCCATGCTCAAAATTGCTTAAATCACCTTTCTTTTCCATTCTGACATTCAGTTTGGAGTTCAGGTGATTGTCTTAACCAGGACCACACCCCTAAATGCACTGAAGCAACTGCCATGTGATTGGTTGATTAAATAATTGCATTAATTAGAAATTGAACAGGTGTTCCTAATAATCCTTTAGGTGAGTGTATATATATATATGTGTGTGTGATTGTGTGTGTGTGTGCGCTTTCTATATAGGAAAAAAGTTAATGGATACTTCCTTGTGGAAAAGGAAAGAAGGCAAAAGACACTTTTTCAGCTGTTTAGTCTTCACTGGGTGTGCCCATTATAAAGGCTGTACAGCCGAACCTTTTAGCTTTACTTCTTTTCAGTAAGGAAATAACCCTTTAACTTTTTTTTCCTTTGCAGATGCACATTGATACAGCTAACAACTAATGTTATTGCATACAGCATATACATTATAATTATTATATTATTAATAATATATGACAATATAGTATTTGTTTGCTACAGATTAATTGAAATTGAATGTGTACCTGTTATTTAGAATTATTTTTGTACTAAATTAATTAAATTTTATTTTATGTACAGACATATTGTAACTGCTCTGAATCAAAAAAAATGTAACATTGGCAGACCGACCTCAGAGAGACCTGCAAAGATGGTTATGGACAGTCAGAAGGGGGCAATGCCACCCTGAGAGGTTGGCCATAAAGTGCATCCTTGCATAGAATTGAGTTGGAGGAGTGCTTAACTTGTTCAGAAGCACTTAGGAGGCACTTCTCCTAACTAAAATTGTTAATGTTAGTACACGGTCCTTGGGGAGTCTCATGAAATATCCCAGCTCTCAAAGATGCGAGTGTTAGAATGACAGTACCTCAGGCCCTGAAGATGCAACTGAGGGGAGAAAGGCCATGAAATGGTCACATTTTAAACTTTTTTCCTAGACTTCTTTTATGTTTCTGTTGTTGTTTATCCATGATGTTATGTGCCCTTTATAGGTTCTAATTATATTGATTTTTGAAATTATTTGAGATGCCAATAATTCTTTTGTGTCATTTTCATAGGTTCCGCCTTTCCCAGGCATTTGTTTCATTGTGGTCTGTGAACCGGGTCAGAGTAGCGTGATATCATCACAGCGACAGGTTAAAAGGTCAGCACCAGCGTATCTTCCCTATTCAAGATTGCAGATAAAACCTCGACTCTGTGTGTGAATATACTTCCAACCAGCATCCTACTGAACTGCCTCTTAATTAGATATACACACTTAGAAACTGTGTGCAACTCAAAAATGGCTGCTTTATCATTAGAATTAAGAAGATTGCTTACTGTGAAACAATTCACCACTATGCCACAGACTTACATCACTTTCTAACAAATTCAGTAATGAGCACTGAGTCATTTATACCACCATGACATGCTTTAAAAATGTGTTTTGTAGGGCCCCTCACAATTTTAAAAAGGTTTCAGTGGGTCCAAAGGGATATTTAGGGGTTACTATATGAGGGATATGAGAAAGCACCCTCTGTTTCATGTTCTCCATGCTTAGAATGGCAGCAGAAATTTAGCCATCATTTCATCTTTTACCCTCTTACTTTGTTTTAAGTATCTAAGCAAGGTTTGAAGTATAAGAGGTGTCCTTTCATAGTTGAAACCTATCTTAGCCTCTAAAAACAAAGTAGAAGGCTAAATGATCAAAACAAAGACAAAGAAATCTCTTTTACTTTTAGTTCAGGAAGCACTGAAAAAAATTGAAAGGCACTGACTCTGACAAACCTCAAAACACAAATTATCCTTAATCAAATAAATTAAAGCAGACATAATGAATAGACTGAATATGAAAGAGCTAAATTACAGCCACAAATACTTGAGCTTCTAACCAGCTTTTATATAATTGCAGTACAGTATATGCAGTCATTGTAATTAAGCCCCAGACAGTTCCATGACCCTTGCTTGTGTCTCCAGTTTCCAAATGATTTACATCATTATGTGAAAAGGTATATGATATGAATGCAGCAACACATCTGAAAGCATTTACAGTGTAAGAAGTCATAGTTCACCGTGTCTCAAGTCAGTAATAGATTTTAAGCTAATGCTGTAGGTTTCGGTATTTTAAAATAATATATAAAATCACATGTTCATTTACATAACTCAAACATCTTTTCACTCCGTATAAAACCACTTTTAGGAAACAATAAAATATAGAAGAGAGTACTGGTTTTAAATAATAACCCGCTTTCAAATGAGGAGCAAATTCTTAAAAGAAGAAATGTTCACATCTCGCACACATAATGGATCAAACACATTTAAGTTTTGTCACAAAAATTTGAAGATTTGATGTGTATGGCAAAGGAGTTACCCATTAGGAGTAGTACAGACGTAGAAAAAAAGGGCAAGAAATTCAAAATAATGAAATTAAGAAATTGACAAGTTTAGGGTGCACCCACCTGTTTCGTCTTCTCCATGCATCAAAAATATCAAAACCAGTGTAATTATTTAATGGGATTTCCATCCATTGCTGGGCACACTCACTCTTTCACCCACACACACTCATTATAAGGTAAATTTTGTGTTGACAATTAACCTAACATTCACATCTTTGCAGTGAGAGATGAAAGCAGAGTACTCTGACAAAAACCCATGTGGATAAAGAGACAACAGACCAAACCCACACTGCCTGACCTAGGAATATACTGCCATGGAGGAAAAATAAAATAAAATAAATTGCGTAGCATAGGTAAGCCCACCTGCTTTCTGAACCCTTGCTTCCCTGCTGAAAAAAAACATTAAAAACTATCATTAGATGAAATAGAATCAAAACAAAGCTAGGATCAAAACCAAGAAGGCAAAGAATCAAGTACCTAAACCAAAATGTTAAGTAGTAGTGAAGCAAACAAGAAAGTCTTAAGCTGTAATTGAATTCAAATTAATCTTAACAATCTTGGATCCGTCCATATGACTTGACTTTTGAGACCAAGCACCTTAATAAACAGGAGTCATGTCCTGACAATGGGACCATCAAAATAATGGCACCTATAACCAAAAAAAAGGTACCACGGTAACACAAAATGTATCAATAAGAAAATATACTTAATTCTGGAAGTTATCTAAAAACCAAACATTTTTCCCAAAATGATCCCCTAAAAGAACATAAAACTTTCCACTTTTATTTATTAAGTAAAAATCACATTTTTAAAGTTAAAGCCTGCTTAGGAACAGGGGAAGTAGGGTCATAGTATTATCTAGTCTATTTCATTGAAGATGTGACTTGTGTTTTACATTACACATCAACACACATAAACTAATTAATTCAAACAATTTTTGAAACTTGTTTAGCATGGTGGGGAATTACAATGTTGTTTTTTATATTTTATGTTATTCTGTTAATTGATTGAATTAAGTAATTTATGTGCACCCCACAATTTTATTTAGTCACATAAAACCACAAAAACTGTGGTTAAAGAAAAATAAAATTTTTGCTTTTTAGTGTATTTATGACTAAAGTAAATAAAATCATTTTACTTAAAAAAATTATAATTTATTTTTTTTTACCTTTTAATTTTTGAGTATTTGTAAATGATTTTTCTTTAATCATTTTTCATGAACGGGAAGCTTCTTTAAAAGTATTACATAAAATATCTTTTTTGCAGATTTATTTGAATACTAAATAGAATTATATTTTGGTCTCTATTTTTATGTTTAGGCTCTTATAGGATTATCGCTTTGTCAATCTGAAAAAAAAAATCGACGACAGAACTGCAAGCTTATGCCAATACATTCTCACCGTGTTCATCAAGGGTACTCCTTCGCAAGAGTAAACAAGTAAAGCCGGAACACAAATTTATTGACTCCACTCACAGGAAAAGGCAAGTGGGGCAATCTGATGTGTCTCTCACTTGTATGCTAATATATCTCACTATATTCTCTCTCCGTCATTGTTATGTGTGCGTTAATTGGAATCGCATAAGAATTGATTACGGCAAAATTTGTTACATAATTGCATTGGTTTTGATGGATTATTGCATTGTCATCGATACTGAACATGTATGCAAAATTTGAAGAAATTTGCTTTACAAAAAGTGGGTTTAAAATCAGTTGCAAGATTTGACCCAGACAAACAAACAGTGGAGTCAAGTTAAATAAAATCGTTTTAAAATGTTCATCTCTTCGATTACTAGGTTTGGAAGCTTGAGGAATAAGGTGAATTCTCTTCATTATTTTTTTTCTTTATCGTAATAAATTACACAGGTAGTACTAAAACATTGTTATGCAATAAAGACGGAAAAACACTTCATAAAAATGATGTTTACTGAAATTCCATATAACTTTAAATGTCCATCTTCTCCCATTGAAATTAGAGCTACTGGACTGTGACTTTTTTAAAATCCATTTTTCCTTATCTTAAAAAACCAAACAGACAAAATAAATGCAGTTGACCTCCAACCCACCTATTGCAAGGCAGCATCTTAGGTGCCAGAGGCAATGCCGCAAGACAATAAACCGTCTATTTCAAGGCCCACACAAACACACCTTCTCACTGAGCCCAATTTAATATTGCCAGTCAACCTAACCTGCATCTTTGTTGATGTGGGAGAGAAACAGGAGAAAAAAGCAGATAATGGGAGAAAATGCAAACTTTACAATAACATCCGTCAACATCACATTTTTCTAAGGTCTTCATATGTGAAGAAGTAGATAACCTCCCAGCAATAACAGGGACTACTAAGGAGGTACAGAGTGATTTGGAAATTGTAGAGGGAGAAGTACTGCTCCAATTAAACAGGCTGAAATCAAACAAATCACCAGGATCACATAATATATGTCCTGGAAGGTCTTAAGAAGGTTAGTAAGAACATATATAAACCCTTGACACATATTTTTAGGAAGTCACTGTGCAGTTGGGACATTATGAAGGACTGATAAATGGCAAATAGTATCCCCTTATACTGTATATAAAAGGTGACCGGGCAGATCCAAGTACCTATAGGTCAGTAAACTCAGTGAGCATCACAGGAAAATGAATGGATGGAATTATTATGGATAAGATTGAGCAACACATGGCAAGAACGGGAGACTTATTGAACAGTCAACATGGGTTTAGAAGAGGGAGGTCATGTTTTACCAACATTCTAAGAGGAAGCAACAAAAGTATATGATCAAAGTGGACCGTATGATATTATTTATCTTGACTTTCAGAAAGTATTTGATAAGGTTCCACGTGAGAGGTTCGGCATCAAACTAAAATAAGTGGGAGTTCTGGGTGCTGTTTGTAGATGGGTGCAAAATTGGCTCAGACACAGAAAACTGAGAGTGCAAGGAACCTTATCAGAATGGGCTGACATTAAGAGTAGTGTCAGTGTTAGGGCTGCTGCTATTTTTAAAATGTATAAATGATTTGAATTGGAATATAAGTAACAAACTTTCTAAGTTTGCAGATGATACCAATGTAGGTTAATTGGCAAATAATGTAGAATCCATTAAATCTTTACAGAGGGACTTGGACAGCATACAGACTTGGGCAGTTTTGTAGCACCAGAAATTGTATGTAAGTAAATGTAATGGATTACATGTAGAAAGTATAAATGTTAGGTTATATAGCACAATGTGTAGAGTGTCTAAGGGGGTTTATACTCTAGTTTTATAATGCACTGTTAAGGCCTAATCTGGAGTACAGTTTTGGTCTCCATGTTACAAAAAGGACATAGCAGCTGCAGAAAAAATCCAGAGAAGAGCGAATAGGCTGATTCCAGATATACAGGGTGTGAATTATGAGGAAAGATTAAAAGAGCTGAGCCTTTTCAATTTAAGCAGAAAATTAAAAAGAGACATGACTGAAATGCTTTAAATTATGAAGTGAATTAGTACAGTGAATTGAGACTGTTATTTTAAAATGAGTTTGTCAAGAACACTGGGACACAGTTAGAATCTTGTTAAGGGAAAATTTCACACAAACATTACATTAAGTTTTTCTTTACACAGAGAACTATAGACATACAGTCATGTTCATAAGTATTTGAACAGTGACACTTAATTTTGTCTCTGTACGCCAGCACATTGGATTTGAAATAAAACAAGCATTATGTGATTGAAGTGAAGACTTTCTGCTTTAGTTTAAGGGGTTTACAAAAAATATCATATGAGCTGTTTTGGAATGACAGCCATTTTTCTGCATAGCCTTAATTTCCAGGAGTTCACAAGTATATGGACATTTGACTGAAAAGTTGTTCGATAGCCAGGTGGGAGCAGTTACCTCATTATTTCACTAACTATTAAGCAGGTAAAGGGTCTGGAGTTGATTCCAAGTGTGGAATTTGCATTTGGAAGTTGTCACTTTGAACTATCAATATGAGGTCCAAAGAGCTGTCCAAGCAAGTGAAAACAGCCTATCATTAGTCGGAGAAAACAAACAAAAATTTTTTTTAGGTAAATAGCAGAATCATAAAGAGTCAACCATTAGGTAAACTCTTAAAAAGAAGTAACATACTGGGGAATTCAGCAACACCAGAAGGTCTGGAAAACCACAAAGGACAACTGTGTTGGTTGATTGCAGAATTCTGATCTTGATGAAGAAGAACCCCTACACAACATTCAGCCAAACTGAGAACACTCTCTGGGAGGTAGACCTATCATTGCATGCAATCATCACCCAAGTCTACAATTAAGAGAAGACAGAGGGTTTACCACAAGGTGCAGACCTCTGGTAAACCTCAAGCATAGGAAGGACAGATTAGACTTTGCCAGAAAACATTTTTTAAAAGCCTGTCCAGTTCTGGAACAATGTTCTTTGAACAAAGGAAACTAAGAACAATATATGCCAGAATGTAGGAAAGAGCAGAGAATAGAGAAGAGCATAGAGAAGAGAAGAAATAGCTTATGATTCGATGAATACCACATCATCTGTGAAAAATGGTACAGGCAGTGTTATGGCAGGATCATGCATGGCTGTGAATGGAAGTCAGTCACTAGTGTTTATTGCTGATATGACTGCTGGCAGAAGTAACAGGATGAATACTGAAGTGTGCAGGGAGATACTAGCTACTCTGATTCAGCCATATGCTACAAAACTGATAAAATAATGCTTCAAAGTATAGATGGACAGTGAGCCAAAACATACTGTGAAAGCAAATCAAGTGCTTTTCTAAGCAAAGTAATGGAATATTCTTAAAAGGCCAATCAATCTACTGCCCTCAACCCAACTGAATATGCATTTCACTTGCTGAAGACAAAACTGAGGGTAGAAATTCCAACAAACAAGCAGCAACAGAAGACAGTTGCAGTAATGGCCTGGCAAAGTACCAGTTAGGTGGAAGCCCAGCATTTGGAGATGGCCATGGGTTTCAGACTTCGGGCAGTCTTTGACTGTAAATGATTTTCAACCAAATATTGAAATGACCTGTTAGTTTTTCCAAAATAATTTGGAGCCCCAGAAAATAGGGGGATCATATATGAAAACATGTATTTTCTAAACAGCTCATACAATATTTTTAAACCCCTTGAATTAAAGCTGAAAGTCTGTACTTCAGTCACATCTTGACTGCTTGTTTTGGTGTACAGAGCCAAAATGATGAAAATTGTTTCACTGTCCAAATACTTATGAACCTCACTGTATGGAATAAACTACCAAGTATACCAAGTACTGTGATAGACAGCAGGACTTTAGGGACCAGGAGGCTTGGAGGCCTAATTGCTGATACCTCATAGTTCCTGCACCCTGGTTTAATGTCAGGCTAGTGTTCATGTTTTCCTCATGTTTACATAGACTTGTTCATGGGACACTGAATTACCTTAATGCATGATGCAAAATCTACTGGTAAAACTGACCTTCCCACATTCCTCTCTTTAGCCTTAGTTTAGAAGAAAAGTGGAAAATGGGATGGTATGAAAATTCAGCGGTTAACACTTCTTCTTTATGGATCAAACATTCTGGGTCTGAGTTTTCACTTTTTCTCTCTACCTGCATTGGTTTTCCTCTGGGTACTCTTGTTTTCCATCCACATTCTCAAAAATGTGCAGGCTAGGCTATTGGCTCATCCAAAATAGCCATGTGTGAGCTTTAGGGTAGAGTTAGTGGAACCTGCAATAGCCTGGTTCCTTGTCCAGTGTTGTTACCTGCACTGTGCTTGCTGCTCCATCCCCTACTGAAATGGTTCCGGAAAAAGAATGTCAGTGTCTGGGGATGTCATTGTTTAAGTAGCTCATGGTGTGGAAGAGGTGGGACCTTCTGGTCTAATCTGGAAGAGATGTGTATGGTCATTGTGCGACTCATTTATTGGTCTGTGGGTTAATGTATAAAGACTGTTAGAGACTGCATTTTCCCCGAGGCTGTTGTTAATGTGTTTAGCTCAGCAGCATCACTTGGATGCTCTGAATACCATAGAACCACACTTTTATTAAAAAAAATCTTTTCACATGTGTGTTTTTACATACGCAACAGAAATGTCAATAGGAAAACCAAAAGTGCCTATAATAGATGGCATGTATGGGCTTCAGTCCATTGCCTGCAGGGAGGCTAGGTGGAGAAAAAAAGCAGGAAACAATGAAAGATATTCCCTGCCAAACAACTGTTTACAATGGAATCGTATCAGTTATGATTTCTAGCTGGGAAGCTAATACAGTATAGTGGTATAATCGGGGAAGTCAATCTGTTTGAATATTTACACTCCTAATACGCTAGATGGCAGCATCTCTGGGTTAAGATACTCATACTGAGACCAGTAGTGCCATGAGGGTTGCCCTGTTGAGTTCCATGGGGGCTACCACAGAAGTGCTTCCAGCGGGCTAGTATTTCTGGGTCTTAGATAAAAGGAGCCACTCATCCTCAGCCAGACAAGTTGGAGTTGAGTGGAAGAAGGACAAATCTCATCTGGTAGCTGGAGTGGAGGAAGAAAGATAAAAAGAGGACAAAGAATTATACTGCGTTTATTCATCTATCAAAAAGACGACTTTGTAAAAGTATTTGTTGTAATAGACCTTTTATTTAAACCCCAGACTTGTGTCTGTACAGTATTGGCACTGAGGCTAGGTATCTGCACTGGCAATCGGAAGGTTGCCGGTTTGAATCCCGTAAATGCCAAAAGGGACTCTGCTCTGTTTGGCCCTTGAGCAAGGCCCTTAACCTGCAATTGCTGAGCACTTTGACAAGAGAGAAAAGCGCTATATAAATGCAAAGAATTATTATTATTATTATTGTGTCCTCCCTACAGGTCATATACCAAAAGAATGCTAAAACAAGAAAACCTGTTACCTTTCCAGACCTGACTTGATGGCTTGAATCGCCATCTTGTTTGGCCTGGTGGCTCATCCACTCTCCTACTCCTGTCTCAAGAGCATCTTTCTCAATTTCTGTCTACACCTCTCTCTATATTACCCTCAAGGCCATGTCTTCCTCCTTTGCTAATGAGCCTTGACCCCGGCAATGTTCCTCCCTGCTATGCGCTCAGCTGTGCTAGTAGCATGAGGAGGCTTAAAACTTTCCCAGAGCCAATTCACTTCAAATTCTAGAATTCCTTCTTTGGGCAGAGGTTGCCCTTCTTTTACTACTGTCATGTTGCTGCCATTGGGGACCCTGGACCCTGAGTTCCTTTAAGGCTACTCATTCACCTCAACCTAACCATCATGCTGCCTATTTTCTCTCGAGTCTTGGCTGTTCTACCTTCCTGTCTTTGCAGAACTCACACTCTGTACTGTATGACAGGCGCCTCAGGCATGTGACCTCTTGCATCTGTTAGAACGCTACCTCTCTTTCTCTCTTGTTCTGGTCGTACTGCCAATTGCATTCCCTGCTGCTGTGTTCCCATGCTGGCATGCTGAGTGGCCCTCTCCCAGCCATTGAATGTTTATGCCTCTAGTCGGGTTTTGTTGTACTGTAGGCCTGCTCACACTATATGTATTGTATTGGGTTTTTGTGTGTGTTTTGTAATATTACAATAAATGTAAGAGTAAATATTTGTTATAGTCTACAGCATGCTGAGTTTGTAAATGGATGCATGTGTGATAAGAATTAATTGAGTATCCTGTGGTGTTTTTGCCTGTTGCTGATTTTTAGTGTAGAGTTTAGCCTAATGAAAAATGCCATTTTAAAATGTGAAAAAAGTGTGCATGTGTTTACATGGCAATACACACTTGCAGTATAATGGAATAAAAATAGTGAAATAGCTTGGCAGACAAATCTTTCAAGTGCAATGTTGAAAGCCTGAGTCAGTAGAGACCCTTTATGTGCAGACAAGTAACACCCACACTATACTTGACAGCATCCAAGAAAAGCTGCTAGCTAACCATAGGAAAATGTCTTTTACAAAAAAATGCAGCAAATAAATCAAGAGCTGTATGTTGTCATCTTGATCAAGATTTCTCATTAAATGAACCTTTTTAGCATTCACAGAGAGGATGTAGATGTCTTGTGTATTGGACAGTGTTCATCTCCGGGCTGATAATCCGTGAGGCGGTTCATCTACTGAGGCCACTCTTTCTTTGATGCAGACACAGCAGTAAGAGCTGTTCTCAAGCACAACAACTGACTTCTTGGCATTTATCTTAAGATCAAAATATTTTGCGCACTATCCAACCTTTAGATAAAATGATGTTCCGCCAAAAGTCGCCTACATCCTTAAGATGATTGTGTTAACCTTTAGAATGATGTACTTTACTCATTCTATCACATTTTAATTACAAAATCAAAGCAACCACTAAAAAGAAGAAAGACATGTATGTAATAAATTACTTCAAAGAATAAGTTGTTATATTTTCTAAAAAAAGCAAACGCTCTGCTTTAACCCACACATTATACATAATTATAAATTAAACTAAGCCAAAGTTTGACTATCTACACCATTGACACAACTGTGATGCGCATCTCTGCAAGCGTTCTTTGACACAACAGACTGTCAGTAGCCCACTGCCTTCTAACAGCTTTGCTTGGATTTGTTACCTTGGTGTTGTTTTCTGTCTTGCATTCAGTGTTGCTGGGATAGGCTCCAGCGGCCTATGACATTGAACTGGATTAAGTAGGTCTAAGAATGTTATGTTATGATGAAAAAATTACTAAATTTAGTTATATTCTATGGCCTGACAAGACACTTGTATTGTCGATATATGTGTTAAGCCTGTCATTCATTTATCCCCATTGTTAATTTTGATCAAGTTCTTTTAAAACTGCTTTAGTAAAAACTGTTCGACTATGTACTTTGCTTAGTTGATACAATTTAAAGGAGATAGGAAAATATTTTTGACACACATGGAGCCAATTAAGAATAAACAAAAAATCCAATACTTATAGGTTTACTAGGTAAGTAAATAACACCTTTAAGACAATGTCACTTTAAGTTACCTTTCCAGGGATTTTCCATTGTAGCCTTCATCTACATAATCTCTCTTTGACCGCTGTGAGACAGGTTGTGTAATGTGGCATCCCTAGTGACCCACCCCAACAGTCGCAAGGGCTACTGTGTACACAACAGCTGACAAGCAATGAATGCTCATCTTGAAATACAATGCATATAGTACAGCGACAAAGAATGAGGAAGACAGGCAGAAGAGAATCTGGGGGTCTGCTGGAGCCATTCCCAGCCAACACAGGGTGCAAGGCAGGAAACAAACCCTGGGCAGGGCGCCAGGGACAATTTAGAATCACCAATGCACCTAACCTGCATGTCTTTGGACTGTGGGAGGAAACCCACGCAGACATGGGGAGAACATGCGAACCCGGGTCTCCTAACTGCGAGGCAGCAGTGCTACCACTGCGCCACCATGCCGCCCACCTTTTATATCTAAACTGTATAATCCATGAGGTAGCTTTAAACCACAATAGGATCACTTCTAGTCAAGGTCCTGATCCACTTCCCAGGTCATAGGTGGCCCTACCTATACTGCATTGACATCACTGTAGAGCTCCCCCTAGCAGGTCCTGGTACCATTAAGCCTTTAGTAATACCACAACTTCCAGATCTATTAGGCAGAGAAGCTGCCCAAATTAAAAGAGACAAAATGGGCAACATATCCTAATTTGCATTTAACAAGTGTTTTTATTTCCTGCCACCCTTTGATTTTAAAGAGGGTTGGGTTTCACAGGCACCTGTTTAGTGTTTCTGGAAGAACACACCATGAAGTCACAACTCTCTCTCTCTTTTCTAGTTGTTAATATTCATTTCTTGCACAGAATTTACCATTCCCTGCCAATACCATTTATCCCCCCACAATGACATGCTCAGTTATATTTCTGCTTCCAGGCTGATCTCTGCTACCCTCTTCTGTCTTGTAACTTCTTATCCAATGGGCAACCCATTATAGGGGATATAAATCCATGATCAGTTCTCACAATTCATTGACTTGCTTCATGATTAAGCTTGAGCTTGAGAGAGAATAAGCTTGAGAGATCCTCCTTTGTCCAGTGAAAATGGTGTGAGTAAAACTTGCAATATCGTCTGCTCTTTTCATTTTCAATTCCTGGAAATGATAAAAGATGCTTAGGAGAAGGACCTGAAATTTTTAAAAATATCTAACACCTGGGCCTCTTGAGTGTGCTCAATGTCTTTGTGATTCGCTTCAGTTAGTCTCCAGTAGCAGATGACATATGTGAGAGATGTACAGTAGACTGGCTATAGCATCACTGGGCCATATGATTTGCTCTTGCCTTAAATTGACTTCACCTTAAATGATAATGTTGACATGTTCTTATAAAATATGCAAATTCCTATTGAATTAGATTCCGTGACTCCCTTGTTTGCAATTTTCTAGACTGAAGTACACTTACTTAGAGATCCAACTAATTTATAATCTTCATGGAATTGCACGCACTCAGTGTTTTTGTATTGATTTAAATATTAAATATTGACTACCACTTAACTAATGCTGCAGTGGGCTGGCGCCCTGCCCGGAGTTTGTTTCCTGCCTTGTGCCCTGTGTTGGCTGGGATTGGCTCCAGCAGACCCCCATGATCCTGTGTTAGGATATAGCAGGTTGGATAATGACTGACTGACTGACCTAACTAATGCAGTGCTTAAAGAGTTGGCAGCAATAAATAATTCAATAAAAGTAGTAATAAATATTTGGCTAATATAATAAAAATATAATATAAAATATCCATCCATCCATTTTCTAACCCGCTGAATCCGAATACAGGGTCACGGGGGTCTGCTGGAGCCAATCCCAGCCAACACAGGGCACAAGGCAGGAACCAATGCAGGGCAGGGTGCCAACCCACCGCAGGACACACACAAACCCACCCACACACCAAGCACACACTAGGGCCAATTTAGAATCACCAATCCACCTAACCTGCATGTCTTTGGATTGTGGGAGGAAACCGGTGCGCCCGGAGGAAACCCACGCAGACACGGGGAGAACATGCAAACTCCACGCAGGGAGGACCCGGGAAGCGAACCCGGGTCTCCTAACTGCGAGGCAGCAGCGCCACCACTGCGCCACCGTGACACCCTAATATAAAATATATATTTAATTAATATACTAGTAATACATCAAATTATCCACCCAAGGATCATATGTGGCACATATGGGTTAGTACACTGTTATTGATTGCCTGCTACAAAATATGCTGGAGCAAGCAAAAAACCCTGTACAGTTTGGGAGTCCCTGAGGACTGGGTTGGAAACTCTTGATTTAGATAACGATAAGGAAAAACAAAAGAAATGTAACCAATTGTGCATCAAATGATGTAAGTCATCTTGAAAAAAGTCGTCAAACAAATAAAGAAATAAGTAAATCTACATTTATAGAATCTTTCCTTATTTTAAATAACTGCTCCAAGCTTAGGTGCATGTTATCTAGGCCAATGTTTCCCAAAGCAGTCCTTTGGGACCCCCAAACTGTTGAGGTTTTTGCTTACTATTTGTACACCTGCACCTGGGAGTCAGTAACAGTGTTCTAATCCATATGGGCCCCATATGATTCTTGGGTACACAACTTGAGGTCCCACATGGGCCACCCATATGGCCCATTTAAAACACATTGTGGGCCCACATGGGCTTTCCACCTGAGAAACTGGCATACTTATCAACTTCACATACTTACTGGAACAGTATGCCCCTCACACACTGCACGGTCTCCCACCTTTCCTGATCAAGCTGTCAGATTGTTGCTCTTTGCCAGACATAAATTAAATGTGTGAAAAATGTGTCATTTTTTTTAAACTATCGTTTTAGATTGCATCAAAACAAGTGATAAAACAAGGTGACTGTATGGGGGAGCTGTAGAGTGTAACCCATCCTAAGAATAACACCAGGGTGGTCCTGATACAGTATCTTAGGGGGAATATAACTAGATTGATCAAACACAACAAGAAGTATAACAAAAAAGAAAAGGTTATGGCCTTTCCTATTCTCTTTTGGTCTAAGTACAATTGAGCACCAAGTACAATAGTTCCTTTCTACCTCTAGGTCTTGTTTTACATAATATACTAACCTCTTCGTCTTAATCTTCATCTAGTGAACCCTTGTCACTGCTCCTCTCCAGGTTCATCTGCGTGAAGTGGATGAGACCCTTATAAGCCCAGACCCGGGAGTACTTTAAGTGCCCTTCTGGCCTGATGGAAAAATACCTCTGGGTCAGTTATAATCTTAAAGAGTCTACAATTCCCAGGAGCCTTTGTGGAAGCCTAGACCATTTCAGCAGAGACATTCTGCTACCAGTTAGCCCCCCTAGAAGTTTACTGCACTGGTTAGAAGTTGTAGTACTAGTATCAGCACATGTACAGAGTACAGGGAAATCATCACTTGCATGTCTAACCAACATGCAACACTTTGCCGCTTAAGAATATAACCTAAAAGGCATACTAGTGCATCCTCACTTGAGGATCTATTGACCATCTTACAGCTCTCACCAGTATCCCACTTGCTGTTCTAAAGATGAACTGATTATAGTCATCTTTATTTAGTGCCCTCATTGTATTTGTGCAAGTTTTGTCATTTTGTTTTGATCTCCAAAGCTTATTGTGTGTACTATCAACTTATGTCATGCTGTGCCTTACACCTTTAAGCACCCTACATTGATATGGGTTCAAGGTTTTCCTTGCCTAGCAGAAACTTCTCAGATTAAAAAAAAAAAAAAATCAATTATTTCTAGAGGCACTTAACAGGAAATACATCAGCCTGAATACAGTTTACACTACTAAAATAATTTCTCCATTTGGCTGTCAGCTATCTGTGTAATCTCTCCTCCAGCCACCTGCTCAGTTCTGCGTTATCTTCTGTTTCATTCCATGGAAGAAGGGTTATGTGGAAGCACATTTGCATCTGGTGCTGTATCAGTACACATAATGTCACAGCTCTGACTGTGTTTGGTTAGTCTGCTCCAAGTCAGCCAGCCGGATACCAAATCTAGACTAGAAGACAAGCCTAAGCCTACAGATGCTTTGATAGTAAGACCGCTCATCCCCTTCTTCAACTGCTTTCATTTTTGCTAGGAAACAAAAACTGTTCTTTATACATAATTTAGATAAAAGGAAATAAAATTATTTCTATGAGGTGGAGTACACTGGTCATTAAAGTTCAAAGGAATTAATTAAAGCATGTCTGTATAAAAGAATCAATGTATTTTAATTCATTTGAGTTTAATTTCTTTTTGTAAGATTTTATTGTTAATTAATTGACATTAAAATACAGTTATGTCAGAAGAAAAAAACAAAAACATGTTTATGAACAGCAGCTGCCAATTCAGCTCACAGATGTACAAGAAATAATAAATCATAGTGATGGATGTGCTGAAGGGCAACCAAGCAGCACTAAAACATATCAAATGATTTGTTTTCATTTACCTCTTTTCCTCTTACACAGCTTTTCTTCATGTCATCCTTCTTTGCTGTTTTTTGCAAATGCACCATTTTGCAGATGCTGCTAAAGACGAGTCTACACTGTTTTCTTATATATATATATATATATATATATATATATATATATATATATATATATATATATATATATATATATATATATATATACAGTATATATATATATATAGTAATCCTCGCTATATCGCGCTTTGACTTTCGGTTTCACTCTATCGGATTTTAAATGTAAGCACATCTAAACATATATCACAGATTTTTCACTGGTTCGACGCTTTCTGCGGACAATGGGTCTTTTAATTTAGGTTACATGCTTCCTCAGTTTGATTGCCCAGTTGATTTCATACAAGGGACGCTATTGGTGGATGGCTTAGAAGCTACCCAATCAGAGCATGTATTGCATATTAACTAAAACTCCTCAATGCTATAAGATATGCTTCCCGCGGTGCTTGTTTGCTTCTCTCTATCTTTCTCACTCTCTCTGCCTGACGGAGGGTGTGAGCAGAGGGCTGTTTGCACAGAGGACACGGACGCTCCTCTACAAAATGCCGCTTTATCACGGTGCTTCTGTATACTTAAAAGCATGTCTTGATTTTTGATTGTTTGCTTTTCTTTGCGGCTCTCTCTGACATTCTCTACTCCTGACGCGCTCCTTTATGACGGCGCCCTTTGAAGATAAGATATGTTTGCTTTCTTTTAATTGTGAGAAAGAACTGTCATCTCTGTCTTGTCATGGAGCACAGTTTAAACGTTTGACTAAAGGGTGTTATTTCATGTCTAGAGGGCTCTAATAATGTTAACAGGGTGGGAGAGTTTATAAGGGCTTAAAATATATAAAAATAACCACACAAACATATGGTTTCTACTTCGGATTTTCAGCTATCGCGGGGTCTGGAACGCAACCCCGCGATCGAGGAGGGATTACTGTATATATATATATATATATATATATATATATATATATATATATATATATATTTCTTTTTTTTTTTTTTGCCAAATACTTATTTTTTATGTGCCCTTACTTTTCAGGAAGCAGACTTGCATGATTATTTCTTCTCCATAAATGCCTTGGAAACAGTGCTTATGTTTGTTTATTCTAAGCCATTATCGCAATACAGGACTTTCCCAGTAATTTTCAGTTGTAGCTTTCATTTGTAATAATTCTACCAATTTCCACACATTTGCGGGCCATGCCTGTGATCCGCAGTCATGTATTGTGACATCCCTAGCAATACAGTCTAGTTTTGTCAAAATCAAACAGGCAGGCTCTTGTGTGTGTGAGTGTTGACAACCAATGAGTGCTCATTCAGAACTGCAGCACATACTGTATAATGGCCACAAAACAGATCTACATGATAAAGAACAGCAGAGAATAGAAATACTGGTAGAACGGAAGGAAAATGGATATTCTGGACCTCACAAATAGACAAGAGTCTTATGGAACTTTGAATTCTTCAAATTCTATTCAAATTCTAAGAGAAAGAAAAAAAATGTCCCACACTGATTTTCTGCCAAAATGTATTGACCTTGCAAAGTTTTCATGGCTCAATAGGAACTCAGAAATTATGCTGAGAAGTCATCATCACCTATGATTCTTAGTCTTGTAATCGTCAACGCAATAAGACCCAGCAATTACAATCTTTAGGTTTGACATGATCTCCAATCTAAACCCATGTAGATTTAAAACAATCACCCATTCAAGTCTGACAAAAAACCTTCCTATTCCTCATAATTTTTTCATCTATTTCTTTAACTGTTAATTCTAATTAGGGTTTGTAGTAAACCATAGTCTATCCCAGCAGCACAGAACACAAATGAGCCTTAGACTTCATGTTAGCTCATAACAGTACACACACACTCACAAACACACACAGCCCCACCAGGCCAGTTTGACAAATAACATAACATGCACGTGTGTATGAGTGTGTGTGTTGGTTTGATAACCCTGCAATAGACTGCCTAGTATTGTTCCTGCCTTGCCCTCTATGCTTGCTCCAGCTTCCCTGTGACTCTGCTAAGGATAAAGCAGTTTTGGAAGATTAATGGATGGACAGTTGTTCTTCTTTGGGATAAGGGAACAAGCCAGAATGAAACCCAGATATTGAAAATGCAATTTCTACATAGAATAAAGAGCAAAAATACTAATTACTGAGCCTACATAAAACACTTAGGTAATAATTACATGAATACTGTGAAGTGTTGTATGAGCTTTCAGTGAGCTGCTCGGTTGGAACGACTTATCGCAGAAGGTTGGGGAGGGGCACAGGGGCTACAAGGGAATTGAATGGCTCAGTGAGGTGTCCTGTGGGGGAGCCATGGACCGCTGGGATGTGAGCCTGGCAGTAGGAGTCAGAGGCATGGCATAATCCCCTGCCAGAGCAACAGAAGACTGCTTGGGTCCAAGTCTAGGGGTAGACACAGAAGGTGAGGTGAACTGCCAGTAAGTCATCTCCTCAGTTGCAATGTCCCGCTTGTGGATCGCTGAGGAGACATACATTTTCAATAGGATGCACTGGGGACTGCATTTTTAAAGGATAGGTTCCTGCCATGTTTTTAATGTCGCTTTTAAAAGATTGTTTATTTAATTTTGATTTTATGGATTATTCATTTATTTATTGAAGATTTGCATGATGCTTTGTTTTGAACACTGTTTGATATGACTGTTTTTAAGAAAAAAAAACTTTGGCACCTCTATGCACCTAACCCTTGTCTGGCTGCATGTGTCCTCATCTGCTAGGCTCATTCCTTAGTTATGTTACAGACGGTGGTGGGCTTAAGGGGCTCCCTAGAACAACTGGGAGTATGGAGCCAATCTACACAGTATTCAGATCCTTTACTCAATACTCAGTACCATATGCAGTAATTTGGGCCAGGGGTCTTCTTGGGTATGATGCAACAAGTCCTCCACACCTGGATTTTGGGATATTCTGCCATTCTTCCCTGCAGAGTCTTTCAAGCTCTGTTAGGTGGAATGAAGACCATCAGTGGACAGCTATTTTCAGTTTTCTCCAGGGATGTTAGATTGGGTTCAGGTTACTTCTGGGAAACTCAAGGACACTCACAGAGTTGATTCTAAGCTACTTCTATGCTGTCTTTATTTTGTGCTTAGGGTTATTGTCATGTTTGAAGGTGAAACTTCAGTCCATTATGAGGTCCAGAGTGCTGTGGAGCATATTTTGATTAAAGATATCTATGTACTTTGCGACATTCAGCTTTCCCTCAATCATATTTAGTCTCTCAGTCCCTGCCATTGAACAACAACCCCACAGTATGATGCTGCCACCACCTCCCTTCACCATTGAAATGGTACCACACAGGTGATGACGTTACTTCAGACATGGTGCTAATCTTCATTTCATCACACTAGAGAATTTTGTTTTTCACAGTCTGATCATCCTTTAGATGACTTTTTGCAAACTCCAAGCCGGGTTCTCATTTGACTTTTATTGAGGGGAAGTTCCTGTCCAGCCACTCTGTCCTAAAACCCTAATTAGTGGAGTGTTGAGGTAATGGTTGTTATTCTTGAAGTTTCCCATTTCCAAACAGGTTCTCTGGAGCTCTTGGTCACCTCTCTTACCATGGCCCTTTTCCCACAAATTGCTCACTTTGGCCAGATGGCCAGATCTATGAAGAATCATGGTTATTCCAAAAGTTCACCATTTAACACTTATGAAGGCAGCTATGCTCTTGGAAACCTTCAATGCTACAGGAATTTTTTGTAGCCTTCCTCAGATCTGTTCCTTGACACAACCCTCTGTATAAGATCTTCAGGCAATTCATTTCACCTCATGGCTTGTTTTTTTTTTACTCTGATACATATTGTCAGCTGTGGAATCTTCTGTAGACAGGTGTGGGCTTCTGATAGTCATGTCCAATCATCTGAGTTGACCAGAGGTGGACTGCAAACAAGGTATTGAAACCTCTCAGTAATGAGCAATAGAGTGGGAAATCCCTGAGCCAAACTTCAAGTGTCATACGAAGGAGTCTGAATACTTGGTCAAGATGATATATATATATTTTTTTTTCAATAAATGTGCAAAATTGTGCTGCCGCTTTGTTATTCTGTGGTATTGAGTGATTATTTTAAATGATTTTAGTACAATGTTACTACAAATCGAAATGTGAAAAAATGGAGTCTGCATACTTTTTGAATCCAATTATATAGAATTGATGTCAGCAATAACGCAACAAGCTCATCATAGCCTAACACACCAATACCTCTATTTACCTAAATTAGATTTTATTACAATGTGCATGCTTCATCCATCCTGGGAACTACGTCTCTGGGGCCCTTTATGACATGGCAAGTTTGTCAAACCTTGTAGTAAAGGCCGTCACTCAGTGTTTGCTTCCAGCTAAAGACCAGGCGGTTACAGCACATAAACATTGAATTGTTAAGCCTATCCAGTGGGGCAGCAGCTCATTTTAACATCCCATAGATTTTTTTTTCCTCCTGATTCCACCTTAACAACTGTTATTTTACATAACACAAATCCCCAGAGAATATCATGTACCACAAAGTACTTGCTTCATCGGGATTACTGTAAATGGTGACACCAACTGACTTACCCTTTCAGAATAGCGTGGAAATTGATGTGATTTGTTTTTAGACTATTTTTATCCTCTATGAGCTCAATCATGGGTAAAACTGATGAAAAAAAAGAACCCAGCCGCTTTAAAACTAAAACTGTAATCCTCTTTGGGCATGGAAAGAAAAAGAGGATTTTTCTTTTTTTGCATCTGTGTAATATTTGAAAGCAGTCTGCACTTTATTCAACATAATGTTTATTGTTGGGACTAGTTCAAGTTATTGATCTACAGATGCATTAGAGGAACAAACACTAAAGCAAGGTCAGGTACAAACTCGTGACATTAAAGTTTTACCTGAAACAGGCGCAAAGGATTTCTCTCTATACTCTGCTATGTACAGATAGAAAAGAATGTGATTGCATAACATTACTGGCAGCAAAAGCGTTGTTTTTGTCTTCTTTTTTTTAATTCACGACTTGGTTCAGAAAAATCACATGTTAATGCTACATGTCTGCTCAGGATGTGGGGCCTTCCACTCCTTTTGACAAGCTTAGACTGGCCACTAAATTGACACTATTTTGTTTTTAACAGTGTCTTCCGCATTGGATTTTATTTCCTGAAAATGAATGTCACCATTCACAGTTGCTTTTAAATGCATCAAGCCATCAGTTTTGAGCAGTGAAATGGTTGCTTTTAAGAAGTCTCTGGCATATTTTCAGTTTTGTTATTGATATCAAAAGCTCTGTAACTTCATGTTGTTGATAGCAGCACAGCATCTCCTCTTTGAAAATTTCAAAGTATACTGTAATTTGCATGTCTGTTTTTTGGGGGGGGGTTAACACCTTGGTTAGTGCTGTTGCCACACAAATCCAAGGAGCAGGGATGAATCAAACCCCAATCACTGTTTATGTGGATACTAGGGGTTCATCCCGTCCTAGACAGGTTGAAATCTAAGTAATCAACATAGATCTCAGTGTCAACATTTGCAGAGTACCATCTATTGAAAATTATTTCGTTATAGAATGCAAGGCATTTGCCATTCCAACATTAGGATATAGCGGGTTGGAGAATGACTGACTGACTGACAGATGGCACATTAAAAACATCCCCTTCAATGAAAGAACAAGTGTCTATGTCTGCCTATGTGTCCACCCAGATGATATGTCTCTACTATCCAACATATGGCACATATGGTTTTTTCAAATCCTGTACTAAATAGTATGCAACAGAGACATAGTAACTGGACGGACACACTGCACTGCAGGTTTTAACTCTGAGGTCTATGTTTATTACTTAGTTTTCAGCCTGTGTTAGTCGGGTAGTACAGCTAGTTTGTAGTAATACAATGCATTAATACAAATGTTTGTGATATGCCATCTGTTTGAATGACAGAGACATACTACCCGGATGGACGCACAGATACACAGACAATCCTTTTATTAAGGTGGAATTTTTCCTCAGGTGGTTACAGTTTTCTTCCCACAGACATACTTTTGGCCTGTTGGCAACTCTAAACTAAGCCCTGAATGTGAGAGTAAGACCTGCAGTGTACTGGCACACCACTGTGCCTCCTGAAATTCTATTCAAGTAAGGAGAACTTTTGTTGCTAGGCTCATGAAGAGGTCTATAAAACTATAGTGGCTATGGCATGAGGTCTTTCTATAGCTGTCTGAATGCATCAGTAATTTTACAAAATGTATTAGCATGATGATAATGGGAACTTATTTTTAATCAATCAATCAATTAATTTGATTGATTAATTAATAAATTTTGGATTTGCTTTTTTAACACACTCAGATCACATAACATACACAATAGGAAGGCATGATGCAATGGAAGTCATTCTTACACCAGTATGCTCACCACACATTAGCTATTAGGTGGTGAAGCAGAGATAAAGAGAGAGAGAGACAGAGAGAGAGAGGGATAGTAAATAAGAGACAGTGCATGGTTTAGAAGGTCAGAATGGCCAAACCATAAGGGCAATTTAGCCAGGACTGCAGGAAACACCCTACACTTTTTGAAAGATGCTCAGGCATCTTTTATGACCACAGAGAGTCAAGGCCTCCATTTTACTTCTCATCTGAAGGACAATACCATGTTTAACAGCACAGTGTCCCTGTATCTGCACTAGGGTGTTGGGATCAACACAAAGACCACAGGGTAAGCATCTCCAACACCTTTTCCAGCAGCAATTCAGATTTTCCTTGTTGTTCTCCCATCTAAGTACTGTCTGGGCCCAAACTTGCTTAGCTTCTGGTGGATTACTGGTTCTAAAGTGCAGGTGGTATAGCTGCTGGGTCTTCTCTTCAGTTTTACTGCTCTGTTTGCACTCACCTTGACATTATGCCTTTCAATTGATGCAAAATATCTTCCTGCAACTGATCTCAAGAGCACATTTTAAACCTTGTCTTGCAAAATGTGTTTTGCATTAGTTTTTCCAGGTAACATCAAGCTGCAGAGAGCTACTTTTAAGTTCATTATACTCTCAACCTTTGGATTTCAGGAACTTACAATTTGCTTGAATTACTTGCTCAGCTTGAAGCCATACACTTGACAAGCACAATGGAGTCATATTTCAAAAATGACTGGAATAAAAGAACAAACAAACAAATAAATATAAGTCATGTAAGGACAGCATGCAAGCCAGTATTCGGTTCTGCTGGAAACAGAGGGTCTTTGAGGATGTTATGACCCCAGACTACATACAAACCGTAAGAAAATAACCCAGAAATCAATATTGGAACTTCAGCCCCCTAGCTGGAAACAAGCTCTTCACATCTGGGTATGCCTTGCATTGTGATCCCCTTAATTATCCTGGCAGTAAGAGTGCTTGAAGATTTGTAACTGTTGTTAATATAATGCCAATATAAAGAAAAACTTGTTCATCAACTGCTTTTCTTCCATAAATGACATTGAAATGACAGCTACTAAAATGAATGGTTTAAAATAAGAGAACACATGCAACCACCCTTTAAGTATAAAACCTACTT
This sequence comes from Polypterus senegalus, assembly GCF_016835505.1. Classification (NCBI taxonomy): domain Eukaryota; kingdom Metazoa; phylum Chordata; class Cladistia; order Polypteriformes; family Polypteridae; genus Polypterus; species Polypterus senegalus. The sequence goes on along the minus strand of NC_053161.1, from coordinate 23,865,350 downwards.
AATTCAGTTAATGTCTGTTGGAAAAGAACAAACCTGGGTACGGTATCACTTGCATCACTTTCTTCTGGACGAGCTGATCAAATTTTATGCCTGCTTCGAGTTTGCTACCAGGGATCAGCCTGTGCAGGCTCCTGGAGTGCTGCAGGAATCCAGTCTGATGCTCTTTGCAAAGTAACTCATGCAGAAGGAATCTCAGGTGCGACCACCTAGCTGCTGTCTTCACTGACATTTTGAACATTTCTCTGAGAGTTTAATCCATCCCTGCTTGCTTTAAGAATACAGCCATCATCCATGAAGTATTTTGAGAGGTTGGTGCTGTGGCACATTAAAGACATCATTTTGGACAGTTTGGACACCCTCCATTTTGCCCCTCGCATTTCTATGGCACTTCATGTCACCCTGTCTTATTTGGAAAACAAGAATTGCTAAGCCAGGCTGCTTTTTGTGGACTACAGCTCAGTATTTAACACCATCATTCCATCTTGGCTTATCAGTGAGCTCCTGGATCTAGGACTCCACTTCTTACTGTGTAGCTAGATCCTGAATTTCCTTACTGGCAGTCCCCAGCATGTGTGTAATGGTGGAGAACTTTCATCTTTCATCACCATCAGGACCGGCAGTGTGCTCAGCCCCCTGCTCTACTTCATTTTAAGCTATAATGGCATGGTGTGACTCCAATTCCATTCTCAAGTTTTCCCAGGTCACCACCAAATTCAGTTTTGATGAATGAGGATGACGAGACGGCCTACAAAAAAGAGGTCAGACTCCTGACAGAATGGTGCCAAGACAAAAATCTTGCCCTCAATTTTAGCAAAACTAAGGAGATGACTGTGGACTTCTGCAAGTAGGTGACAGAATATATCCCATTTATATCGGAGGGGATGATGTAGACCGGCTCAGCAGATTTAGGTTCCACAAGGTTACACTCACTGATGACCTTAAATGGTCATGTCACACTGCATCTGTAGTGAAGAAGGCCTAGAAACACATCAAGTTCCTCCGGAGTGCTGCTGAGTCCATTGTTGCAGGGTGCATCACATCCTAGTATGGAAACTGCTCAGCTTAGGACCTCAGAGCTCAGCAGCACTTCATGACAACAGAACTGGAAATAATAGGCACACAGTTCCCAGTGATCCACAACATCTACACCACTACTGTCTCAGCAATGTGAAAGTATCAAGCAGGCTCCCAGCCACCAAGCCTTACCACTTTTTATCCTCCTTCCCTCCGGGAAGTGCCTGAAGTCCATCTGGATGTGGACTTCCAGCTTTAGGAACAGTTTACTACCCAAATGCTGTAACCAATGCCTTGAACATCATATTGTGTTACTTTCATTTGCCACTTGTGCTTTATTACTTAATGGTGTTCGTGCTTATTGGTGTTTCATGTTTTCTGTTTGTAAGGGCATATGCAAGTTAGCATTTCATTGTACTTAGTATGTGTACTTTGTGAAAGAAACAGCTGGACACACAACGAAGTTTTGGGTCAGCCACCCGTATAGTTTCCCTGGCTGCCAAATTTTTTAAAATAGCGTACAATGTGTACAGGTTAGAGTCCAAAACAGAACTGTTTAAGTATGGAGGATGAGGGGTTTATATAGGTGGCTCACAGGAAGTGATGTTCTTAGGGCCGGGAAAGGAAGTGACTTCCTCGGGGCTGGGACAGGAAGGATTTCTCGTGTTTGGTCTGCGGAGAGAAAAGGGAGAGGTTTAGTGCACCCCACTGAATCCAGTCCTGGCGTGGAATTGCTGTTTCCTGGTCCCTGTTGGTTGACTCCCAAGCGCACGTGTGTGACAACTTGTACATATGACAATAAACCATTGAATCCTTAAATTGTTGTACTCCAGTAGTTAAATTTTGCCAAGCAGATATTAGTTGTTTTAATGCTTTCTTTCTTTCTTTAGCAAAATCTCTTGTTGTGAATTTCCTCGTTAGCCGAGATTCACCAGAGTCCAATGGAGAATTTCCTGATTGTGGTACCAGCTGGTTTGTACCTGAGGATACAGAAGTCATGTATGCACACCATCTACAGCATAGATTCATTAGATAGTGCTGTGGGTAAAGAGCTCTACAGACTCTGTGTGCTGGCAAACCACTGAGCAACAACACCAGAGATACCCTGGCGGAGTAGACTTGGAGGGACAGAGACACCAGGGCCAGCTTGGCAGAACTTATATAGACCACCATTGAACAAAAGAACTGTCGATTTGCATTAGCGTGTGCTGCGTGGCATCATTGCTGTTACGGTAATTCCTATGTCTCACTGCTTGATCATTCAGTCATGGACAAATGTCCTTTCTGTAGAGAGAGAGAGTGACCATTTTCCACTGTTTTCTCTTCTGTTCTAGACTTCAGTCTCATTTAAATGTTCTCAAATCTGTTTTTAGTTTTCTTAACTTTCCTTTTAATGATTGTCTATTTATTTATGGTGTTAATGGAAATAAGAATAATCAAGATGAATGTCAGATTGGTAATTTCCTCGTTAGACAGGCCAAGCTGGCCGTTTATAAATCCAGAAAAGAGAAGTCAAATCCACAACATGATATGATAAGAATATTTCATGGACTTGTAAAAGCCAGGGTGTATTTGGAATATAAATTCTACAGAATGACTGCAAATGTCAATTCTTTTGAAGTAAAATGGTGTGTTCATGAGGTAATATGTAAACTTGAAGTTAATGAGTTGATTTTTATTTGACATATGAATTAAGTATTTTTTTCTTTTTGGGGTGTGTCGGAGTTTTCTTTGTTTGCTTTACTTTCGATATTATAAATGATTTGTTGAGTACTGATTAATAAAATTCAATTAAAAATTTTAAATTCTTTCTTTCTGTTGGATGGATGTTATAGTAGTGTAAGTAGCTGTCGATGGCAGCAACAGGCCCTCTTTTTTTTTTTTGCTTTGTATCTGTCTTCATATTATGTAGAACTGCATCTCACAATGTAACCAAGTAACCTTAATTTCCAAAACCTACGGTAAGAAAACAGGCAGCCATTCTGACACGCTCTAGAGTCGCTTTTGGGAAGATATGTCTCTCACAACTAACATATCTGTTAACTGTTAAATAAAAAAAGAGTCTTCCAATCGGATAATTATTCATTTAAGTAAATATTTAGAGTGGCTATGCAGTTCTTCTGCAGTGGGCCGGCGCCCTGCCCCTTAGTTTGTTTCCTGCCTTGCGCCCTGTGTTGGCTGGGATTGGCTCCAGCAGACCCCTGTGACCCTGTAGTTAGAATATAGTGGGTTGGATAATGGATGGATGGATGGATGGATGGATGCAGTTCTTAGTGTGTACTGTTCTTAGTGTGTACTTATTACATGTAAATGTTATTGTTGGTCACCAAAGCAAATGATCTCCCTTTGAAGACTAGGAATGTGAAGCCTGATCTTATCTCATCAATAGTCACTACTTGGTTGAGTTAAGAGGGGAACTTTTCCTTTCTGAACCCTGAATTCAATGCCAGGCACCAGGAGTGTTCCACTTTGTGAAGTGTCTTTTTGGTATCTCTCTATTATAAAAAAAAATCCTGGGAGGGAGACTAGGGAGATGAGACATGATCTTCTCGGAAGACAATTTGACATCCCGTGAGGCAGTGAGACAACATTTAAAACAAGTTCATGGACATCTAACCAAGCAGTTGTTGGAATGCTTTTGGCAGACATACATCATGTGCTCCCAGCTCTTAAAACAAAAACAAGCGACAAGCAGAACATACAGCTTGCCAGCAGCAGGAAGCCAGCAGATGATCCGACCGCTTCTTCTTAGCCCATTTCCCCTTGCGAGTTCAGGCCCATTTCCCCCCCTTCACAACGCGCAGAAAGTGGCAGATGATCTGAGACGCGTGCATACAAGTGGCAAAAGGACAGCTGTTGTACAGGCTTTGAAATGATCAATGCAAAGCGCGACAAACAGAAAACGCAGCTCGCAAGCAGAAAACGCAGCTGGCCAGCAGATGATCTGACTGCAACTCTTTAGCGTGCATACAGCCCCCATATGTAACAATTCCCATGAAAATAACAATCTCTTTAAATTGTATATCCGGTAAACCAAAACCGGGGGTGTGTCTCTTGCTGATTTGGCTTCCTTAGTAACTCCTCAGCTATTCAATTTACCTATAGTTAAGTAATCACATGGAATAGCAGAAATCCATTTTCGCATTGTAGGACAACAATCAGAATTCAAGGATCTTGGACACTATGCATAGACCTAAGGTGTTGTTACTGATTAAACTGAAGATGGTATCAAAAATAATGCAGTTGTAGTCATATAGATATGTGTAAAGAGTCCAGTGGAATCCTTACTTTCATTTCTGAACATCATGCAACAGATAAATGAGATATTAAAATAAAAATATGTAGCTTAATTTTATTTAACAGAAACAACAAATCATCTTACTTGATGTATTCCTTAATCTCATTGTCATACCATTTGTTCAGTTTTACTCTCAGTTACTGAAACCTTGTTTTTGGAGAGCTATGTTCCCCCAGTGGTCACAAGTAGCATCCCAGACGGGACCGTCTGGTGGCAGGAGACCCTTTTAAAAAAATTTCTTGTGGTAAACCCCAACACACAGTGCAGCAGCCCACACCCTTGAAGAGACTGCTCACAGCAATGCACTGCTCCAGTCTGTAATGGGGAAGAGAAGGTCCAGGCACAGGGTGAAGGCAGTGAGGGTCCAGACAGCCCTTGTGACCATCCAGGGGCGTACAGCTCCCCCAAACACCTGAACACAATAGACAGAGACACAAGTTTCCCAACACACACTGTTTTATTTGGTGTGGGAAACACTTTTCACTCATTCCCCACACTACAGCACAGTGCCAAGAACCACAGCTCACAAGCATAGTACATCAGGTGGTCTTTTCTTTTTCCCTCTCTCTTTGTCCTTTCCACTCCTTCCAGCAAGCTTGGTCCTCTCCCTCCCAACACAACATCCATGCTACAAATCTCCCGTTCTATCATATCCCAAAGGTGTTCCATTGGTCTTAGATCTGGTGACCATGAGAAGGCCACTGAAAACTGCTGATTTCCTTTTCATATTCATAAAAACATAACTTTTTGTGACATGGTGCATTATTATACTTGAAGTAGCCATTAGAAGATGGAAATATTGTGTCCATAAAGCAATTAACATGGTCAGCAACAATAGTCACATAGGCTATGGCATTTAAGCAGTGATTGATTGGCATTAACAGGTCCAAAGTGTGCCAAGAAAACCTTTCCCACATCAATAAAACACCTTCACCAGCCAGACCTTAATCTGTCCAGTTTTTGTGTGACTGTGCCAAGTGTAGCCTCAGTTTTCTGTTCTTGGCTGACAAGAGTGGTACCCAATGTGGTCTTCAGCTGTTACAGCTCACCTGCCTCAAGGTTTGATGTGTCATGCAATCTGAGATCTACAGTGGTACAGAATGGTTATCTGAATTACCGTAGCCAATTTCTGTCAACTTGAAGAAGTCTGGCCATTCTCCTTTGACCTTTCTCATCAATAAGGCATTTCTGTCTGCAGAAATGCTTTTTACTAGATGTTTTTGTTTGTTTTTCACACCATTCTGAGTAAACTCCATACACTGGAGTTGTGTGTGAAAAGTCCCAGATTATCAACAGAAATACTCAAACCAGCCCATCTGGTGCCAACAATCACGTCACTGTCAAAGTCGCTGAGAGCACAGTTTTCCCCATTCTGGTGTTTGATGTGAAAAATAACTGAAGCTTCAGATGTGTATGTACTGTATATGTATGATTTCATACTTTGCACTGCTGCCACATGATTGTCTGATTATATAAATTGCAGGTAGAAGCAGGGGTAATCATTTTCCTCAGTTAGTTTACATTAGCAATGCTTCTTCCAGGGAACAACTTAAGGAACCTTATGTGGAACCTTCAGCCTTGAAGCTTTCTGATATATTGAACTGTGGACCAACTCTTACTCAAAGCTGAAGATTTTCTCTTTATGGTAATTTTTTTTCTTACCACTCTGATTCTCTGCTCATTCCCCTTTATGTCATCAGCACCGTGGAGTTCTCCTCCTAATCCCTGGCATTCACATTTATCCTCAATACCCACGTGCCCCTTGTACAATGCTCAAAAATTATTTTTTTCATTGGCACTGTGCTACAGGGAGTCATGGGGTTGAATCCTGCACCATTTTGGTGTCTCTAGAGTTTGCCAATTCTCCTTATGTCTGTGTGGGATTACTCCCAGGTGCTAATTTGTACGTCATTTTGCAAATACATGTTTATCAGGTTAACTGCTGATGTCAAAATGTTCCAATATGAAGGTCCCCCTTGGTGTGTCTGTATGCACATTGATGGATGGACCCCTTTTTTCAGGATTGGCTCCTGCCTTGTGTTCAGTGTTGTTGATGTAAGGTGTAAGTGTATGGTTGCTGTTCTCCATGATGTCCCTGTACTTTGTACATGCAACATTATTGACCCTGCTTTCTGTGCTACCCATCTAAGAAGGATTGAAATCTAAGTAATCAACAAAGAATTCAGTGTTAATGTTTGCACTGCACCATCTTTTGGCATGTATGTTATAAATCATGCAGTAATAAAATGTATTGCTACAAATGTTTGTGATGCACTAACTCTGTTGGAGTGACAGAGACCCAGCAACCAAATAGACACACGCAGACACTTGTCCTTTAATTAAGGTGAATGAATCTATGAACCTGTTTCCAAATCTCTGCAATCCAGGCCTCCTTTTTTTGTTGTTGTTGTTCAAGAATGTAAGTATGAGTGCCACTGTCATGCTCCTGTCATGACATTTAAAGAAAAGGATGTCATATGACAGCCAGCCGTTGCCAAGTAATGAAGAACACAGCTCCTTAGCAGCATAGCAATAAGCAATGCACACAGCTGTTCAGGGTCCTTCAGTGCTTGCTTCCTGCAGGTGAGTAGCCACGTCTTAAAATGATTCTGAACTAAACAGAATAGTCTAGCCATCTGTCAGTCTGCACTGCAGTCTCTTTCCTCTGCCATCCACTAATATGCATGTGAAAAGCATTCTGTATATTTCCAGATCACGTCTTAAGGTGGCCACATTATATAATACATTGGCACAGACCACTCAAAAATCAAGGAAGGTTTATTGTCATTACATACCATCAGCCTTTCTCGATCACATTTACTTATAAAATAAATCTTCTACTCATGTTATTTTTGAACCTCAGGTTCACGATTGTGGGGAGATGTTTTAAAAATTAGTAGATTTATAAATAGATGAGCAGGCGAATGACTCTTCTTGTGTAGTACTGCTGATTCTAAAAGTAAATGAATGGATGGATGACTATAAATCTATCCATTGATTTTATAAAGCAGGGTAGCCTAGTGCAGTCTATTCTGCTAGAACCTGGTACAGGGTAGATGACATCAATACAATTTGAGATACAAGAGGAAATGTGGAGAAAACCTATCTGGACATGGAATGACCATACAAAGTCCCTCCTGAACCAGGGATCAAATTCATAATTCCAGCAGTGTTGACCACTATACCATCCTGGGTATAAAAATTAAAAATAAATCCAAAACTGTGTGAAATCCCTTTGATGAACTGGCATCCTGTCCAGGGTGGCTCCCTAGTTTGTTCCTAATGCTGCCAGGATAGGCAGCATACTTGAATATGCAGTTTGGAAAATGAATGGATGTCTGCAATTGCAGTCTGCCGTATACACTCTTCCTTTCATTTGTCTTCTCTGCACACTTGTATTGGTGAAATCGGTATTGAAACTGGGGCTGTACCAACTGCAATGACCTAAAATGTATTCTAGTCAAAAGAGACACAACATGATTGGTAATAAATAATGTGCAAATACAGAGGAAGAACCTCCAACCATCCATTCTTTTGTCCTATTCATTTGGCTGGTCTGGACTGAGTTAAAATGAACAAATGGGTTAACAGTTCATATATCCTGCTAGAGTTGTATGAAAATTTTCCACCTTGTGGAAAAATGAGTATTTGGAACGTTGAATATTCCTTGAATATATTTTCCTTGTCAGATAAATGGTAAAAGGTTTTTGGCAGTCACTGTCCCCAATCTGTGTTCACTGGCACAAGGAAACTCTAAATGTGCCATTCGGATACTTACAGCAGGTGTGCGTTGAAACCTAAAGGAATTATTATCATTTAGTGTGTGTGTGGAGGGTCCTGATCGCAGAAGCACAAAGGGCTCCATCTGGTGCTGGAAATGTGTAAAATAAAATGTCCTCCTTTATTATTAAACATACAGTACTACAATAAAAAGGAAAGCCTTGGGGCATTTTTCAGTTATTAGTAAGTTTAAGGGTAAAGACCATGGTTCATTTTATTCCTGTTGGTTGCTTCCTTTCTAATAATACAAGCCATGATTTTGGTCTGTAGCTTGTCTTATCTATAAGCATTTTTTGGGACTTTCTTGCTTCTGAGCCCTACAGATAAAGAAGCAGGTATACGACATTAGCAATTGTAATGTATTCCTGTTGATATACCATCATTGTTGACCATGCTACTGGGAGAATTACAAAATAATTTGAATCCAATAATTCAGCATTAAACTGTCCATCCTTCTTCAGGTTCTTTCTCCTGATGAGGACTGAATAATAAAGATTTGTTTTTCATGTGCTTTAAATTTTTTTTACCTGCATTCTTTTTATATTCGATCCAACTTATTTTTGCACAGTGCCCCTCACTGTGGTCGGTGCATGGCAGCTTCATGTAACCCATATCCAGGCTTTAGATTCCATGCCTGGCTGCTGACTGTGTGGAGTTTGCACATTCCTACAATGCCTGCATGGGTTTTCCTCCTGGTACTCTGCTTTTCTTCCCACATCCCGTAAGATGCACCTCTATACGGTAACCACACTGTCCAGCGCTGGTCTAATGCATTGGATTTTTTAAGTTTGTGATTATTTTTACTGTTGTTGCTCTTCACCAATTACTCAGAGGGCTTGAATTTCTTTGCTTTGGGGATGCTTTTATCCAAAGTGACTTACAAAGAGGTCAACAAATTTGAGTATCAGTCAGAAAATTAAATTTTTGTTTTGGGACTGTTTGGGAACAAGAGTTAGAAGACAAGGTAAGAGAATTTATCATTACAAGTGAAAAGTCCTAAACAAAATATAAGCGAGTTATAATTCCTATATTATAAAAACCTAATAGCTAATTGCAGTTAGAAATGCACCAAACAAGACAGTCTTCAAACACTTCTTAAACACATTGAGGAAGTCAGAATTTTGAGGGCAGGTGATCAGCTCATTCAATCAAACAGAAGTAGCACATTAAACGAGTTTGATGCCATGCAGAGCAGAGGTGGAATCACCAAGCAATGTTCATCAACAGACATACAGACCTGAGTGGTCAAGAAGAAGGATAAGACCTCATAAAGGTGGGCTAACTTATTTACTACTCTGCAGGTAAACACACAGGATTTGAACCTAATATGTGCCACTCCTTGAAGCCAATACAATGATCTCAGAAAAAGGAGTGACATTAGCTCATCTTGGCTGCTTGAACATCAAATGTTCCACTGCATTTTGAATCATCTGCAGTGGCTTGGTAACACACACCGGTGTTCCTGTCAGCAGAGAGTGGCAGTAGATTAGATGTGAAAAGATTAAAATCTAGACTAGGTGTCGTGCTGATATTGTAGAGAGTGAATCTGCAAGATAGAGAGACCATAGAAACATGATCCCTGAAGGACAGCTGACTATCAATCACCACTTGGTGGATGTTAGCGATAATAAGCCAAGCTGACCAAAGATGGGGTGCTGAATAGATGGACAGACTGGGATATCAAGAAGGTCCATCTTTGCCAAGTTGAGCAGGACGTGGTGTTCCGTTGTCCATATTGCAATATCAGTGAGACATGCAGAAATTCTAGCTGATATCTTGTGAACCTCTGGAGGGAATGACAGGCACAGCTTCGTATCATTGGCATAGCAATGACAATAAGTTATTCAACCACACCACATTTATATATAGAAACCCACCAATTATGTTAAACACATAGTAAAACAGAATTAATAATAATTAATAAATGAATAAATAAATAAATAATTTCAATAATGCGTACTTCACTGCTCCTGATCTTTTTGACTTATAGGTTTTAATAGAGACTTGCTGCATGTCTTGTTGTATCATCAGACAATTAGTTTCGACTAATGCTGCTATGCATACAAAACCTGTTGCACTGACACTCACCCCTGCTAGGCCATTTTTAGAGCTGCCAAATGACTTAAAGCACATCATTTTGGTTATGGGATACAACTGCAATATACAGTGCAACCGGAAAGTATTCACAGCGCATCACTTTTTCCACATTTTGTTATGTTATAGCCTTATTCCAAAATGGATTAAATTCCTTTTTTTCCTCAGAATTCTACACACAACACCCCATAATGACAACGTGAAAAAAGTTTACTTGAGATTTTTGCAAATTTATTAAAAATAAAAAAATTGAGAAAGCACATGTACATAAGTATTCACAGCCTTTGCCATGAAGCTCAAAATTGAGCTCAGGTGCATCCTGTTTCCCCTGGTCATCCTTGAGATGTTTCTGCAGCTTAATTGGAGTCCACCTGTGGTAAATTCAGTTGATTGGACATGATTTGGAAAGGCACACACCTGTCTATATAAGGTCCCATAGTTAACAGTTTATGTCAGAGCACAAACCAAGCATGAAGTCAAAGGAATTGTCTGTAGACCTCCGAGCCAGGATTGTCTCAAGGCACAAATCTGGGGAAGGTTACGGAAAAATTTCTGCTTTTTTGAAGGTCCCAATGAGCACAGTGGCCTCCATCACAAAGGGCTCCATCTGGTGCTGAAAATGTGTAAAATAAAATGTCCTCCTTTATTATTAAACATACAGTAAGTACTACAATAAAAAGGAAAGCCTTGGGGCATTTTTCACTTATTAGTAAGTTTAAGGGTAAAGACCATGGTTTATTTTATTCCTGTTGGTTGCTTCCTATCTAATAATACAAGCCATGATTTTGGTCTGTAGCTTGTCTTATCTATAAGCATTTTTTGGGACTTTCTTGCTTCTGAGCCCTACAGATAAAGAAGCAGGTATACGACATTAGCAATTGTAATGTATTCCTGTTGATATACCATCATTGTTGACCATGCTACTGGGAGAATTACAAAATAATTTGAATCCAATAATTCAGCATTAAACTGTCTATCCTTCTTCAGGTTCTTTCTTCTGATGAGGACTGAATAATAAAGATTTGTTTTTCATGTGCTTTAAATTTTTTTTACCTGCATTCTTTTTATATTCGATCCAACTTATTTTTACACAGTGCCCCTCACTGTGGTCGGTGCATGGCAGCTTCATGTAACCCATATCCAGGCTTTAGATTCCATGCCTGGCTGCTGACTGTGTGGAGTTTGCACATTCCTACAATGCCTGCATGGGTTTTCCTCCTGGTACTCTGCTTTTCTTCCCACATCCCCTAAGATGCACCACTATACGGTAACCACACTGTCCAGCGCTGGTCTAATGCATTGGATTTGTTGATTTTGTGATTATTTTTACTGTTGTTGCTCTTCACCAATTACTCAGAGGGCTTGAATTTCTTTGCTTTGGGGATGCTTTTATCCAAAGTGGCTTACAAAGAGGTCAACAAATTTGAGTATCAGTCAGAAAATTAAATTTTTGTTTTGGGACTGTTTGGGAACAAGTGTTAGAAGACAAGGTAAGAGAATTTATCATCCATAAGTGGAAGAAGTTCAAAACTACCAGGACTCTTCCTAGAGCTGGCTGGCCATCTAAACTGAGCGATTAGGTGAGAAGGGCCTTAGTCAGGTAGGTGACCAGGAACCCGATGGTCACTCTGTCAGAGCTCCAGAGGTCCTCTGTGGAGAGAGGAGAACCTTCCAGAAGGACAACCATCTTTGCAGCATTCCACCAATCAGGCCTGTATGATAGAGTGGCCAGACGGAAGCCACTCTTTAGTAAATGGCACATGGCAGCCAGCCTGGAGTTTGCCAAAAGGCACCTGAAGGACTCTCAGACCATGAGAAACAAAATTATCTGGTCTGATGAGACAAAGATTGAACTCTTTGGTGTGAATGCCAGGTGTCACGTTTTGAGGAAACCAGGCACCACTCATCACCAGGCCAATACCATCCCTACAGTGAAGCATGGTGGTGGCAGCATCATGCTGTGGGGATGTTTTTCAGTGGCAGGAACTGGGAGACTAGTCAAGGTAAAGGGAAAGATAACTGCAGCAATGTACAGAGTCACCCTGGATGAAAACCTGCTCTAGAGTGCTCTTGACCTCAGACTGGGGCAACGGTTCATCTTTCAGCAGGACAACGACCCTCACAGCCAAGATATCAAAGGAGTGGCTTCAGGACAACTCTGTGAATGTCCTTGAATGGCCCAGCCAGAGGCCAGACTTGAATCCGATTGAACATCACTGGAGAGTTCTTAAAATGGCTGTGCATCGACGCTTCCCATCCAACCTGATGGAGCTTGAGAGGTGCTGTTGTGATGTAAGATTTTGCATATTACTTGATAAATGTTTTGTATGTCTTTATTTGTAATTTAGGCGAAGCAATGTAATTTAGTGTTACTTTGGTGAGAGGCATTCTTGTTTGCCCGAGTTTACGACTTTTCTTTGTAATTTTGTGACAGGATTTGGGGGATGTAACTTAAACCAGTTTGAGTATTTCTTTGCTAAAATCTTTCTCTCATCCCCCACACAATGCCAGGTTAGCTTAACATATGGTCTTGGGGGGGTTGCAGGTGTTAAGATGTACTATTTCCCCCATTGGTCTGAGATATGGCTGTCTGGATTGGCTGTAGGGGTTGGACAGAAAACCTATAAATTTGCTTGCTCAACCACATTCTCTCTCTAACCAATATATGATGAAGAAGCATATCTCTTGCTAACCTGTGATAATGTAGAAGTATCTTTCTCTTGCTAACAACTGAAGAAGACCATCACACCATGAACTCAAGACAACACAATGAAGAGCACAGCTTCAGCCATTTTGAACAGACATGCTGCTAAAAGCTGAGCACCAATGATGCCTTAACTAGAGACATTTTAAGTAACTACAAGTCTGTGTGCCACCTGAGTTACACATCACCATTTTATCAGGTTGTGTGGTTGCCAATATTCAAATGTACTTTGCATTTTCTTATTATTTATGAATATTATCAGTAATACATTATTTAATGTGTAACTTAACTCCTGCTTGTCTTTTTACTACATCTAATTACCTGAGGTTATAGATATAGAAGGAAAGGTGGGGATAAGTTATATAGAATAATACTTTATAAACAGTGGTAAGTCTGTGAGATTAGGCATTCAAAGGCTACATATTAATAATACAATAGGGGAAAGTAGAGCAATATATATATTACTCTACCAAGATAAAACATGTGCTGCAAAAAGGAATGGGCGCAACTGGCCAAGAATAGGTGTGCCAAGCTTATGGCATCATATTCAAAAAGACTTGAGGCTGTAATTGCTGCCAAAGGTGCATCAACAAAGTATTGAGAAAAGGCTGTGAATGCTTATGTACATGTGATTTCTCATTTTTTTTTATTTTTAATAAATTAGCAAAAAGCTCAAGTAAACTTTTTTCACGTTGTCATTATGGGGTGTTGTGTGTAGAATTCTGAGGAAAAAATGAATTTAATCCATTTTGGAATATACTGTAACATAACAAAATGCAGAAAAAAGTGATGTGCTGTGAATACTTTCTGGATGCACTGTATTCAGAGAGATGTAGTGGACATTAATACTAACACACAGAGTGACCAGCCTAGGATTCAAACCCATTGTCTTGGAGCTGTGAAGTAACAGCACTAAATCCTTTGTCGTCTCACAAATTGTACAAACAGCAAATGTTGCTGCTTAGTCTCAAGGAAACCCTTGAAATTTTTGATAAACTTATCAGAGATCTGTACATCCCTAGAACCCAGTCTCCCTTTTTTATTTGAAAAACAAAATATTGTATCATCACACAGCTCAATCAAACAAATGAGAATAACATAATTGACATAACAATATGCTTCGAAGTCAATACAAAGAATACAGAAAAAAAAACTAAGTACTGTAACAGGGAAAACCCCCCCCTAAAAAACGAACACCAGTACAGAGTCATATCTAGACACACGTCTTTATTTATGATGAAGTAGTTAAGAGTGCCTGCTATTAACTATTTGTACAAAGAAATATTTGCTGATCTAAAAGAAATCAATCTACATTCTGTAAAAGAAAGTGATGTTCTATGTGATCTCCAATTGAAAAACAAAAAACAAAAAAAACTAATTCCCTATAGTTTTTCAGAACTTCTTAATGTAATTCCAAAGTAAACATGCAGCGCTTGCGTTAAACCTTTTTATTTTGTTGTTTTATCCAATACAAACAATTAATTTAGATGGGGCTCTGTAGTCGTAAAGCTCTGTTTCTCGGATGGGAGTTGAATGCTGAGCTTAATGGATTGATTTTGAAATACACTATTTTATCAGTTATCTTTATTTATTTGATTGAGTTGAGTTCTGTTACAATGTTTTTTCCTAATTAAAAGAATGATAAAAATCATCAATATATGTATTCTTTTGTTTTTAGTTTACCCTTTTCCACAATTTTGATACTTTAAATTGTTTCCAAATGCTGATCATCAGCAAGGAGCATAGCAGACATGGATGCAAACAACATTGAATATTTATGATTATGAGGGAGCAATTATTTCACTTTTCTGCTAATGACAAAACATATCTTACTGTATAAATGAGCAGAAAAGTGAGTTTACACTGAAGGAATTGTTGCATTGTCCATGAATTTTTGAATACATTTAAGAGAGCTCACTTTGTAGGTATTAGTGAAAATGGTGAAGGATAAAAAGAAAATGGCATAGGAAAAAATCTTTTGTGGATAATAGAATAAGAATAAGAGAGACCTAGGTTCGGTCCTCCCTGTGTGGAGTTTGCATGTTCTCCCGTGTCTGCGTGGGTTTCCTGCGGGTACTTCGATTTCCTCCCACAGTCCAAAGACATGCAGGTTAGGTGAATTGGCAATCCTAAATTGTCCCTAGTGTATGCTTGGTGGGTGGGTGTATGTGTGGGTGTGCATGTCCTGCGGTGGGCTGGTGCCTGCCTGGGGTTTATTCCTCCCTTGCGCCCTGTGTTGGCTGGGATTGGCTCCAGCAGACCCCATGACCCTGTGTTAGGATATAGTGGATTGGATAATGGATAATGGATAGATGGATGGAATATGAAAGGGCAACTCACTTAAAAACAAGATGAAATTAAAATAAAAATGATGCCCTGATTGGGAAATTGTGGAATAAAAACCCACTAATGTAGTGAATATTAAGTAAACAACATCAAGTACCAGAAAAGTATTGAATGTTTTGCTGGCCATATAAAAAAGGACACTAAAGTAATAGTGAAGCATGCTTGTGGTGGAAATCAGTAACAAACAATCTTAGCCTGCCAGATAGTGCTAAATTTGATGGGATCATGAAAAAGAGTACAGCAAAAGGAAATGAACATAAACAATAGGCTAGAATGTTTTGGTTTTAAGTGTCAGATTTTAGACAAGGTAAATGATGTACTGTATAAAGTAATAACTACATAGTGAAGACTGTCATTTAAGTGCATTTGAGTCTATTTCATACAAGAGATAAGCCATTGGATAACGTCACAAGAATTGCACCAGTAACAACAAGGTGTCTGATCATAATAGGGTAGTAAAAATTGTATTTGTAAGAGGCAATAGATCTCCTGTTAATGGAAGGATCCCCAAAGGCAACTGTTTGAAGTGGCCATTAGTTAACAAAACAGCTCCCCTGCGGACTATTAAATGGCAAAAAGTAGGCTGATTAGTCCGTTAACACTCCATTCAAATAAATAAATTGTAGGCGCAATGAATATTCACAACCACCACTAGAGAAGCAGTTAAAATTGGGTAACCAGCACTACTTCTCTACTGATCTCACACCAAAGTATAAAAAAACAGAAATGACGATAAATGAAACGTGAATATATAATAGAAAATGAAAAAATAACTATTTACATACTCACTCATAGCCCTTCTCAAAAACAGCAATGAATATTTCTCTTGTTGTGTAATATAAGCAAACAAAAATGACAATAATGGCAAACAATCTATTTTAAAGGGGTATGGTCTTTATACTGTAGATGTCACTGCAGAAAAACATTCCAATCATGAAAAATGGAAAGTCAAATGGGTGACAGAGGACTTTCCAAATGGATAAAAGTACGTTATTTTGATCCTGGATTCACTAGGATGTCTTGAGTAAAGAGGAAGCACACCCATCCTACACCCCTGCTCTTCCTTTAAATTACTGCACTCCCTTTCATCATTTTACAAGAGAGCTTCCCAGGTATATATTACATATAATTTTATATATGTATTGTATTGGACAGCACACATGGACTGGCATCCAGACCAGGATTGAACATGGATCCTTATCCAGCCAGGAGGCTAGGACATTGGAAGGGCTGAGGAAGATGAGCATAGATAAATATTTTCTCCCCCAATGCGCTAAATGGCAGACTCACATGGACATCTGCAGGGCATGCTTTGACTTGTACTCCCATGAGGCATCCATTTTGGTTTCAGTGGAGGCCATCAGGGGAGCTGATGGGATGTGCAATCCCTACTTTTGGGACTTTCAATTGAACCGGAAGCACCACCATTGGGCTTTGCCCTAGTACTGGAAGTACTCCTGGGTCCAAGATAGAAAAGACCACTCAACCCCATCCAAGTAAGTTGGAGTCAGGTGGAAGGAGAACAAAGCTCAACTGGGAGATGTGGAGGGGAGAAAGAGAAGAATTGTGTTGTGGTTGGCTGATGTCTTGTTTAAAGCCTTTGTAAAAAGTATTTTGTACCAGAAGTTGTGTCTGTAAGGTTGTGTCTGGGGTTTAAGGTGCTCCTGGTGGTCACAACAAGTCTGCGGCCCGGTCACACAACACGTCTGTCGGCCCAAGACCCACTGCCTTAACGACAAGTTCACAGCCCCCGTGCAACACGCCCATCAGCCATCAACCAATTGCTGATCCACAGGGTACTTTAAATCGGCCAATGACCTGGCCCACTTTCCCTTTGTCCCTTTCCTCCAGGATGATCCAATCCCATTCTTAGGTCCACAGCCGTGGGACCAACCTGACAAGGAGGATTATCAGTGACTGAACTGAAGGAGGAAGCCGAGGCAGAATGACTAATGAAGTCACTGCTTGTTTGCTGCGCTTTTGTGTCGTGGAGCGGTAGCTCCCACTTCAACAAATATGCTAGTTGTTCCTGTGTTAAGTTGATTAATAAAGTGGATTGTTCTGAAGCCTGAGACTGAGACTATATACAGTGGAACCTCGATTCACAAACGTCTCGGAACACGTACAAATCGGTTTATGACCAAAAAGTTCGCCAAACTTTTGCATCTGTTCACGACCACATATTTGGTATACGAACAAGCCAGTTTCCCTTTCGGTTTGTGCGCTCCGATGATTTCCGCATGTGTTTAGTCTCTCCCTGTGCATTCCCTGTGCAGCGAGCAGAGAGAGAGAGAGAGAGAGAGAGACACACACACAGAGACATGCACGTGAGACACACACACACAGGTGCGCGCGCGAGAGATACACACACAAGAGAGAGACGGCTGGACACATAAGGCCGAGAAGTCAGTTAAAGAAAGCACCAGGCTTGTTTTTATAGAGACAGATCCGAGCATTGTTTTAACCTCATTGTATTTAATGAAGACTTTTTTCTATTGGATTTTAACCTCCACTTCACTTCTGTTTACAGCGATCGGTTCGTAGCGTGCATTGTTGCAATGTTACTTTTCTTGGTGGTTTATTAAATTATGGATTTTTCAAATGTTCATTTTTTTCCCTGTGCTTAAAACTCATTAAAAAAAAAGTGTTTTTAGCGAGCGGTTCGTAGTGCTATAGCTCGAACTCTTGCAGTGTTAGTTTTCTCTGTGTTATTCAATGTTTTTTACATTTAGTTTACTATTATGCTGTACATTCTATGGTATAATTAACTATATTTGTGCTTAAAAATCTTTAAAAAAATATATTTACATATCAGTTCGTACGGTCTGGAATGGATTAATTGTATTTACATATAATCCTATGGGGGAAATTACTTCGGTTCTCGATCAAATCGGTTTACGAGTTTTGGAACGAATTATGGTCGTGAACTGAGGTTCCACTGTATATATAATATTACATTTTTCCTGAGTGGTATGGAGGTAATTCTTTTTTTATATTTTATTGGTTTTAATTAGAAACAGATATCATTCCATGCAGTCAAGTCAAATTTAACAAATCTAAACAAAATTCGAAGAGAAAGAAAGCCAGCAACCGAAACTACTCTATAAAAGGAGCAAGAAAAGAAGTGTTTCCTTTACTTACCCTGAAATGCAAGCTTATTCTAAAATGTTACTGCTTAGATTCTGCCATATTTTTAAAAAGTTTTGAACATATCCTCTAAGTGAGAATCAGATTTTTTCCAAATTCAAGTAGTATAGAACATTGGTTACCCACTGACTTAAGTGGTGTGGCTGGACTCTTCCAGCTGAGCAAGATAAGTCTATGTGCTAGTAGAATAGTAAAGGAAATTAATTTGTTTGTCCTTCTTCATTTTATGGCCGTCTGGGAGTGCACCAAACACAGCTATTAATGGGTTAGGAGTGATTGTTACACAGAGGCTGTCTGAGAGGCATGTAAAGATTTTGTACAAAATGTTGTTACTTTGGTGCACGACCAGAACATGTTGCCCACTGAGGCTAGAGCTAGATTGCAACGTTCACAGGTTGAATCTTACCCTGAAAAAATTTTGAACAATTTTAAACAAGAAAAACACACTCGATAAAATATTTTAAGTTGAATGACTGAATGCTTTGCACATATGGAGCTCCAGTGTATTCTGTGCATGGCTGCCTTCCACTCCTTTTCTGAAATACTGTGTGGCAGCTCCTTTCCCCAATGTATTCTAGGATCTTTAAAAGGAAGAGAATTTAAATTATTTTTATAGATTGTAGAGATACTATCTGAGTCTTCAAGACTGAAGGATGAATTGTGTTGATGAGAAGTTGTATTTGAAGCGTAATTGTTTGTAAGAAGCAATGACATTATCGATGTACAAGTCTTTAACTGTTTTAATCCCAGACATTTTCCAGACATTGAATATATGTTTGAGAGTGGGAAAATGTGGTTTTTATGTAGAGGTGCAACATATACAAGTTTTTCTGTCTTAAAGTGCTTCCTACATTGAGACAAGAGAATGAAGGGTAACTGGATTTTTAGTATAATGATGGTAGTTTGTATTAACTGGGGCACAGAACGGGGAATATAAACAAGTACTATTTTTATTGCAGACCAGGCTTGTGGATACTCCTCAATTTGTGTCAATATCCAGGGGCCTCATGTATAAACAGCACAAAAATGTTGCATATGCCCATTTCCACTCTTACATCGCGATATATAAAAACTAAACTTGCCGTAAAGCCACGCACATTTTCAAGCGAGGTAAATCCTTGGTGTATGCAAGTTCTCCACTCAGTTTTGCAAATTGCCTGCACCCAGTGTCAAAGCAGTGTTTTTGTTCCAGTGTGGTTTCCCTTTCTTTTTTAGATGTACACCCCTGACAGCTTTATCAAACACACTGAAATTAACCGCATATTGTTTATTAGTTTAAGGTATCTGATTGTAATTAACCTGGAACTATATACGGAATGGCCAAAGTATTCCAAATACCATAGCTGCTTTAGCGTTGTTACTATCAAGTATTTATCCCACTGTATCTGATTGTGGAATCACAGCTCTACAGCAGCTGATCGGAAAGAGAATTATCGGTATACAGCATCAAGCACACGCTGCCTCAGCCATGCTCTCTATTTGAACTGCTCCCATATGGCACACGCTTCAAAGCCTTTCCTATAGGGACCTTGCAGTTTAGAAACATTTCATCCCAAGAGCTCTAAACGCACTCAACCAGTCCATCAAGTGCTCCTTATAGAACTGTTTGTACCTATAAGTAAACTTGCAATACAGTTATAACATTGCACAACCTGCGCCACTTTATAAAGTGTGTATTTACATATGATGATGATATCATTTTTAAGATGAAATGCAGCAAAATATGTTTATTACATTATACAGATAAAATTGTAAGGATAGATTGATAGAATACTACAGTAATACATGTACTATGAAGATATTTCAATGTTCCTTAAAAGTTTTGAAGAATCAATGTTCTAAACTTACAGATGACTTGACATCTACAGAGCTGATTGTGTGGCGATTGGGTACTTGGCGAAAGAAAAGGAAGGACAGGAATTGGGTGTTAGTACGTTTGAAAAAGACAGTGCTGCTGCAATAAATTATTTCACCGAAGGTTGCGCACGACGCAGCAAGCATCTTGCGTAAGGCAGGAACAATCTTTGGACACCGCGCCAGCTCATCATTATCACTGTGCCACCATGTTCCCATGTTTAATAACATGATTTAATTCCTATCATCACGAAAATAATATCAAGTATACATCTCAGTATTTTAATTATTCAGACAGCCGTAATATTAAGAATGTAATGGATTCTGTGTCCTGTTGAAGGAAGAGAAAGCTCGTTTAAGAAGCACATAGTGATTCACATACATAGAACAAATACAAAACATAGCATTACACATTCTACTTTAGTTATGATGATATTTAAGAAACTAGTAAGTTAAGTAATTTTCAGATGAAGTTTATGATGTCTTATTTTATTGACAAAATAAACTATGTGATTAAAATGGAAAATTTGAGATTAAAGTTGACATTTCGAGTCTTTTTGCCACTGTGTGCCTATTTTTTGTCTTTTCTCTGTACCCTAATAAGCTTCCATACTGTATGTCTCTCAGATGGTGGGCTACGACTCGCCTTTTCATGGCGACTTTGATATCTGACAACTTCTTTTTTATTTTTTCAAGTTTTTGTGAACTTGAATTTTCAGGTTTCTTCGACATTCTATGTCACTCGATCAACTTCCTTTTGTTGTTTATACTAATGTTTAAACCAACAAATAGTAAATTTTTCCTTGCCTCCACTTGGTATTCGCTGAAATTCTTCTATTTTTCCCCCATTCTCTTGCCATTGTCTTTTCACAGAACGCTGAGCTTAAGGGCTATTTATATTGATTTGCATATTCAAAGAGGCGTAATTCTGGGAGGAGTTTGGGGAGTGGCAGCAGGCACGTGCCTGTGCGTTACTTTTCACACTGACCGGGATTTATGGAGAGGAAGAATGTGGAAATTCATCTGCATCTGGATTTTTTTGTGTGTATGCACATTGCTGCTTTTGTCCATACACCATGTTTTAGTGTGAATTCTACGCATGGAGTTATGCATGAGACCCCAGGTCTTTTGTAGCTTTTATATTTGTTGCACAGTAATAAAATTGAAAGTTGGGTAGTGACATGCCCCCTTCTGCTTTAGGTCATTGTAGATTTGCTTTTGGATGTGTGGATGTTTCAAATTCCAAATAAATGAAGTTATGATTGAGCCTAATTTCTTAAAAAATGATTTGTTAATGTATATGGGGATGCATTGAAATTGGAAGAGTATCTTGGGAAGGATGGTCATCTTAACAATGTTGATTCTCCCTGCTAATGTAAACGGAGGGTAGACCATCTAGGTACAACAAACTTTTGTTGAAAAAGAGCTTTATATTTACTTGTAATATTTACCCCTAGATATTTAAACTGATTTGCTAAGATAAATGGGAAGCATCCAGTCCAATAATAAGTGTTAGAGAATTCACTGGAAAAAACACACTTTTTAAAAATTTTTATATTAAGTCCAGATATCTTTTGGAAATCTACAAATGCTTTTAGGACTGCTGGCGCAGAAGTTTGTGGGTCTGATATATAGAGTACCATTTCATCTTCATGTAGTGATAGTTTCTGTTCAACAACAACATTTATTTATATAACAAATTTTCATACAAAAAAATGTAGCTCAAAGTGCTTTACAAAATGAAGAATAGAAAAATAGAAGACACAATAAAAAATAAAAATAAGCCAACATTAATTAACATAGAATAAGTAAGGTCCGATGGCCAGGGTGGACAGAAAAAACAAAAAAAACTCCAGACGGCTGGAGAAAAAAAATAAAATCTGTAGGGATTCCAGACCAAGAGACCGCCCCGTCCCCTCTGGGCAATCTACCTAACATAAATGAAACAGTCCTGTTTGTAGTTAGGGTTTGATGTTGTTGTTAATACAAACTGAGGCTTTTGAACTAGTATAAAGTAGTTTCATTCATTCACCTATGTTTGGGCCGTACCCAGATTTGTGCAATGTGGTGAATAGGTAGTCCCATTCAACCATATCAAATGCTTTTTCTCTGGGTTGTTAGGTATAATGGATGTATGTATTATACTAAACAAATGTCGAAGGTTAGAAGTGTCTGCCTTTAATAAATCTTGTTTCGTCTTGTAATATTACGGAAGGAAGCACTTTTTCAGTCCTTCTGGCTAGAACTTTGGAGAGTATCTTAATATCATTCTTCAGAAGAGAGATTGAGTCTGTATGATGCACATTGTAGTAGATCCTTGTACTTGTTAGGAAAGATGTTAATAAATGCTTGGTGAAAAGTTTGAGGTGGAATTTTTTGTCTTAACTTTTATAAATGTTGGTAATCATATTGGAGCTAGCTTATTTGAGAATTTTTGATAAAATTCCACTGGGTAGCCATTAGGGCTGGCTGCTTTCCCACTTTGAAGTGAGTATATGGCATCTAGTAATTCTAAAATTGTCAGCGGTTTATCCAGTTCTGCAGCATTAAGAGTATCTAGCTATTGTGTCTCTAATGAATCAAGAAACTCATTAGATTGTGTCTTATCTTCTTTAAACTGAGTAGAATATAAGGACTTAAAGTACACTCTAAATGTGTCAGTTATATTTTTATGGTCAATAATTAATTGTTAATTGTTTTTATTGCATTATGGGCTTCTTGCTTGTGGATTTTTTGGCCTTTTCTCTGTATTCATAATAATGATGTCACGATTTAAAGATAAGTTGTTCTATTTCTTTAGTAGTCAAGATGTTATATTTTGATTGCAAAACCTATCTTTTCCTATAGAGTGCATCATTTGGAGACCTGGGGCCTCATGTATAAACGGTGCGTATGCACAGAAATGTTGTGTAAGAACATTTCCACATTCAATCGTGATGTATAAAACCTAAACTTGGTGTAAAGCCACACACATTTCCACGGTACCTCATACTTTGTTGTACGCAAGTTCTCTGCTCGATTTTGCAGACTGGCGGCACCCAGTGTCAAAGAAGTGCTACTGTTCCTATGTGGTTATCCTTTCCATTCCTGACACGGCTTTATAAATACACTGAAATTAATCGTATATTGTTTATTAGTGAAATGCATGTGATTGTAGTTAACCTGTAACAATATAATGGTCCAGGGAATAGCCATAGCATTCCAAATACCATAACTGCTTTAGCATTGTTACTCTCACTGCACCTTCTTCTTCTTCTTTTTCTTCTTTCAGCTGCTCACGTTAGGAGTTGCCACAGCGGATCATCTTTTTCCATATTACTCTCACTGCACCACTCAGAGTATTTATATCACTGTATCTGAGTGTGAATCACAGCAGCAGCTGATCGGAAAGAGAATTATCGGTATACAGCATCAAGCACACGCTGTCTCAGCCACGGCAAAACGTTTCAAAGCCTTTCCTGTACAGACCTCGCAGTTCAGAAACAGTTTCATCCCAAGAACTATAAATGCACTCAGTCAATTGCTCCTTGTAGAAATATCTGTACTTATAAGAAGAATTACCTAACTGCAAACTTGCACTACAATTATAATATTGCACAACCTACGCCACTTTATAAAGCGTGTATTTACATCTGATGACGATATCATTTTTAAGATGAAATGCAGCAAAATATGTTTATTATATTATACAGATAAAACTTTAACTTCATTTAAATAATCTATATTCTTCACTGGGACTGGCATGAAGGACAGAATAATTAAACATGTACTATGAAGATATTTCAATGTTTCTTAAATGTTTTGAAGAATCGGCGCTCTAAGCTTACAGATGGCTTAACGTGTATTACAGAGCTGATTGTGTGGCGATCGGTCACTTGGAGAAAGAAAAGCAAGGACTGCAGGGGCGGCCACGCCAATATACTGTATATTGAATATAAAACAGAAAGAGACAATGACGACACAGCTAAAAACACAGCGGCACATTTCAACAAAAGTTAAACACATAAGATACCATATTGACATTGGTGGGCGAAGGGGCCACAGATTCTTTCTCTGCCCATGGCCGCCACGAGCCTAGAGCTGCCCATGAGTACTGCTGCAATAAATAATTTGATTGAAGGTCGCGCACAATCACTGCACCACCATGAAAACCATGTTTAATAACGTGCTTTAACTCCTATCATCATGAAAATGATATCACGTATACTGTACATCTCAGTATTTTAGTTATTCAGAGAGCTGTAATAGCACGAATGCAATGGATTCTGTGTCCTGTTGCAAAAGAGAAAGAATGGAAGCAAGTAGTGATTCACACACATGGAGCACATAGAAGAACACATACAAAACAAAGCATTTAACGTGCTACTTTAATTACGATGTGATTTGAGAAATTGGTTAATTAAGCGATTGTAAGATGAAGTTTATGATGTTCTACTTTAATGACAAAATAAACTACATGATTAAAGTGGAAATTTCGAGATTGAAGTTGACATTTTGTGCTTTTTCCCCACTGTGTGCCTTTTTTTTCTCTGTACCCTAATAAGCTTTCATATAACACTTAGATGGTGGGCTACAACTCGCCTTTTCACTGCGACTTTGATATCTGACAAGTTCTTTTTTATTTAGGTATAATAAAATATGCATCTACATTTCAAAAAAATGTTACAGGGGCGCAATTAAAACTGTTATGAAAACTCGGGTCGCAAATACTTAAAGGTTGAGAAACACTAGCTTAAGTGCTATTTATATTGATTTGCATATTCAAAGAAGCGTAATTCTGGGAGGAATTGGGGCAGGAGAGCACGCATTTTTTAAATTGACCGGGATTTATGTAGAGGAAGAATGCCAAAGTTGGCGAACTCACAGATTCCTGCATCTGGATTTTTCTGTGCTTAAGCACATTTCGGCTTTTGTGCTTATGTCATGTTATAGTGCAAATTCTATGTACGGCGTTATGCATGAGGCCCCTGGCTATTCTAGATCTATTCTGGTAATTCAGCTGATTAACTCAGATGCCTTCTTGATTTCCAGTTTATTTTTGTGAGAAAGATATAAAATAATTTGTCCTTTAAAAATGCCCTCAGAGTATACCTGTTGAGATATCTGAAGATGCATTTGTTTCAAGATAATAATCAATTTGTAAGGATATGAATTCTAGATAGATAGATAGATACTTTATTAATCCCAAGGGGAAATTCACATACTCCAGCAGCAGCATACTGATAAAAAACAATATTAAATTAAAGAGTGATAAAAATGCCCATGTCCAAGTAGTAAAAAGTAGTAAAAAGTGTCCAGGGAACAAGTATACAACTCTCATCAGCTAATGAAAGGAGGTTAAGACACCAGCTATGAGATGAGCATGTAGGATGCAGTAAGTTAAGCTCCATGATCAGAGGGGAATGGTCAGAGATAACAATAGCGTTGTTCTCACAGGATTTGATAGTGGGCAAAAATTATTGTCTATAAGGAAATAATCGGTTCTTGAGAAATAATGATGTATGGGGGAGAACATAGGATTTAAGAACCTCCACTGGTCAGATAAGTTATTATCTGTTACAAACTATGTAATCATCTTTGCAGTATTAGATGTTATCATTGTTGTATCTGAGGATCTATCCAGGTCAGGATTTAAAACAAAGTCTGCATCCATTATAATTTTGTGAGTGTTCACATTAGGGATAGATGCAAATACATTTTGAAAGAAAGCTCTATCATCCACGTTAGGTGCATAGATATTAAACAAAATCATTTAAGCATTAGATAAATTGCCTGTCGCCATGACATATCGACCTTCAGAATCAGATATTGCATCTGAAACTAAAAACGGGAGTTTTAGGGATTCCCACACCCCTGCTTTTCTTTGTATAGTTAGAGTGAAAAATTTGGCCAGACCACGCTCTTTGGAACTGAAACTGGTCCTTGCTTAATAAGTGAGTTTCCTGTAATAATACTATCTTGGCATTTAGACTTGTTAAGTGCAAGATTACTTTCTTTCTCTTTAATTCGTGGATTGAGACCATTGACATTCCAGCTCACAGCATTCATTATTTGGTCATGGAAATATTTCTTCTGAACTTTTGTTGACATATTGTAGTCTTAGGTTAGGGCAGTACATTCTACATTCGATAGTTTTGACATAGATTTCATTCTATTACCAAGTTATACACGTATGAAGCATATTGTTATGTTGTCACTAATGGTTATTGGGGTAAGGGTGTAATTCTAAGACTGGAAAGAGAAAATAACAATAAACAAAGGATATACTTAGCTTCTTTTAATATTTAATAATAGTTTGAAGGAAGCTCCTGGCAATGCACAATGAAGTGTGGGGTTTTGGCAGTTGGCTCTGGATACTTTGAGAGTGCGGGAGGCATGTTCCTAGGTATGGCCATCCGTACGTAGATGAGCTTCAATTATCAGTGCAGTTGCCAGAACCTTCATATTTTTCTTATAGTCTTTGGATCCAAATTAAGAATATAAAGTTTCCAAACATGGGATTCAATCGTTTTGCTTGCGCAGTCCGATTTTAAATAGCACCCACTAAATGTTGACCATAAATTGACCACCAAACCAAGGGGTACACCTGCTAATAGCCTGCCTGAGTTGCTTCCATTTGTTTCTTCTCATCTGTTTCACCTTCTCCTTGTTGCTTAAATACTTCAGCTGTGTCCATTCATGGCCTCAATTACCCGTCTTAAGAAAAATAATGTAATGTAGAATAAAGCTCACAGATCAAATTGGCACACTTCAAACGTTTGGCTATACCATGTAAAATCTATCCCTTCCAATTCTTGACCATTTCCATTGGACCCCTTTCAGACTCTTGGCACACCTCACTTGCATCACCAGCGAGACCAAAAAGATAGTGTTAGAGAAACAGACAAACAAAATGGATCCAGACACTCCTGACTCACTGCAAATCTATGCATGGTCTATTGCTTTCTACTGTTTTCATGTCATCCTATTTTGATTCTAAGGTCTGGCATCAAAATTTCTTCTGGTCAAAGTTGTAGTGAGCTTGAAGGATGGTTGTTGGCAAGAGCTCTCCTGGTGGGAGGACGGTACATAAGATGTTTGGAGGAGTGCATACTGATTGGTAAGTGTTTTTGGAAAGCCCACATACTTGAATCAGGGATAAATCCGAAGAATGAAGGCATACTAACTAGCAGGACATTTCTTTGTTTATTATGTATAGTATTTCATCTTTGCAATTAACCCTTGTGGAATATGGCCAGCCAGTCATCCTGGCCAATACCCCCAGGCCACCAGGTGGAGCCCTCCCTGCAGTATGGAGGTGCCCCGAATGCCAGCAGGGAATCATGGACAGTGGAGTTTTCCTTTATAGCCCTGCTGGATACCTAAGGGGGCCAACAGAGGACGCTGCAGGGAAGCCCAGAGACTTTTACGTTCCCTATAACC
Source organism: Polypterus senegalus (assembly GCF_016835505.1). NCBI lineage: Eukaryota > Metazoa > Chordata > Cladistia > Polypteriformes > Polypteridae > Polypterus > Polypterus senegalus. Next base: position 23,837,691 of record NC_053161.1, on the reverse strand, counting down.
CGGAAGTACATCTTAGTCACATCGACAAGGGAAATGACGTACTTCCGGGATGAAGAAGAGGACTTTTGATCTGACCCGGAAGTGATAGGAAGTCACGCGGACTGAAGGATCGGAAACACTTCCAGGTCAGGGAATATAAAAGGACTGTGGGAGATCCCAGTAGTTGAGCTGAGCTGGGTGACAGCGTAGCAACGCGTCTGGGAGTGGAAGATTGTTTATTGACTATTGATTGGTGTGTATTTATGAGAATAGTGGAGTGGAGGGTGCTTTGTGCACTATACAGTTCAAAGAAAAATTATATTTGGACTTTTATCTGGTGTCTGGCGTCTAGTCTGAGTGTTCAAGGGGACGACAGGGCCCTTAATCTGTCACGCCCTCCATTGTACTTCTGGCTGCTTTTGTATTTATTTTGATTTGGGAACTTTTCTTTCTTTTTTTTTTTTTTTTTTTTTTTATTTATTAATTTTATTATAATCAATACATAGTAATCAAGTTTTACAAAAAAAGAAGTATGCCAAGAACAGATCGATCCCCACCCTTGAGAGAGAGAGCAAGCCAAATGGTGTAAAATTTAAGGCTTGTAAAAAATACCTAAATCAACAAATTCTCTGTGCTTTATAAACTCATTTCAAAATATTACTGATTAGATCCTGCCATGTTTTGAAAAAAGTCTGCACAGATCCTCTAACTGAGTATTTGATTTTTCCAATTTTAAATAATATAACACATCAGTTTCCCACTGACTTAAAGAGGAGAGTTTGGGTTCTTCCAGTTTATCAGAATAAGTCTGCGTGCCAACAGTGTAGTGAATGCAATCACAATTTGTTTGTCTTTCTCCACCTTAAGACCCTCTGGAAGAACCCCAAACACAGCTGTTAATGGGTTAGGAGGGATTGTGAGTCCAAGACTGTCTGAGAGGTAATTAAAAATTTTTGTCCAGAATAATGTTAATTTGGTGCAGGCCCAGAACATGTGACCCAGTGAGGCTGGGGCTTGGTTGCAACGTTCGCAGGTTGGATCATGCCCTGGAAACATTTTGAGAGTTTTAGTCGAGACAGATGTGCTCGATATATAATTTTGAGTTGTATAATTGTATGCTTTGCATATGGAGCTTGAGTGAATTCTCTGCATTGCTACTTTCCACTCCTTTTCTGATATATTAATTGAGAGGTCATTTTCCCAGTGTCCTCTTGGATCTTTGAAAGGAAGGGATTGTAAAAGGATTTTATATATTGTAGAGATGGAGTCTAACTCCTTGAAATTGAGCAATAATTTTTCCAGCGTGGATGAGGGTGCAAGATGAGGAAAATCTGGAAGGTTCTGTTTAACAAAGTTCCTGATTTGAAGATAGTGAAAGAAATTTGTAGCTGGAATGTTAAATTTGGAATGTAATTGTTCATAGGATGCAAAGGCGTTGTCTATATAAAGATCTCTAAGCAAGTTAATTCCAAATTTTTCCAGATATTAAAAACTGCATATGTTTGTGAGGGTTGAAAGAGGTGGTTCTTTTGCAGGGTGCCACAGAAAGAAGCTTCTCCGTCTTAAAATGCTTTCTACATTGGTTCCAGATTCTAAGTGAGTGGAGCACAATTGGGTTATTAGTGTATTGCCGATAACGTGTGTTTATTGGAGCACAGAGCAAGGAATACAAAGAAGTACTGCAGGATTTTACTTCTATTGCGGTCCATGCCTGTGTATGTTCTTCTATTTGTGTCCAGGTTCTTATCGACTGTATATTTGCCCAGTAATAAAACTGGAAGTTAGGTAGAGCCATGCCACCTTCTGCCTTTTGTCTTTGTAGGGTCGCTCTTTTGATGCGTGGATGTTTAGAATTCCAAATAAATGAGGTTATTGTTGAATCTAATTGCTTAAAGAACGATTTATTAATGTATATTGGTATGTTTTGAAATAAAAAGGAGCTTAGGAAGAATATTCATCTTAACAGTGTTAATTCTTCCAGCTAGTGTGAGATGAAGGGTTGACCATCTATGCAAGTCTTGTTTAATTTTTTCCATGCAGGCGACGAAATTTTGTTGATAAGAGCTTTATGTTTACTTGTGATGTTTACCCCGAGGTATTTAAACTGTTCTGCAATGATAAAAGGAAGGGTGTCTAATCTAATATTATATGCTTGCGAATTCACGGAAAGAGTACACTTTTATTCAGATTAATTCTGAGACCAGAGAGCTTTTGAAATTCTGTGAGTGCTGCTAAGACTGCAGGCACAGAATTTTCTGGGTCCGATATATACAGTACCATGTCATCTGCATATAATGAGATTTTCTGTTCCAGTCCTTCTCTGCTAATCCCCTTTATCTGATCAGTATTTCGACAATGTATTGCCAGTGGTTCAATGGCAATTGCAAACAGCAGTGGTGACAAAGGGCATCCTTGTCTTGTGCCACGTTCTAGTTTAAAGTAGTCTGAGCAAATGTTATTGATGCAAACTGAAGCTTCTGGGTTAGTATACAGTAATTTAATCCATGCACAAATGTTGGGCCAAACCCAAACTTCTCCAAAATAGTAAAAGGTATTTCCATTCAATCATGTCGAATGCTTTTCTGCATCCAATGATAATAATATTTCTGGGGTGTTTGATTTAGTTGGTGAGTATATTACATTAAACAGGCGTCGAAGATTTGAAGATAAGTGTCGGCCCCTAATAAATCCAGTTTGGTCTTGTGATATTACGAGGGAGCACTTTCTCCATCCTTCTAGCTATGATTTTAGAGAGTATTTTAACGTCGTTATTCAGAAGTGAAATTGGTCTGTATGATGCACATTGTAATAAGTCCTTATTTTGTTTTGGAAAGACAGTGATTAGTGCTTGGCGAAAGGTTTGTGGAAGAGATTGGTTATCTCTGGCTTCTGTAAATGTTGCTAATAGGAGGGAGCTAGCTGAGCGGAGAATTTCTTGTAAAACTCTGCAGGGTAGCCGTCAGGGCCTGCTGCTTTTCCACCTTGGGTGACTTTATAGCATCCAGTAATTCTGATAATGACAGAGGTTTATCGAGTTCCTCCACACTAAAAGCGTCAATTTGTGGTATCTGTAATTTATCCAGAAATGCATTAGATTGTATATTGTCTTCTTTAAACTCAGTAGTATATAGGGATTTATAGTAGTCTCTAAAAGTGTACATTATATTTTTGTGTTCGATGATTTTATCTCCATTCGTGTTAGTAATTACGAGATTGCGTTATACATCTTGCTTGTGAATTTGTTGCTAAAAGCTTATTAGCTTTCTCTCCATGTTCATAATAATGATGTCTGGATTTGTAAATTAGTTGTTCGGTTTCTTTAGTTGTCAAGAGGTTTAATTCTGAATGTAGAGCCTGCCTCCTCTTATGTAGAGTCTCGCTTGGTAGTCTGGCATGTTCTTCATCTATTTTAGTAATTTCACTTTTTATCTCTGCTACTTTCTTCGCTTCGGATTTATTTCTGTGGGAAAGATATGAGATAATCTGTCCTCTTAAGAAGGCCTTAAGAGTTTCCCAGAGTATTCCTGCAGAGATCTCAGGGGATGTATTTGTCTCTAGAAAGAATTCAATTTGTTTGGATATAAATTCAGTACAATTCTCGTCAGCTAATAGAAGCGGATTGAGGCCATCTCTTGGGGTGAGTGTATGGGGCTTAGTAATTTCAGCTCCAAGATCATAGGAGCATGGTCTGAAATAACAATAGCATCGTATTTACAAGATTTAATCTTAGGCAAGAAGTTATTATCTATAAAGAAGTAATCAATCCTTGAGTAGCAATGATGTACTGGTGAGTAGAAAGAATATGTTCTTGAATTTGGGTTTAAAAACCTCCAGGGATCTGATAAGTTGTGATCAGTTAAAAACTTTGTAATTATCTTTGCGGTGTTAGTTGCCGTTCCCCCTGTGGAGGAAGTCTTATCTAAAAGTGGATTTAGAACACAATTAAAGTCCCCAGCCATTATAAGTTTATGAGTGTTCAGATTGGGAATGGATGCAAATAAATTTTGTATAAATTCCTTATCATCAACATTAGGTGCATAAACATTTATCAAAATTTGGGAACTTTTCTAAATAACCCATTGCATATTAAACATACTGTGGTGGGCTGGCGCCCTGCCCGGGGTTTGTTTCCTGCCTTGTACTCTGTGTTGGCTGGGATTGGCTCCAGCAGACCCCCGTGACCCTGTAGTTAGGATATAGTGGGTTGGATAATGGATGGATGGATGGATATTAAACATAACCTAACATAATAGCAAGACCAGTTTAATCCAGAGTTGTCATAGACTGATGTCTTTTTCTGTAGCATCAATGCAAGGTCATTTGCATTTTTCTCCACATACATGTATAATAATCAGAGCTGTTACCTGCACTGCACCCATAGCTCTTGCATGGTTCCCAGAAGTTTGATCCAAGCACTGGTATGCATAAAAAAATAGACAAGCTACAAAATTGTATCTTTTATTGTTTATTTAGCATTTTACATAATATTACAATCATTTCTCTAATACAAAAAGACCCCTTTTGTTTGATAAAATAGCTGTAAATGTGCACAATAGGCAGAACTATTTATTCCCAAATAAAATACATGATAAAAACCAACAACACGTACTAAAAAGGCATTGTATAGAAATGTTCCATATATACATTTAATTATAGCCATTTATATTAGGGTTCTGTAGTGAAATAAACTGTAAACCTTTATGAGCACCTGAACTGATGTCATTCTACACGGTGAAAACATACTCCACTGCTAATCCCAAATGCCTACCTTATTTGTCAGGCCTCCCTGAGGTTTACATTTGGCAGCATCGTCTAAACCCTCCACTGTGTGAATTTGATCATTGCAAAAAACACTATCTGTACATAATAATACAGACGGATGATGTTTTTGGACCCTCACTTTAGTTCATTTGCAGGAGGGAACTATGTGTTACTTTGTTCTGTATGTAAACACTGAAGCTGCCGTTTAAGTTACATCAAAATATTGTCTGTAATTACTTTACACGTTTCCAAAAGTGCCTGATGGAAGGAAATGGCTTAATTTCATTTTATGCCTGTTCTGTATGAGCAATGAATTTCTAAAAAAGTTTGTTCTAAGAAGAATCAATCTGAACAGAAGGCCCCCAGTTTCAATTATTTACACAGGAAGTCTTCAGGGAATCTTGAACCTTTACCGTACTTCTTTTCTATTTTCAGATTTTCAGCCCCTCACAGGCTATCCTAAAAATGCATTCAGGCACATTTGGTTAAAAAGAAATGGCAAGTTGAAGTTTTCAAGCACCTTAGGCACAGCAGGATAATGCTTTCCTGCCACAAAAAAAAAACCCAATTTGAATCAAATTTCAAGGTTTCCACTGCTATGGAATGAAGGTGCTGTCCTTCAGTATTCACAAATATGGCACTGCTGAACGACCAGCAAAACATGTTGGCGTTAAAAATGATCAAGTACTGTAGTGTGACTGCATGCAAAATCCGTGAAAGCAATGAAAATTGTTAAATATTTCTAGTAAATGGTTTTCTACAATTTTTAATACCGAAAGTGAATTCAGCCCGAAGACAATCATCATATACGCTAATATGAAGAAATATATATACAGGCAAAGTATACCAAGCCCAGACATACAGTCATATAGTTTCTGTAATCACAGTGATTATTTTAATTAATGTGCCATATAAATAGCAATGTTTCAGCTTTAAGTGCACGTTCACATCTAATTGTCTACGTAAACCATGGGAACTTCTTTCCTGTTTATAACACAAAGAGAAAGGTGGCATTATCCCTTATAGCCCTATTCAAATTACAAAATATAACATGGAACACAATATTTACAGTACATATACAATCCTCAAAAAAGACCATGTATGTAATCTAACACATGCAAATAATATTAAGCCATTTCATTTGAAATATCCTCTTTGTCGTACATAGAAGTAGATCTACAAAAGATCTATAAATACTGTCCACTTTGGTTCGTTGGATTTAACACAAACCTTTGCTGACCTTTCGTGTGGATGAAATTCTGCAATAGATTTTTGTTTTGCAGCTGCAGCTCACAGATTTGATGAAAATTAACAATACAACAAAAAACAGTATGCAGACTTAAGAATCAGGATTATCAGAAAGTATCCAAAAAACGAAATATAATCTTCTTTAGGTGTTATGACACATGGTTTGAAAATGCGATCATTAAGATCTTAAGCTAACTTTTTTAAGTGTTTCAGCATCTTACATGGTGGCACATCAATTGCTGGAAATGTGTGAAGTCGGCATTTAGCTAAATAACGTTTTTAAAAGATGAAAATGGAGGTATTTAGCAATACATTTAAAACAGAGCACAAGCAGCACTAGTGTACTATTTGATGAATCCTTTATAAAATGGGTTCTTTTACAAGAAGGCCTTTAAGTCAAGAGCAATATATAAATTAGTCTTTGAACCTCAAGAGGTCGTTTTACTCGGCATGTATAAAATGTAGAGGCTTGTCGTGCCATTTTCTACATTAAGGCAAAAAAACACTGCATGAGCTGCTACAGGTGGAGTCAAAACGTCTCTCGGTTTTATATCCCATTCTTTCCTCATTTATGTTGTGTCTACCTTTTGGATACTTCACATTAAACTGATTTTTGGTTAGCTTACATTGTATCTGATACAGTAGTATATCATCAATCCATTCATTCACCTTTTTTGTAAACCTATATTTCCTTTTTTAGGGTCACAAGGAGCTGCAGCACTAGGCACAAGGCTGGGACCGGTCATGGTGCGATGCCAGTCCACTGTATGGCACACTCACCCAGCAACTGGGTTGACTAATATCTTTGGGATACTGTAGGAGACCACAGAAAACCACAGATGGCCCCTAACAGTGAGCAAGCTGGGAAATGAAACGAGATGTGTGGAGCTGTGAGGCAGTAAAGCTAACCACTGTGTCACCTCCATTCAATTAGTACTCTTTAAATTTAAAAGCTATAAAAGCCAAACTTATTTTCCACAAACAGATAATAACATGAAATAGTCATTAAAGATTTTTTTTAACTTTAAGGCTTACGACCAATAAGCAATATACATTGAAGATATTGCCACTGCAAAGCACTTTTACAGCACTAATAGAGGCAAAAATAATTTGATGACATGGAAATTAAAATTTAGCACACTTTTAAAAATTTTGGAACAGGGAAATAAAATGTACATATTCAAATTGTGTAGGTACAGTTACTGAAGCTCAAAAACACTAACTTTATAAGCAAGCATATCAAGGTAAGCCATTAAACGTTATATACCTGGCAAAATCTGCTTTTTCACTCTCATCAAACTGTTTGGAAAATAAGCACACCAAAAGAAACATTAACATGTGAAAAGTGGAGCTATTTTTAACTATTTTATATTAAATAATCATCTCATACATAATCCTGAATAAAGTCAAATAGAAGCATAAAATAATGTAGTAAAGAAACAAGCAAATACTTATAAGGAAATTGATATCTCAGCTTATTAGTGATCCTAATATACAAATACACTGACACATAAGTGTATGTATATATGTATAGCGGGGTAACCGAATCCCCTTAGCAGCTATGGCACACAACTACACAGAGAGGTGATAAAAGCCAAACAATTGGTTTTATGCAACATGTTACGCACACAAGGAAGGGATAAAAAATACAGACAGTAGAACACAAAATTAAGCCATCACTTTAGATCTGTCCATTTGACTGTTGAGATGGCTAACCTATGTTTCTGCCACTGGTGAAACAGAACGGCACTTACATATTTCTTCCTGAACAGTTGAGCATGTCATTTTATTCCACTGGGCCCGATCTGAATGTATGTCAACAGTGCCAGTGTTTGAAGAGTACTATAATACTCTCACATTGTGGCCATGTTATCCACAATGAGAGGTGGTCCCACACTCTTCCCACACCTCTTTTCTTGCAGTTGTAGCCAACACTGAACTTGTGAGTTCACTGCATCCCTAGCACTCTGGGTGGTTTTCTAAAAACTATCCACAATTTCCGAGTGCTAGTTGTATTATCAAACTGGTTCAGTCCTTCTTTTATTAAGTGTATCCCCTGAAAATAGTGAGGCACTCTAATCTAAGGCAATAACCCTATAAACTCTTTTGAGGTCATTTGGAAAACTGTTCAATCAAAATCTCTGGGATGAGGTATGCTTTTGATTTTAAGTTGCCTTCCATGATGGTATCTGTCTACCAAGGGGAAATACTCTAGGGTTTGGATGGAGAACCATGCATTCTGACATCTGAAAATTTAGAGATGTACAAGAGCTCCTGTGCATATCTTCTTAAATGGAACTGGTATATTGTGTCAAGGAGTATTAACAGTGGCAAGAGTAAGTATGGGACAAAAGGTTCTTCCCTACAATCTGATATATCAGCTTATTACTGACCCTAATATATACAGATTCAGAAACATACATCAAGGTATGTATATATATAGTAGGATCAGCTATCTCCTTAACAATCTGAAATGACTTTATTATGAACCTCCAAACCATACAGAAGATATCTGGGCTACGGATATCTTACTACGCAGGATATAGTTCAAGTTTCACTGGCATACTGTGTTTCTCATTGCCCTTTGCCACCATTCCTTTACAATTACAGAAAGTTTCTTTCTCTAAATACATGATGAGGGTTGGCAAAGGAAAAAGATCCCCACACAAGGTAAACTGCTGTAAATATAAATGCAAACTCAAAAACACAACAGAAAACATGAAACAATTAAATGGTCTCTTCTCCCATCACCAGTCAATTAAAAGTAAGTCCAAGGCAAACTAATCAAACGGGTCCTTCTGCTGGATACAAGCGTCCCTCTTGGTTAGTTTCGTGTTGGTTTCTACAAATATGAATTCTAATAAGATGACTGCTTATGTTTAGCAGCTGTATTTCTGCTGCTTTCTTGAGACGATAATTTAAAAACAAAACAACACATATGCTATGTATAAAAATAATAATAATAATAATTTTAGTAACATAAATACTGTAGATGCACTTAGTGTAGTAGCTTTTTAGTGAACTGTGAAAAAATGCTTAGTTTTAGTCTTTAGAATCTTATTGAAGCATCAGTATGGAATCACACCATTAACTCGGATGCAACATTTCTGAATTCATCCGTGTGCTTGCATTGGAGTATGACAATTCAGAGCTTTTCCTCATCAGTGTCTTCAGCTTATCTGTTCAGTAAGTCTAGTGACCACCAGAACCTGGAGGGTTGTGGATCCAGTCAGTAATTATCAATGACATACTTCCGATCATGAAAATAACTCCAACAGTAAGAAACACCAAGGCCTGCGGAAGAGAAAACGCACAGGTATTACAAAACAATGACTAAAGGCAGGATTACGGTTAAAAAAAGCATTAAATGTCCACGACACAGCATGTTTCTGTTATTCAAGTGTACCATAATTGAGCCAAACCATGAGCTACAAAGGAATGAGCACTCATGATGGAAGATACTTTCACATCTTTTTTTACTCAGTTACAAAAGTCATAAATTTCCCCACCATAGCCTCGCTTTTTGACACTAAGCAAAGTGTGCTCCATTGTTCTAATTACCTAGTGAGTTTGTTAAGATTGGAATGGCATAAAATACAATGTAATTTTGTAAAATGAGTTTTACTTAATTAGAAGAGTTGCAAAAGTCACCATTGACTTACTACAGTATATGACACTTGGGAAAGTATTTGCCAGTGTTCCTATTATTTGTAAACTACCTTGTGAGTTTGGCACTACACAAAATAAAGGCCATACAACCAATTTTTGTGCAACAATCCTGTCAGTTCCTAATTTATGTTTGGTGGGACACAGAACTGAGTGACACAAAAAGCCTTTGCAGTTTAGGACTCCTACTGCTAACAGTCATTCAAATCATTCTCCAGATCCTTGCCAGACTCTCTTATTTATGTTGTTGAATTTTACTCCTATAGTAACACACATTTTTCAAGTTTTAAGTGTCTTAGGCACTATAAGATGGTACTTATAATTGTGAATGTATTTTTCTGGTAGATAGATATACAGATTAAAAATGCATTAAATTTGGGGATCCACACTAGAACATCAAGTTTAATTTCCTCCGCTTTCTGCATCAAGTAATTAACATATTGTTAACAACCAACAGAAGCAAAATGAATCCTGTGCACCATCTGTTATATTTCAAAACACCCTGAGGTAAATTTCTTAGAAAATGATTAATAGATAATCTACTATGTTTATACATGGTGCTCAGTTAAAGGCAGGATTAGGAAACTGGCTGGAACGAAAACAACACACACCTGGGTGGCTGGGGAGGCCTGGCATTGTGTTTAAAAACCACAATGCAAGTGAACCTAAAATAAAGCCCAGAAGACCAAGTGCCAACATAGTTATTTTACTGAACTAATAAATAATGGATAAGGGAAGAACAAGTGGAGAGCACAGAGTGTTCATACAAGAAGATAACAAACACATTTTCCTTCTCCCTGCTTCTTCTGCAATAATAATAATAATACATTTTATTTATATAGCGCCTTTCCTATGCTCTAGGCACTTCACCGAGTTTAAGAGAGAATGGCAAGGTACATAGTATATGGCATTGTACTAAACCATATAAATAAATAAAGAAAAGTAACAGAACTAACAGACAACATAATTGATGGTCTAGCACACACACACAGGTTACATGAGCATCTTGACACAGACATAAACTGAAAGAAGGGTAATAAAGTCAGGTAGAGCTAAAAGCCTTCCTCAACAGATGAGGATTGAGTTGTTTTTTAAAAGACCTAAAATTAGCAAAAAACATCACTTTGTCAACTCCTATCTTACACTTACTTTCTTGCTCTCTCTTATTAACACTTGGCCTCTCTTACTCTTGTTATTGTTCTTCATCCCCTCCTTACTCCACACTCAAAGGTTTTCCAGGTATGAGAGGGGTTTTAAACTCCATCTTGTGGTAATTTCTCGGCAAGCCCCAGTATCCTTTTCAGGGTCATGGTCCACCCTTGAATTGTACCAGGGCCACCAAACTACAGCTCTGCGCCCATCAAACCTTTAGTGGCCTTCAAGGGCTAAATCTCTAAGGCAACTACCCTGCTGCCTGCATTTTGTGAGTGATAGATAGATTCCAGAAGTTTCCTCCTTGGGACCATGTGTCCTCTAGCAACAAGAAAGTGCAGGCAACTCTAGTGTTTCTTTTCTTTTCTTTCTCTGTTACTGGACAGTCAGGCATCTTTAGCACTTGTGTTTCTTAGCAACACTGTATACCTGCCTTCAGACTTCGTCTGTTCTTCACGTGTGTTACTGACCTCACTTGTTGCCCTTTTTGGCTCTTAACACATACACCTGAGCTGTGCTCATCTTCTTGCACTAATGCTGAAGCTTGCATACATAGTTCCTGCCAGAGTGTGCTTCTCCACACCCTTATTCTGTGTCCCTCTCTCTGTCATACAACCCCTTATCCCTACCAGGTCCCCCTCTACAGTTACTTCATCCTATAAATATTTCTGTATACAGAAGCTAATGAGTTTGTGAAAGGCACAGTACTTACTCCAATTTTTTGTGGTGACCGGAAAGGTATACTTTTCACTAATCTGAGGTAAAATGAGGCTGGCAGTATGAATATCAGAAGGGTGGCCGCCGAAGCCCCTGAAACAACAAATACAAAGTAAAAAGAACAGTTAAACAGTTTCATAATCTGATAAAGAATCTTTTCTATTTAATAATTAGCATAGAGTGGCTTACAAAGGGTGGCACAGTGGTGCAGTAGGTAGCGCTGATGCCTCGCAGTTAGGAGACCCGGGTTCACTTCCTGGGTCCTCCCTGCGTGTAGTTTGCATGTTCTCCCCGTGTCTGCGTATGTTTCCTCCCACAGTCCAAAGACATGCAGGTTAGGTGCATTGGTGATCCTAAATTGTCCCTAGAGTGTGCTTGGTGTGTGTGTGTGTGCCCTGCGGTAGGCTGGAACCCTGCCTGGGGTTTATTTCCTGCCTTGCGCCCTGTGTTGCTCCAGCAGACTCCTGTGACCCTGTAGTTAGGATATAGCGGGTTGGATAATGGATGGATGGTTTTCAAAGCAGTCCATATTAGAAAAAAGGGTGTTGCACATACAGAATAGAACATGAAGATTATAAAGTCAACTAAGCTGGCAAAGAAAAACAGTCAATTAAGAGAACTATCACCAATATCTAGGGTTTAAAACACTTTCAGACACTTTTTGAATCTTTCAGCTGCCTAAACAAATACAAGTACTGTACATTGGCATGCTGTTGTCATTGAGGTATGTTGAGTCATTTGTGTTTGTCTTCTCTTTTGGAATGAAGCCTTTGACATATGTCATAATGTACATTTTTAATTTGACATTTTTTGTATTGCATATATCATTACAAATTACTTGTAAAAATAACATTTGTCTGGCACAGATACATTCTTCATATTTTAACAAACTACATGGTCCACTGTCAAAAGAACTTGTACCTTTCTACTTTAGTTTTGTTTTTAAAATGTGATATGGAACTGGCTTATTATAAAGTTTATGTGTCTGCTATGGAGTTCACCAACTGACATGGGCATACATTACAGACATACAGAGCTACTATGAAGTGTTAGCAAGGCCAATGGGGGTGGGGGGAGCTTATTCTGCGGTCTGAATGTGGATCCCAATACCCCAGGGCAGTGATGGGGAAACTGTGGTGTCCTTTGGATGAGACATAAAATCAAGGTTCTGACTTTCTGTGGTCATAAGAGGTCCCATGGCACCCTTCACAAAGAGAAGGATGTATCTCAATCCTGAAGGATGTATCCTCAATCCTGTACCTCATCCTGGTTAATTTCCCCACCATGGCCTAATCATTCTGGCCCCCTAATCATCCCCTGTCTTTAATTGACTATCTTTCTCACCACTTCACCACCTAACAGCTAAGGTGTGGTGAGCATACTGGAACAAAATGGCTTCTGCTGCATCATCCAGGTGGATGAAGCACATTGGTGGTGGTTGAAGTGGCTTCCTACTCTCTATGTAAAGTGCTTGGAGTAGTGCGAAAAGCTCTATATAAATGTAAAGTATTATTATTATCATTATTATTACTATAGCTGGATTAGCCTGTTCTTAGGCTATGGACCAAAAAACCAATTTAACTTTGTTTTAGAATGCTGTTTTTTATATTGTATGACAAAATAATACTAATAACATTTGCAGCTCCTCATAATAAAAATGTTTAACATCAGTCAGCAAGAATGGGAGTCTTTAAATGCACATCCTGAAATGAAGGTGGTCTGATAATCACTTGTGTTACTAAATTAAGTAATACTATTTCAAATATATATATATATATATAACTTCTTATACAACAATTATGAATACTGTGAAAATGTAAAAGAAATCAAAATAATAGCTTTTTAAACTGTCACTGTAAAAATTTTTGGCAGCTGGTAACAAAATAAATGTAACGGGCAAGCAGTAACATAAATGTATATTTACTAGCAGTTTCAGGTTACTGTATTTTTTCTTTTTAATGCTTAACTGTAAATCATAGTGAGATTACAAAGCATTGCATTTCAGTGTCATTAAGACCGAAAAATGATATCCAGTGTAAAAAAATGCACGCTTTATTCACAACCACCGCTAAATTTATTAACAATGTAACAATAACAATGAAATATTATCTCCACTGGAATGTGGTCTGAACAAGCTAACAAAACACTCCCACATTCCAAACAAGCACTTCCTTTGAACTTAAGAACAGTGAGAGGAAACTTACCAATAAAACCAAAGATGTCCCGAATCGTAGGGACAAATATCACCAGGAGATTATTAAACGCAAGCAGAGCTGCCGCAATCAGCATGTGCCTCAGCCAACTGAATTCTCTGCCATTAAATAACAACGTTGTAATGGAAGATCGAATCTGAAATAACAAAAAAAGTTTGTATTTTTTGTATTAACCACAAGAAAATCCATAAAAAGGCAGCATCAGTTTCAACTTAGATTACAAATAAATCAGTTCAGATAAATACAAATATTTTTCTCTATTTATTCTGGTATAAGCAGAAGAAATGATGGAAGTTTTCTTTAAAGTTAACACATACCAGTTTGACATGGTTGATTTAAGACTGAGCTATAAAGTATAAGAAAAGAGATAGAGGGAATGCTACACTCTGTTTTAGTTTAGTTAATTTATAACTTGGCAACACCTACACACTGAAGAAACGGGTAATGTTTTATGATGTTGTGCATTTGGGATATAAAATGTGTGCTACGTTTTTATTCACCAAATTAGAGATATAAAACAGACTAATTTTGAAATAGGTGACGCAGTGGTTGCACTGCTGCCTTACAGTAAGGAGACCTGGATTCGCTTCGTGCCTGCGGGGAGTCTGCATGTTCTCCCCGTGTCTGCGTGGGTTTCCTCCGGGTGCTCCGGTTTCCTCCCACAGTCCCAAGACATGCAGGTTAGGTGCATTGGCGATCCTAAATTGTTCCTAGTGTGTGGTGTGGGTGTGTGTGTGTACACGCCCTGCCTGGGATTTGTTCCTGCCTCGCGTCCTGTGTTGGCTGGGATTGGCTTCAGCAGACCCCCGTGAACCTGTGTTAGGATATAGCGGGTTAGACAATGACTGACTGACTAATTTTGAAATGTTAATGTATTGTTGGGACATGAATATGCATTGCTGAAAGGCAAATTGATACAAAATAAAAAGTATTTTGAAAAACAGGCAGCAAAAAACAGTTCATACAACCACATGGTTGGCAATTACTAACTACAAATTATGAAACAAAATGTTGTATCAACTCTGAAGATTACTGTTTACCACACAGGAAGCTTTTTTGTGAATGAGTGATAAGAAACATGTGGCACCCTTTCCTGCCACTCACATAAACTAGGTGAAGGTTCACAGGCTGTACTTTCACGGCACACCACAGGACACACTGGGCATGGCTATGGGCAGGGACTGCTTGTTGGGGGCAGAACAAAAAATTAGGTACCAAGGTTACAGTGTCAACTGACTCTCTGTCAAGGGAAAGGAAAAGGAAGAAGGAAGGGAATAAAAATGAAACAACTTGCGTATAAAGCTTGCGTCATACTTGACAAATACTATCTGTTCCACACACAAGGGCTTGGCTTCATTATCTGTTTAGCATCACTACAATCTTGAAACAGTGTCTCCATACATGATTACATGTTTAATTTAAGAACATCACATTTTTTAAAATCTCGAATAACTAAAAAAAGATCTGTTTCAAGATATTTATGTTTTATGCCTCTGCACATACAGTCCAATGCATTTTCTTCTATAAATCACTTTATACTACTGTATGTCTTAACTTTGTGTCTTACAGGGTGCCAAATTATACATCACACCCTAGTATTACCTACTTTCCTAGGCTATTTTGTTTTTTTATTTAATGAAGGATAGTCAGGGGCCTAAGTGTACCCAGTCGAAAATCAAACCTACATGAAATAGTACTATACTGCAGACCACTCTTTGTCACACACAAACACATATATTTGCACAAGGGTAAGTTAGATATGCAAATCAAAGTACAGTAGCAATGCATTTAAAATACAAACACAAATGAAGGCATGCTGCCTGAACTTAAGTCCAAGAATTGTGAGGCAGTGATGCTATTTATTATTATTGTACAGTCAGTCTCCTGGATATACAGCCATACAGTTCAGCTTGGTTTGTGACTGGCTGCGGTAGATGCATGGCTTTGCTATTACTAGCTTCTTGTTCAGAAACTGACATACGCAAGTCTGATGTTTTGTGCCTTAATTCTTTATACTACTGTATTTTTGTAATGACAAAATGACAGCCTGTGCCTCGCACTATGCTGGTACAGGATCTCTCAGAACATAAGCTACTTTGGGATGTATAGCAAACATCCATCAATTTATACAGTACACCAGAGATAGAATACCTCCATAGCCAACAAACAAACATTTCAAAGTGATCAGTAAATACAAAAATATGCTCACATTTAATCAGCCCTACTACTTATAAAACACATTTAAGATTTCCTGAAAAACACGGAGATACAGAATTGCCTTAAATAACTGTGACACTATCTCCCTTTATAATTTGTTTTGCAATTCTCTTGCTTGGGCTGTTTCAAAAGACATGCTTTGTGATGTCTCACCTGGCACTGAGTTTGTCAATGTGAGTTCCAAGAAAGGTTTAATTATTTTACTTTAGTTATTTTTTGGTAAGTGAGTAAGCAGCAAATGACATCAAAAGCCATTTAAACTGTCAAGTGCAAAAACTGAGTTGAGAGTGAGCATGAAAAGCCAGAGATTGCTATTACCATGCAGGTTAGGTGGATTAGTAATGCTAAAAGGTTCCCTTATGTGTGCATGTGTGTGAGAGTGTGTATGTTCACTCTGTGATGTGCTGGCATCCTGTCCTGAGCTTGTTCCTGCCTTGCGCCCAATGTTTTCTGGGAGAGGTTCCACCTTTCCTGTGACCTTGCTCTGGATAAGCAGCGTTGTCAGATGAATGGATGGATAGAAAAGAGGTTGAGGGATACTATACAGTGCTTTTATTAAAAAGTATCAACTATTAATTATTTGTTGAGAAATACCTTGAAATAATATGCCAACATACCATAAAATGAATCAAAGGTGAATTATGAGTGGACACAGAGGGAATGTTGAGTCATAACTAACTGAGTGGCAATATAAAATAGTACTGTGCAGTTCACTTTGACTCTCACCATTTATCAAGCCAGCACTCCACAATGTCTGCCAAGGGACTGGCTATTTATAGCTACAGCATTGTCCGAGGTACACTTCTATAACAAAGTGTACTCTCAAAAAAAACATGAAACTAGACCTGTATATGATCCCATAACCACTGAAATGACATATTTTAAATATAAAACACACCCTTTAAACTTTTCCATTGCGCACATGAATGAGAACTGTATGGTAGCAAAATGCTTTCTAAAGAAGATTTGTTCTGTTAACCTCCATGGCAAAGACACCTGAAAAGGCTCACGCCACCAGCATTCTCTTCTGTACTGCAATGTGAACACTAGTCTCATACTGTTAGTCTCCAAAGTCCCACTGCTTCAAGCAGATGTAACATTTCACAAACAGAACACAGCGGGATTGATTAAAATTAATGCATTTATGAAATAAGCTCAAAATCTGATCTTTTTATATTAGTACAGCAGCCTGGCCTCCTACTGACAATCAGGTATCCCTTGAAGGTACCGACGTGCAGTGAAGAGCTGTCAAGTTAATTAAAAAAGCGATTTTGTCACTTCCAGACCTTTTTCCCTTATTAACAGGTTTTTCAATTGAAGGTAGCCTGCAAGAAAGAAACTTGCATGCCAAAGAAAGAAAATGCTTCTCTTGACAAATCATGGAATAGAAGTTATAATTTGTATGATTCTTAATACAGTGCTGTATATGCTTAATTAATAATTATTGGAAATCTGTTGTTGACACTGTAGTGGATCAAACAAACATTTAAACTCTTATGACCTATGCAAAGGTTCTACAGCTTTAAAAGCTTTTAAAAGCTTTAAAATTATTTTAGTAGATGATGGACACTACTGAAAATAGTTTTACAATTGAAAACATCAATATTTGCCATAAAAATATTCCACATATAAAAAATTATTTTGGTGTTATAAATATTGTACTTATTATTAGAAACAACAGTACAAGTATTTTGTGAATCTATGTAATCTTGGACAGTGAACTACTTCTTATCTCATTAAACATTTGATGTGTCTAAACTTTGGATGAGATGTCAGTCTATTACAAGCAGTTAAGCAAAATAAACATAAAAGGAGTAAAGCTATAGGTGGCGCAGTGGTAGCGCTGCTGCCTTGCAGTTAGAAGACCCGGGTTCACTTCCTGGGTCCTCCCTGCGTGGAGTTTGCATGTTCTCCCCGTGTCTGTGTGGGTTTCATCTCACAGTCCACAGACATTCAGGTTAGGCGGATTGGCGATTCTGAATTGGCCCTGGTGTGTGTTTGTGTGTGTCCTGTGGTGCGTTGGCAAACTGCCCAGGATTGGTTCCTGCCTTGTACCCTGTGTTGGCTGGGATTGACTCCAGCAGACCCCTGTGACCCTGTAGTTAGGATTCAGCGGGTTGGAAAATAGATGGAGTAAAGCTGAAGTAAATGAAAAAAGAACTTACAGAAAAAATATAATTTAATATAATTCCACATGTAAAACCAGTCCTGTGCATATTAGCATGAATAAATAAAAAAAAAACACAGCTAAGTTTGAAAAAGTTTGCTAAAACATAAAAAAATAAAGTTTGGGCAAAATCTTTTTCTGTTTTTCTAAATAACAGTGAGGTGAAACAGTGTTCCCGTGGTTGAAATGCCTGGTTAAACTTATTTTAATTACTGTGTGTGTGTGTGTTTACTGAAGATATCTATTTTTTTCATGCAGGAAACAACACAGATTATCCCTGAGATCTTTCTCTCCTGAAGATAGATCGATAGATAGATAGATAGATAGATAGATAGATAGATAGATAGATAGATAGATAGATAGATAGAAATTCTACAAATGTGCACATGGATGGATGCATTATCTCATTAATGTATAGTGTCCTTAAAAAAGTAATATAATATTAAAAAAATAAATTGTAATGGTAAAATGACCATTTACTTTACTAAATATTACTCACACAATTTAAGCAAAGAGCATTTTGCAACTGGAACGATAGGCAAACGTAACTGAATATATTTAATGTCATCTCTTTAAAGTATGCAGCAACTGAAATTTAGGATTTTCTGCCCCCTGCAGGATATACTTTGACATTGCATGCATTATAATTGTTAAAAGATTCAAAGCTGTAAGGTACACAGCATAATTAAAATTATACCCATCAGTACAAAAAGTCTTGCCTGTCAGAAATACTTTAGCACCATTCAGGCAATGGTGTCAGACAGCTTTTATGTACCTTTAAAATAGCGATCAGCACGCACCCTGTCAGTATCACATGATCGAGTCACAGCTGTTAAAAGCATTTCAACAGAAGTACCGAGGAAGGAATATATGGAAGGTAAAGTGTCCTTGTGGTAACTGTATGGTATTTTTAAAAAATCAGTCAAAAAAGATAAGGTGAAAGCAATCTTGACCAGAAGTCTTTTTTTTTTACATCTCAGTCTCTCCACATTCTACATAGCATGCAGTAAAAAACCTGTTCTGGTACACAATGCCATCATACTTAAACTATAGTATGTGACCTGTGCTATATTTACTCATGTAAAGCCATATGCTTACATTATGAGTCAGTGTAAATGTCTTCGGCTTACTGGACTTTTAATCATTTTGGAAAGCATGTGGAGAAAAGCACAACATGCCACTTTAGTACACTTTAAAAAATGTATCTCAGAGAAAAAAAAAATTGCTATTGGGCAGATATACGTATTTCTATGAAAATAACTCAGAGAAGAAACTGCACTGACAATATAAGCTTTTATAACACATATCTAGGTTTTTCACAAAATGCTTAACATTATGATGTAAAATTGAGTAAAATTTTAGGTTCCATTATTTAAAAAAAAAATACATGAGAATGTACTAATTACAGACGCTCAGACAATGAAAATGCACAACTACCGTAGTGTTTGAATAATACTAAAAAGTTATTGTTTAAACAGTAAGTCTGCATTTTGATACTTAAAACAGCACTTATTTAGCGAATGTGTGGCAGCGGGCTTGTGATTCACAGGCTTGACTGAGAGGTCTTGATCATGCAGCTGTTGCGTTAGTGTGGTCAATGATGGTAAGGGCTAAGTAAAGATATTCTGTCTGTTTAACAAGAGCACCAAAGATATCACGGCCACATACCCAGCTTCCTTGACATGGGGCAGAAATGACTTTCTTTTCTTTATTAAGCATCTTAGTATATGTTAGAATAATCATCCATTAAAGCTAATGAAGCATTTAAACACTATAAGTCATTAAAGTTCAAGACAGTCATGTTTCCTCATCACAAAATTGAGATGAGCTTTAGGTTTTGTTTTGTCTTAGGTGACATGCAGTAGATCATTCATATTTCTGTGCAGAACCTGTTGTAGTGAAGTCTAAGTTTAGCACTGGCTTATCCTCTGCCTGAATTTAAAAACTCACACTCGCAGTCTTGCTGCTGAATGAACACTCAGAAAATCTTACTGGTTGAGGTAAAGAAATTTCTGAATTGTGTAGCCTAGGGTGTTAGCACCACAATTATACGGAGATGCTTTGCCCAAGTCAGTGCCCATGACAGTGTCACAGTTGAAGTAATTTGTCCTGTTTTATTTTTAATCAAGCTTTTTATTAATTATTTTTATTATAATTATTAATTATTATTAATCACGTACGAGGTGTGGCAGAAAAATAATGAGACTGATTTTTTATTTACCAAAGTTTTTATTTTTTTCAAACATCAATGTTATCCCCTTCAAAGTAGTTCCTTGGGCAGCTACACACCGATGGAGACGTTGTTCCCACTGTTGGTAGCGCTGGAAGTCTTCAACCGGTATGGTCTTCAGCATGTCCGTTACACTCTTTTGGATGTTTTCTAAAGTCGAAATGACGTCCTTTGAGGACATTTTCAGTTTAGGAAAAAGGAAAAAGTCACACGGACTGAGGTCAGGTGAATAAGGGGGCTGGGGAACCACAGGAATGCCTTTTGAGGTCAAAAATTCTGTTACGGAGAGGGCAGTTTTTCGGCACCATTTTGGCAC
The DNA here is from genome assembly GCF_016835505.1 of Polypterus senegalus. Classification (NCBI taxonomy): domain Eukaryota; kingdom Metazoa; phylum Chordata; class Cladistia; order Polypteriformes; family Polypteridae; genus Polypterus; species Polypterus senegalus. Next base: position 23,817,025 of record NC_053161.1, on the reverse strand, counting down.
AGACCTTTCACATGTGCAAATGTTCAGTCAAAATTTGATGAACGGTAAATGTGTTCAAATTTAATTGTTCACTCAACATTCTTAATGTTAAACGACGGTCTGATCTCACAAGAGTGTTCACACGTTCGATGCTTTCTTTGGTTTTCGAAGTTGAAGGCCTCCCTGAAAAACTTGAGCTCGGGATAAAGAATGTTCCTCATAGGCCTGTTTTAACTTTTCAAACGTCACACTTGCCGATTCTCCAAGCTTAACACAAAATCTAATGGCACAACGTTGCTCCAAATTCCGCTGTTTCATTTTGCGTGATGCACAACCAAAAACACAACTTCGCTAATAGCAGTCACAAAAATCACGTAGTTAACGGAAGGAGTTGAAACTCGCACTGAGCTATGGGAGGGTACTGATACATGTGCTCTATCAAGGACAACAGCGCAGCGTTGCCAGATCGCTTGCAGTGTTGCCAGTCTCATTACTTTTCTGCCACACCTCGTATATGTCTTTGTTTACTTTTTTGTTATGTTGGGCCCTTTTCTGAAGTCTGCAGTCACGATAACAGCATACATATTATTACACTTTGGTCCAGTGGGTGATCCCATGGCAGTTGTGTTATTTAAGATCAGCTTGTCAATCGTTTAGTATCTGCTGTTTTGTTTGTTCAAAGTACAAGTACTGAAATTTATTTGGACTTTTGCACAATTCAAATTTGTTACATTTATTGGTTACTATAATTCTTACCTGGGCAACTCATGATTTAAACTGGCCTTTGGATCTGTTATTTGCTCTTCACTGAATTTGCCCCTGACTGTCTGTTTTCCTTTTTGAATCAAATCCAACAAATACAATAAAGCATTTTTGCTCTTTTTTCTCACCCACCCCTTAAAAACTCTTATTAAGGGCATTTCAAACAGGCTCAGTCATCAAAGATTTGTACAGTATATGTTATGTACTGCTAGCACAAACATAATTACTCCAAAGTGACCATGACATAATATACCAGTAGAATCATAAAAAGTAATGTAAATCTTTCTTACTGTTTAAGATAAAAAATGCCATATACAGAATATGTTGAATGCTTTGATTTAGTAACCATGTTCTTTTGCCACATCTACATATTTTCTACTTTTTTTTACTTTTACTTAAAGAGACCAGAACATCATTTATGCTCCTTAAGAAATGTTTAAGTTCCCTAAGAAATGCAGCAACAAGTAAGACAGGAGAAATGTTAAAATAAGTGAAAGAATAATATGTTGAACTAACAAGCCTTGTAAATTTTACCTACATCACACTATAACTGCTGTCTAATTAATAAAAAGGATAAGTGCCTGTGTCTGTGGATCTGTATTACTGTCTAGTTGCTACTGTATGTCTCTGTTACTCCAACAGATGGTGTATCACAAACATTAACACTGCTTTTATGAATCACATACAAAATGGCATACAACAGAGATATTTGCATTGCATTTGTCATTCTAACACTTAGTGCATCAAAATGCTTGTAGTAATGCATTTCATTACTATAAATGTTTGTGATGTATCACCTGTTGGAATGAAAATTGCAATGAATTTCATTACTACATGCATTACTAAACACATTCTAATAGAGGGTGCACTGCAAAATGTCAATGCTAAGGTCTACATTGATTACAACTTAGATAGGAAGTACAGATAGTTTAACATATATAGCTACAGACTATTGTAACGTTGTTAATGCTGCTTCATAGTACAAAAGGAAATAGCCCTGACAAGCATTAATATTCATTTATAGTAGTTTTATTAATTTGTCTCACACTGGCCATTAAAAGGTACACATGTGACCAAAAATTTCTGTGGTATAACGTCATACAGTTTATTACTGTGCATCATAAATTTAAGCACATTTTTAAAAGCAAACATTAATTAAAGAAATCTTTTAAGGAAAATAGCATATCATAAAATATTTCTGTTAAAAGTACGATGAGATACTGTATACTGTACCTGCATGTAGTTTTCTTTGTATTTAAAATATTTTTTATATGAAAAAGGGTTGATTATATTGTTTAGGGCATTGTCCTCTAAATATAAAGCATAATCCGACCCTTAGGCCAAGGTCCAACATGGAACAAAAGAACCTTTAAATTTATACGTTTTTTAAAGACGCCACTACGTGTAGGTGCACATCCTTTGACTGTAATTATTAAAAAATATATATATGTTTTTTTATGCTCATGCAATCAGACTGTGTCACTATTAGACATATATTTAAGTTTCAGACCCTAAAGATTTATTTTAAGTGAAGACTTACCGGAAACAGCACAATAGGGACAGTTAGTGTCACAGCTGTCAAGACTGCAAGACGGACCATGAGAAGCAATGTATCAAACTTGTACACTTTAGTGAAGGTGTGCAGCAATTCTGGTTCAACATTATCTGAAATAAATATAACAATGAGTCAGTTGTACAAGGAGACACCTAAAAGTCAATTGTGTGTCCTTAGAAATAAATCAATCTTTTATATAACTATTTAAGACTCATTTACTATCAGACAATAAATTGTCAAATAAACCGAATGTATGCATGCTTAGCAAAAGTAAAGGTCAAGAGGTACTTGAACCCCAGTAATATGCACCTGCCAGGACCCCTTCTTCATAGTCCATGTAGGGGTTTTGTTTTTCTGTTGTTGTCACTGGCATTTGACATTTGTTTCTGTTAAAGTTAGCATTGTTGCGGTAGCGTATAAAAAAATAGGTCTACTTATATTAGAACTAATAAATCTTGAGTAAAAAACAAAAAACCTTTCAGTGCTTAAAATTGATGGCAGTGATGGTCAAATGTTGATTGTGTTTCAGGGATTCACTCAGAGTGAATTTTCAATAGAGGTTAGAGGTAAATCATACATTTTATGAAGAAAGCCAATGTGATAACAGGTTTCCACCTTCTATACAGAAATGGTGGATAGCTTTTCCACTATGATGATGATACTTCGACATTTTGTTGGGGTTATTGACATGTTTTGCTAAAGAAAGCATTACACATCTTGACCCATGTATTTTTTTTATGTCCACAGAAATTTGACGACATTTTAATAATTCACTGAAATACAAAAGCAAAATAAATTTTCGGTATTGCTCTTAAAAGTGACAGAAATCAGAGGGCACTGCCTACTATAAAAGAGAGATTGCTCATTAAATCATTGGGCAAGCTTTATGCATTAACCCACCTTAGGACCTTTCAAATTACACCACATAAAGTATATGTACCATATGTTTTAAAGGTAAAGAAAAGCATAAAGTGGAGGAATGCAAAACTCATGCTGTGAATTTCAGTACTTTACAATGAAAATATCAGTAACTTAGGTACTCACCATAAAACGTCAGGTAACCAAACAATGCAGCTAAAAAATACATGATAAGCATGGCCATAATGGATATATTTGATACATTCTGCATCTTCTTACGTGATCGACTATGGAAATAAAATGAGAATTTGACACCAAAGAGTTAATTATTTCAAAGAGACTGAAAAAACGATCTAGATGTAATATACAAGTTTATGCTTAACACAACATATATTCTCAAGCAAACAATCTCACAACAACCAACCCCAAAGCCAGTCAAAACTTTGCTTTGCAAGCTCATCACAGTCTTATTACTGTCTGTAAAAGGAAGAGTGTCTCTTACTCTTTAAGCTCACTGTAGATGGGAAGTACCTCTGGATGGCACACAAATGCGAATGCCAAAATTGGGATTGTGTAAGCAGTCTAGAGGTAACCAAAGAAACACATGTCAAAAAATCTGGGAACAATAATAACAAACAACGTAATAACCTACAGAGTAATTATAGTCTTTGGACTGCATACCTGAGAGTTAAAGACAAAGTACTTTGGCCTACACATCTCATTATCGTGAGCTTCATTGACCATCTCGTGAATGTCCTCTTTATGGAATATGCCCTGGCTGACAGAATACTCCATCATGATATTGATGTCACTGGTAGAGGTTTTGTTCTGCAGCATCTCCGCATATGCATGTGTAGACACATTGAAGGTGTGGTTTGATGTAAAATGGTCGAGGTCAGGCAGAGGGCAAGGAATTTGCGATTTCTTGTAAATCATCTGAATATATTAAAAAGATACAATTTATTAAGCATGCCTATATGATTTGAAAGAAGAAACATAAGCATATTTTCACAGAATGCTTTTATGGAAGCATTTAATGCAAAATTCTGACACCTTTTATTTTTCTTCAATATCTATTCATAAATTATGTCACAGATTCAAATAAGGAAAAAATGTTTTAGAATTTTAATATAATAAATATGAAATGTTTCATGAAAACTTTGAGAAACTTATGCATAGTAGTAGAGTATTTTTTTTGTTCATGTTTCTTCACCAATTCACTTGCACAATTTAGTTCCCCACAAATGTGTTTATTATAACTAGTGTCCCAAAGGCTTACGCAGGAAATTTACTTTTTTGACTATAATAGACAGATTCTCATTTAGACCAATAATATGTCTGATTGGTAATGAAACATTCACCCACTTGTGTAGAGGAGCTGAAACCGATGACATATGAGACGGCCAAATTAAAGAGACTGGCACATGCAAATTTACAGCCAATGGCTGCTTTGAGATTCAGGGTGACTGGCATTGAAATAAATGAACTGTCAAAAGCTGCCCATTGAGAAGGAATGCGTATGCTGTAGACAATGTGACTTGAGGATAAAATACACTGGAAGAAAAAAATCAAAGCTGGCATGACTGGCCAGTGTAAGTTTGATTTCTGAACTTGTTGAGCTGCAGCTTCATTACAAAGCTAGCTGCTTTTTACAGTGCAGACTAGCAAATGTGAAAACTCATTCGTCTCTTGATGCCTATCTGCACTGCTCCATAGCTTGTTGGGATACTGTAATCTAGCCTAATGCCTACTAGCCATAGTCTAAAATTGTCTTGATTATTGAATGTATTGATAGAAAATGTAAGCATGAAACCTTTTGCTCTTGTTTCCATATCATGATTATGCACCTTTATACTCCATACTTCACTATTTTCTGCTGTATAGCCATTAAGGTGCACTTTATTATTGGATTATTCATGACTTGGAGTGTTTCCAAAAAGCACCACTGAATCCTTCATACATATTGTTCTTCGTGTGAAAACATAACTTATGCTGGTTGTTGTAAATGAATAAAAAGAACAGAAAAAGCAGTCCCAAAATTTTACAGTAAGATAAATTGTGTCCAGCTACACTATATTGCCATTACCCTATGTCTGAAAAACAGCAGGCTTGTTTAATGAAATATAAATTTTGTTGCTTCAAAACAGGCATATTCAAAGAGTTTTAAGGCTTTTGTTTCATATTTGGATCCCACTGGCCAAATATTTAATATTAAAAAATATTAAATAAATGCAGCAGTTTAAAACGTTGACTACCTCAGGAAAATTATGGCATGCTACACTTTGTCAAACAGCAACCTTAATTTTAAATGAAATGAGCTTATTTCTTAAAATGACGTTATGAAGTTAATCAGATATTTTAAAAAGAATGTTCCGTGATATATTTTAGATACGTGGGCTGGTGAATGGAGGCAGGGGATAAGCCTGACACCCAAAAGGCAACACAGGATAAATTTTATCCTGTACCCAAATTCAGCTGCCAAGCAAAAATGGAAATATGTTCCAAATGTAAGGTAGATTCAGTAATGTTATTATTGCAATAAGGATACAAGTTTATGAACACAATAACTCAAAACCAAATCACTCAATCTAAATGAGAGTTATTAGCATTTTAAATGCATTTCAAGAGATTCACATTCATTGGAAGTGTCAGTTTCACTGTGGAAGGAAAATACCGTATACATTTTTTATTCAACACAGTATGATGATCCAGCAATATTTTACAGCTTCATATTGGACAAGTGATGTTTTATACAGGTGAAGAGTATTCCTCCTAAAGAAGTACTACTCTGTGGTAGCATGTAAAACAGGAGTAAGTAACACTTGATTTATATTTTCAATTAAATAACATTATGCATTTTAATACATTCTTATTTATCATTTGTAACATGTTGCATGTTGATTGGACTTGGAGCAAACACTTCCCATCACGCTGTACATGTTACAGTACTGCTACTACTGCTCGTCCTCCTCCTTCTATTACAACTACTAATAGATTCTGAGGTTGTTAAAAGTCAACATAATCCTACTATACACACGTCAGAAGGTAAGCAGAAATCTTAAGGCAGTGAATGCTTGCTATTTGTTATGAACTGGAAAATGTATAAGTGCACTCATTGATACAAAATATTTTATTACAAGCAATTCATCAGGAAATACCGTAACTACTTCATGACTTTAACATGTGGAGACATATAATAAACTCATATTGGGCATATGAACAGTTACAAACAGTAAGGTCATATTTTCTTCTTAAACTTGGCTCGTGAGTAGATGTATTATTTATAACTACAGTCCATGATACTGTAATAATAATTCCATCTTAGCATTTCATTTTTTTACCATTACCGCTTGTCCATGACAGCCAGATAAACCTATTGTTATATGCTTTCTCATATATAATAGACATCTACTTTGTCACTTTTTTATTTTTCTGAAAATAACAATACAATGTAGGTGTAGGTAAAACTATATCTTACAACTTTCTAGTCCCTCATCCCTGGCAGTGCTGCATCTGGGTTTTCAGGTAAAAAATTCAAAACAAATCATAATAAAGGGAAATAGTTCTCAATTTTTAATATGCATGTTAAAATTTTGCCTATTATATTTAAGATATCTGTACTTACGACTCCTAGGAAGAAAACCATGCAGGTCAGAGAGAAACCACTGGTGTAACCTAGATAACCTATACAAAAAATTGACATTCTAATTAAAATTAGAAAAGAATACAGAAATGATTATAACAATATAAAAATGTAATAGAACAATTACCCAGATTTTTAAGAAGTGAAAGTGGCAGGATGATGCCTATTGACACCAATATCACTAGATAGTTTCCATTTAGGTACCATTCCCTGAAAAAGACACCTTATTAATATTAAGAATTTACTTAGTTTACTGCCTCTCTCAAATATTTTAATATAAACATTTACAAGATTACACTTCCTTTATGATAAATGTGTAATTAGCAAATAAAATGATGGAGTGGTTTATTTAGCTAGCAGATGCTCTGTCAAATGATTAATAAGAATCATTCAATTTGACTTCTTTTGAAGCTGTTCTTTCAGCATAGAAATCTAAGTAATTCACATCAAGGCTGTCAATGTTAACGCCATATTTTAAGTTTCTTACATTCAGTGAAATTCAAGATTATACTCACATTTACAAACCGAAATGCTTACTTGCATGAGAATGCTTATCTTTGTGTAGTGGTTAAGGCTTTGGACTTCAAACTCTTGAGTTTATGGGTTCAAATCCCACTACTGACTGTGTGACCCTGAGCAAGTCACTTGACCTGCCTGTGGTCCAATTGGAACACCAAACAGAAATGTAACCATTTGTATCATACAGTAAATGTTGTATGTCATCTTGGATAAAAGCATCAGCCAAAAATGTAAATATATAGGAAAGGAGACAGGAACACTGTTTATATGTTAAATGTTGTGTCATTTCAAGGGATTTAGGACATTTTCATTTTTTTTTAACCTAACATTACAGATCACAATTGATTTAATTTTATCTAGCTACTAATACAGATTATTGTATTAATCATAAATCATTAAGACGCTTATTGGCAAATGACAGCCCTGTATCCCTAATTCAGGTGTTTTCCAGTTAGCATTACTAGTGGCGCAGAAAGCCCTAAAAGTACAGCAGGAGCAATACTGAAGTAGGCTATAACATGACCTGCTAATAAATAAAATTAAACTCTAAATGTACATACCCACTGTTCTCCTCAAATCCCAAGAATGCTCGAATTACTTCAGGTAGTTCATATTTCACTATGAAAAGGTAGCTTGACATAGCTAAAACATGAAACAAATAGAATGTAAATGAAGTTTATTTGGCAATGCTTTGCACCTCTTATTTCTCACAATACCTTTAAGGCATGAGATTTTGTAAATGGATAAATGACTGAAAAATAGTGTTAACTAATGCTAATGTGCAGATATTTTTTTTCTTTAAAAAACTAACTTCAAGCAATTAAAATTTTCTTTCTGTTATGTAAAATGACATGCTAGGAAAGTATTTGTGCAAGTCAGTAATTACTGGTATAAAAGTTAGGTCAACAGTACTAATTAACTTTGGTAAGATACTCTATGTCAAAAAAGATATTTGCATCTAGTAATTGTAAATATTATGCTAGTATATCAAATAGATTTTGATAACACCAGTTTCCTCTGTACTTGAATATACTGTACAATGATTACACATTAAAATAAACAAACAAACCTCCCAAATGGCAGCTTTCTACATGTATTTTTAGTTTCTTTTCAAATGTGGCATATACTGTCCAGGTTTACTGCTCTGTTAAGGTCTACACATTAATTCACAGACAGGCACTGATTTATCACACCTTAAACAACTAAGCCACACTATGAACTGGTAATTTCAAAGAATGTATTAGGGAAGCATATTGTAATTAGGGGGACCTAAACTAAATAACCATTTTGCTGTCTTTGCAGGACCAAGATACAAAACAGAACTTAAAGTGTCTGCTTGGAGGAGAGAGATGTTGGGAGCATGCGCCGATAGCACATTGCCATACCCATGACACGACAAGCCACTTGGATTGGGACCCGAGCACAGTGGGTGACACCTCAGCACCACACTGGAACAGTATGAGATTTTTTACAGTGGCTGAAGTGCCAATCCTGCCACGAACCCCTACATTTTCCCTGTAAGTTTGGAGGGCCTACATGCAGGGCTGGATGCAGATTAACGTCATACCCAGGATGGAGCAATTACAAGTTAAGGGCCTTGCTCAAGGGCCCAACGGAATAGTTACTTCTGGTGTTTACAGGATTCAAACCAGTGACCTTCCGATTGCCGGTACTGACACATAGCCTCACAGCCAACACTCCACTACTACTTAGGTTAGGTTAATTTACTACATTTTCTGTGATCCAAAGAATACCAGAAAATATCTCACCCACTATCAGTGATTTAATTATTTATAAGTCTCTCAAATACCTCCAATATTTTGCATTGTTATGGATCCAAAAGCAGCAAGTTTTCCAGGCCAGCCGAATGCCTTTTCCCCCAACTTTTCATAGATTAAGGACCCTGAAAACACAAATTAATGTATCTGTGAAATGCTTTAGATGTTTTGCTAAAAATATCTACAACATCAGTGCTGAAGTGAATTTAACTCATGGAAAGCAATAAGCATACCTCCTTCCTTTGCGGTCAGTAATAAAAGATGAACAGAATAGAGAGATAATATTGCCACTCCTAATAAAAGAATTCTAAAATTAGAAAGCAAAAAAATAAAAAAAAAAACAAATCAATAGGTTTGGCAGCACACATTTGCAAAACATTTCATGTTAATAAACCATTAAATTTGTCTAACGGGAAAGCAAATGGTCATAAAGGACTGGGCCAGAATTAACTGATACCAGTATGAGAAACTAATCAATATTATTTTTGTGTCTGTGTGGGTGTTTCTTCAGGAATTTCATTTTTCCCTAGCCAACCCCAGAAACATGTACAGTATATTAGGTTAACTGATGATTCTAAACTAATCAGATATGTGTGTGCATAATTGGGCCTTGCAATGCACTGCCACCTTTTCTTGGGTTGTTTCCTAATCTGTCTAAGAATAGGCTCTAACCCCTGAATTGGAATAAGCAGCGTTGATAATATTATGTCACTTTGTCGAAATTTTGATTGATGCTTTACAATGCTGATAATGTAAAATGCATATCTAGAAACCAAATTATGGTCTCCTGTATAAACAACAACACTGTAAAGGAATAGTAGGAAGGATGAAGAAGAAGCATAAATGCCAGTACAATACACTAAAAATTCACCAAATAGAAAGCCATTGGAAGTAATGAATATTAAGTCATAATTTACTACTTTGATAGTTGAAATAATAACATAATTGCTCTTATTTGACTTGTTTAATTAAAGACACATTTCATCATGCTGAATTTTATGGATTTTGTACAATTAAAGATTTTAAAACATGATTTAATATGATGTGATGTAGTTAACAATTATACTCACACAAACATGACAATTCCAGTATTGGCCATGGCATAAGATAATCCAAGGATTCCACTTCCCATGATAGCATTGCTAAGGTTAAATACAGACATCCCAAAGGAGGTAGTTCCTGGATGCTGGATGAGGAAACATGAGTAAAGGATCACAACAAATCAGAACACTAGAGTTATCCATTATGTTTTATCTACAGAAACTTACATATTCTTCTTCATATTCTTCATATTTTTTTCTTCCTGGAATTCCATTTGTAAGGAATTTTTGACTCTCAGCATCCTCACTTTCAGCAAAATGACTAAAAAAGGGCACAGACATTGAATGACTAAATAGAATAACACTGTCTTTTTACATATTGATTCCATTAAATCTTCTCTATACATTAGCCATTGATTATGTATAATAAAACAGATGCTATGTACCAAATAAAATATGTCAACAAACTCTAAGTGTCAAATTATAGCAGTAAAACATAACAAAGCTAGTGCGAAATATGGTACAAATCAAAGTGTCTTATCTTATAAATGAAATAGTAAAACACATTGTCCTTACAAATAACTGAAGTAATGCATGTATACCAGTATTCCCATCCATATGCTATAAATGTTTTAACAATTGGAAAGAAAAAGTGAATGGAAGCATTAAAAGTCCAAGAGTTTAGCTGCATAATCAAGATGAATCTTAAAACTATACTGTAGCACTGAAGTAATTAGGAATATAGTAAAGGGTTACAAGTGGGCTTAGGAAAAAGAGAGAATCCTAACCCTTTAATAATAGGGAGAAGAAGCTTGTGCAAACATGACAGAATTCCTGGAGGTCGTCCTAAAAACAACAGGAGAGACAAAGGCCTAACTATTGATATTTTTAATGTCGGTTCATTTTTGGGGAGTCTGAATAAAGATAATGACTCCTTCCTACTACACTGAGCTACATAACATAAAGAGCAATGTATCTTTTTATATTATACTAGCAAAATACCCGTGCTTCGCAGCGACGAAGTACTGCCTTAAAATTTTTATTAAGAAGAAAAATAAACCTTTTTAAACTGAGGGAAAATATACCAATAATTATTTGTTAAGGATCTCTTTGTACAGTAATCCCTCCTCGATTGCGGGGGTTGCGTTCCAGACCCCCCCGCGATAGGTGAAAATCCACGAAGTAGAAACCATATGTTTGTATGGTTATTTTTATATATTTTAAGCCCTTATAAACTCTCCCATCCTGTTAACATTATTAGAGCCCTCTAGACATGAAATAACGCCCTTTAGTCAAAAGTTTAAACTGTGCTCCATGACAAGACAGAGATGGCAGTTCTTTCTCACAATTAAAAGAATGCAAACGTATCTTCTCTTCAAACGAGCACCGTCAGGAGCAGAGAATGTCCGAGAGATAGAGAGATCGTGACAGAAAAACAAACAATCAAAAAATCAATACATGCTGTTGGGCTTTTAAGTATGAGCACCGCGATAAAGCAGCCGCAGAGAAGGGAGCAATGTGAAGGTAGTCTTTCAGCATTTTTAGAGTAGCCTCCGTATCTTCTAAACAAACAGCCTCTGTGCAAACAGCCCCTCTGCTCATACCCTCTCCATCAAGAGCAGAGAACGTCAGAGAGAGAGAGCGAGCGAGATTAAAGCAAACAATCAAAAAATCTATACGTGCTTTTGGGCCACCGCGATAAAGCGGCATTTCTTAGAGTAGCGTCCATATCTTCTAGGCAAACAGCCCCTCTGCTCACACCCCCTCCGTCCGGCGCAGAGAATGTCAGAGAAAGACAGAGACAAGCAAACAATCCGCTCGGGGAAGCACATCGTATATCATTGAGGAGTTTTAGTTAATATGTAATACATGCTCTGATTGGGTAGCTTCTAAGCCATCCGCCAATAGCGTCCCTTGTATGAAATCAACTGGGCAAACAAACTGAGGAAGCATGTACTTTAAATTAAAGACCCATTGTCCGCAGAAATCCGCGAACCAGCGAAAAATCCGTGATATATATTTAGATATGCTTACATTTAAAATCCGCGATGGAGTGAAGCCGCGAAAGTCGAAGCGCGATATAGCGAGGGATTACTGTATACCACATTGTCAGTTCGGCCCTCCGGTTGTAATATGACCAAGCTGTGCACTGAGCTTACCCTTGAGCATGCAATGTACAGTTGGCCATGTAAAAAGTTGCTGCTGTCATAATCGGTTTGACTTTCATGGTTTGTATCAATTACGACAGCATTTGCAGGACTTGTGTTGAAGTGACATTCGGCATCTGTCAAGTGTTATAAGCATACAACTGGTTTCATCGATAACTTCACATCCAGCTTTTGAGAGTTTAAACATTCATAGACATCAAAGTGTCCATGGCTGAAATCTTCACCTGTGAATCTAAGATGTTTAAGAGGCATTGGCGGTTGTCGAAAGGTGTAAAATATTTGGCCATTTCGTTACACTTGAAAGCGACAAACGAACAATTCAGCAGCAGCCATCAACTCACATGCAGAACCATAGGTGAAGGGCTTAAGCATTTCACTCTCTATAGTGCTTCTGTGTAGTATAATTATCTCCTGTATCATCATCAGTCCACACCTTGAACCTGTCCCAGTCATTCAATAAATTAGACACAATGTTCCTCCGGATATCAAGAGTGAGCCTGATATGGCTGTGCAATATGTAACACAGAGAATGGAAAAGGTAGGTGCCATCTCCGGGCATGGAAACCACTCAGTAAGTGACAGTTCTTTGATCGATGGTGATCACCTCGATAGACATGTTAATGGGGGTACGGTTGGAACGATAAAGGAAATGGGTACCTGAGCAATGTAAAGTAAGTCTAAAATACCTACACAATAACTATAACCATAGTAAACGAACAATAAAACAGCGGAGAAGCCGTGGATTAAATAAAAAGGCTGCATTTATCAGCAGGGAGATGTGAATCCCGTGGCGAAGCAAGGAAGGAAATGTAGAGACCAGAGCAACGGAAGGGCTTATATAGGCAGGCGCCAACAACGTGGGGTCCCCCATCCCAACGCCGCCTCACACAGTGACCGAGCTGTAGGATTCAGTTAGCGTTGGGAACCCGCGTACCAAATTTGTTGAAGATGGGCCAATAAGTAACAAAGACCGTTGGAAAGTTCAATATGGCGGTCGACAGTGGCGTCATACCACCAAAATAAGTACGTACATTGGTTTCAGTTATTGCAGGGAAGCTGCCTACCAAATTTCGTGAAGATGGGGCCATAGATAAGAAAGTTCAATATGGCGGACGTTGTCGACCGTTATGACGGTTACACGTAGAATTTCAAAATGAAACCTGCTTAATTTTTGTAAGTAAGCTGTAAGGAATGAGCCTCCCAAATTTCAGCCTTCTACCTACACATAAAGTTGGAGAATTAGTGATGTTGGAAAGTTCAATATGGCAGCTGACAGTGGCGTCATACCACCGAAATAAGTATGTACATTGGTTTCGGTTAGCACGGAGAAGCCGCCTACCAACTTTCGTGAAGATGGGGCCATAAATAAGAAAGTTCAACATGGTGGACATTTTCGACCGTTATGACCGTTACGTGTAGAATTTCGAAATGAAACCTGCTTAACTTTTGTAGGTATGCTGTAAGGAATAAGCCTGCCAAATTTCAGCCTTCTACCTACACGGGAAGTTGGAGAATTAGTGATGAGTGAGTGAGTGAGTGAGTCAGTGAGGGCTTTGCCTTTTATTAATATAGATACTACCAGCTGTGCTACCTGCCTAAGACGAGATGAAATCTAAGTAATCAACAAACACCTCATGTTTTTTATTTGATACATGGGTTGTCCATCTGACCTGGTATAATAATACACACTTGATCCATTTCCTTCGCAACAGCATTTTCCTCTTCCGTTGAAGCAGCCAATTTTTTTTTCCATTTCCACTTGCCATTTCTCAAACTGACTGTTGTTGAATTGACTACTCTTAAACTCAAAGAGTTTTTGCTGGGGGAGTGCGATGGCAGTCTCTTCCTTAATGACCTGGTTTAGCAACTCTAGCCTAGCTGTGTTGGAGCTTTGGATCTTCCCATTGTGCACATAGATTTATCGTTATATTCACTCATCCACTGCTCACAATAAGATGTTATCAGTAATTAGCATTATAGCTACAAACCTTGCTCATGTGGAATGAGTGGGTGCAAGAAAGTTGCTGGCACACTGTTGTTGCTGCTGTATAATGGTGGACAACAGAATAGTGACCAAGCTAATGTGACCAATTTTCATATTTTTAGACCCCTCGCCTGCTGCACTTGGATAATATTAGCACATGCTCCCAACCTCTGTTACCTCTGTCTACATGTTCTGCCTATTTTAAAATTTTTCTTCCTAACCCTAGTAACTAGATGTACACAGAGCTACACAGACACACACAGTCACTTGTTAAGGCGGACAAAAAACATTGGACACAATCAATCAAAAGAAATATCATTAACATATTTACACATATTTAGTCTTAATTAATTTTAATTCCAATGCATGTATTATTATCTGCAGTTCCCAAAAATGACACATCAACAGAGCCCATCTTGTAATGAAGGTACATCAGAGAGTGTATTCCTTCAGGTAACTGAGGACATCTGGAGTCAGAAAGCACCTTCTTGTCTGATTCTATACATCTATTAAAGAGAGAGAATTCTTATATCTTTCATCTCTATGTGGTATGGCAGTCTAGCCATTTTAAGAATCAAAAGACAATAACATACTGTATTTTTACAAAGGCCCAAAAGGTTGTTGGTATTTCCGTCCCTTCTGCTGAATCCTTGTATATAAAAGTGATAATGGGATTATTGTGGACCCATCACAAAATGTTATTTCAGCTGCTCCCTGCATGTAGGCGATTCAGATCACTTAAATCTAAAACCTTATAGTTTACTGACTGCTGTTAAAGTTTTCAAAATGAAAAATCACCTTGTTTATGAGGTCTGTATCTTGTATTACATCTAAATTAAACTGATTAAGTGTAGGTCTGCATTACAGGGCACCCATCTTTATACTCTGTATTGCCTCTCTATCTTGTGTATTCTTATTCTGTATTGCATATTTTGTACTTGCTGACTGTATTTATATGTGTCTATTTTTTGTTAATGTCACTTGCCTGTAAGCAAAGCTGTATCAACAAGCATTTCCACCAAATTCGGTTTTGTGACAATAAAAGTTGCTATTCTTTATTCTACTTTATATTTAAATACAGTACATCTTTCCCCACACTGGTATTGTACACAATTCTGGTATAAATTTTACTCGACTGTTTACTCCTTTTGTAAGTTGCTTTGGATAAAAGCATCTGCTAAGCAAATAAAATATAAATGCAGAAATGTATAAGTAGGCTGCTTCTTCTGTTCAGAACTAAGAAACAGAAGTTGCTCCTCAAGTAAAGTATGCAAGGACATCATCCATATGGACTACAAAATGCACTAATTCTCCATTTAGTTTACATTTACACATGTTTCAAAGTTTGGTTTGAAACTTCTTTTGTTTTTTTGTTTAGTTCACATGTATATATTTTACAGGAGATGGCAATTTGAATGTAGTCACTACAGATAATAAAAGGAACTTGATGACCACTGAGACAGTGTTAAAATAACTGAAGCAATATTTATATATATATTTTTTATTTCTATTTTTTACATTGTATTTTCTATATTTTAGGTTTTATGGTAGTCTTTTATTCTAGGACAGTTTTTAAACAATCTGTCATCTCAGTGTACAGATATAAACAAATGAATTTATTGTTAAAAAAGAAATGTCTTATTTTAAATATTTGGTTTCAGTTGCCCATAGCACAATATGAAAGATAAAAATTATAACACATGCAGAGAAGATAATACCTGGTAAAGCAGTTTGCTAAAATATTGACCTATGCAATCACCCATTTATCCAAACATTCTGATATCTGCTGAATCCTATTCCAGATTAAAGCCTTTCCTTGCAGGGACAGGTACAAG
Source organism: Polypterus senegalus (assembly GCF_016835505.1). Taxonomy (NCBI): domain Eukaryota; kingdom Metazoa; phylum Chordata; class Cladistia; order Polypteriformes; family Polypteridae; genus Polypterus; species Polypterus senegalus. Next base: position 23,800,904 of record NC_053161.1, on the reverse strand, counting down.
GCAGGACACCTAAGGAACCTCAAAATGCCTCATTTGTGCTTTGTTTTCCTTATTTTGGTTTCTCAAAGAGTGAAGTTCAGTGAAAAAGATTACGAAAATAGTTTTACAAACAGGCATAAAGAGCCTTTGCTGCTCATACATGTGTAGTAAAGGACTGTAAAAAGTATTACTTTTCTAATAACAACTAATAATACAAAAAAAATGAAATTTTCACATACAACTATATATGTAGAGAAAAAAAATGTTTCTCTACAAATTCCTATTAGCTGATCGGTAACATTTTAGTTTAGGTACTGCAAAAAAGTATCTATTACTCATTTATTCTTATGTAACAAAACCTTAACAAAGGCTCCTTTTGGTCTTCATTACACACTTATAAAACATCAGTAGATATGTTATTCATCTCTGTGCAGTGCAGCACATTGAAAAGGTTAAAATTACTCATGAATATGAGGGATTCACAGATCTTATGCTAAATATGCAATAGCAAGAGAATGCGTCCAAGATTAGCAACCTCAGGGCACTCCAAAGTGGCATTTTGTTAGTATGCCACAATGCAAAAATAAATAAACACTTTACTGATGCTTTGCAAGTGTTACGAAGATTCAAAGAAGTGTATGCCACAGTCTTTTTATATAATGACAAATGAGTAAGACTTGCATTTTTGCAGTACTTAAACTAAAGTGTTACCAGGTAATCTTATGGACTGTGATAAAACAGATCATTTTTACAATTCAATATGAATAGGTTGCTTTGAAATGAACTATTTTTTAACAGTGAATCCCCAAATGCTATTAGTAAACTGATATTAATATATCATAGATTGAATCAAATGTTTTAGGGTGAATACACAAGCTATTAATTTCATGGATCACAGCTGTATGCTAGAAAATCACATAACACCACACATTCAATGCTGCTTTCTTAAAGGAGCTGTCAAAAAGCTGGACAAATCTAATTGTAAAAAAATATAGCAAAACAATATACTGTACAGTACTATAAAGTATGCATATTTAAAATGTCATGAATACTAACCTATTAATTGTTGCTTTTTCAGAATCTATTGGCTCAGTAAAACTCTCCCCACTATTGCTGTCATGATCGGCATCCGTTTTCACTTTCTTTAATTCCATTCGGTCCATATCACAAAATACAAGTGAGGATGTGAGTGGTGCACTATATTTCTCGAAAGATCCTTCTCTTCAGTAATAGCAGGTTCCTGTTCTTTTTAGAGTTTCTGTAACTAGATCAGAGAGAGAGAGAGAGAGAGAGAGACATTAAGAATTGCATAACGTGAACACAAGAACAACAATGCCAAGATAAACAAAGAAGGCACAATGAAAGAGCCATTGCACAATCATACAGTATGGTTCAAGATAATCCAATCACTTTAATACAATGAGTTGCTATCTGGCATAACACTTGTTTATGTGAAAAATGGAACAACAGTAAAGCTAAACAATGCAAGCTACTGTTTGAGACTGTGTGTAGATTTTAAGAGAACACATTGTCACTTGGTATAATAATTAAAGAAAGAAAGAAAGAAAGAAAGAAAGAAAGAAAGAAAGAAAGAAAGAAAGAAAGAAAGAAAGAGAAAGAAAACTGCACTCTGGACAATACTCTACGCATGGAAATTGTAACATTAGTATATACTGTAAGATTCTCTACTAAAAAAACTCTGACTATAAACCTGCTGTATTTCGAGAAGTATGCACTGAAAAGCTGAGTATTGTCAAAGAAAATGTTAATCTCTTACTGATACACATTTTAGATGGCTGGATTTCTAATTCTAGGTACTGCCATTATAAAACAATTAAATAAAATGCCCTCTAAATGAAACTATGTAATCAAGTTTGTTTTAAAGTAAGTTGCAATTGTATATTTGGAAAAAAACATTAGTATACTCAATGCTCAGCCTCATATAAATGAGCTCATATGCATGAGCACAGTGCAAATCATACCACAGAAAGCATATCACCTTAAAAAAAACCCAAAAAAACTTATGTTTCAATTAATTAACTAAGAGCACCATTTGTTCAAAGAATTTCTGATGTTAGGAAACTTAAATCAGAAGGATACTAGAATTTGAGGTTTTTATTTTGCAGAATTTGATAAAGAATGACAAATAATTAACTGTAGCAAGCTTTCAATTTATTTCAATTTGAAATGACACAATCATTATTGTAGTCCGGCACATAAGGATGACGGGTAAAAAATTTCATAACTAACAATACTTAATTCAGGCAAAAACTGTAATTGAAAAAACAGTAGTTTCAAAATGTTTAACAATACCTTAGCAGCTGCATACATTTCTTTCTACTGCTTGAACTTGTTTAGCAACTAATCCACCTCAAACTATATAAACAGCACATTATGTCTAGATTTATGCAAGCCAAAACTGCATGTTTCACATCTTATCACTCATTTCTAGAAGGAAAGAAAGAAAGAAAGAAAGAAAGAAAGAAAGAAAGAAAGAAAGAAAGAGATACAAATTCAAACCTTTCAGGGTCTCCAATGTAAAGTCACTAAAACAACTGTCCTGCAGAAATTCCAAAAAAATGCTATCTTATCCTGTCTACTCACGCCCAGAAGAACCGCAGGCACAATTGTCAATTGAACAACCACACAAAATAAATTAAGACTTCAACCTTGTGCTCTCCCTTTCTACTCTTTTTCTGTCCATGCTACAGATTTCAGGCTACTTAAACATTTACTCACAGTATTTCCATGAGAAAACAGCAACTGCTGTGCATGTATCTTTTTTCTACAGTATTTACAAATATGATTGTGCAAACACTGCACTGTAGGTCAACTTATATAAGTATTTTTTTAATGCAAATCATACTACATGTTTTCATTTTTTTTTAAGTCTACATTATTTGAATAGTTCTTTGGATGCAGATTGTTTTTAAAATTCTATTAATTCCATGCATACTTTTTTAGTAACTTAGGAAACTTAAGCCAGGGGCTGAATGCCAAACACTACCCACAACATAGAATTAAAGTGAAGCATCAGTCACCTAAATGTGACACGGTGGTGCAGAGGTTAGCCCTACTACTTCAAAATTATAAGATTAGGTTCAAATCCTGCCCTGGTTATTACTTGTGTGGAGTCCACAAATTCTCCCAGTGCCTGGATATATTTTTTGTCGCAACTCCTTCAAAAGCTGAGGCAACTCTAAAATGGCCAATTATGAGGGTGTGTGGTTATGCATGTTATTATGCTGTTTGACAGACCAGGGCCTCTTTAATAATTGGTTCTTGCCTTCTCCGAAACACTTCAAGGATAAGCACCAGCCCCCTTTCGAAACTTAACAGAACCAAGCCAGTACAGAAAAAGGATGGGTAGATTTTGTAGATATCTCACATTGTACTGTTGGATTGTCCACTCGTGTATAATCTTATTGCAGTTCAAACTTAACAGTAAATCTATGAAATACACAACTATCTGCTGGTAAAGTAATTTTATACATTACATAAAATGTCAATGGAATGGCTTAACATTTTAGTTAGACATGTGGCAAAATTATCCATAAAACTCCTGTCCGGTAGGTTGTTCATCCTAAAGGCTAAATGGATGGGACTGAATGATGCAATGTGGAAGACTTCGCTCACAAAAGTGATAAAATGAGACCCATTTTTATGTATAAATATTATGCTGTACACTTTTCATGTGGTGCCACTCACCTATTCAGTGAAATTAAAAGGGAAAATAATATTCAAGCCAACATATATGTTAAACTTGTTTTGCCCCAATCACGATTGGTTTTGGCCTGGTGTCACCGACTTGGGTTGAGTAGGTTTGATATGGAAAATCCACAAAGAAATTCTGAAAACATGCAAATTCCGGCATGACTCTGTATAAGTACGTAGGAAAACCAAAAACAATAACTAACTTAAAAGAATACATTTACTTCAACCTGTGATATTTTTAAGATGATCTCCTTCTGTTTAAATTTAATTGTATTCTTATCTCCTTTTGTTGTATTTAACTTTCTCAATCTGTTTGATTACAATGTTTAATATTTGACTGAAGGAAAAAAAATGTTTTTCAAATAATAGGAAATTAAATGTAAAAATTTTAGTTCAATCTTCAATCGATAAATTATTGTAGTTACCTTGTACTGAAATCTTCAAATTTTGATTCTCCAGGGAAAGTTTTCTTATGAAAAGTCTCCCAATCAAAAATGTCCCTTTGGCAGTAGAGTTGATAATGTGGATCTTATCGCTTAAGTTAGCTGAAGTGATAATTTTAAAGGCAAGTGGGAGTGCACATTCAGAACCAATCATCATCCAAACCAAACTTATATACCCCTTCAGTTGCATCATTACTAGAAAGACAGTTCCAAACTGCGCCTGAGATTAAACATCAGGATTGCACCAGAGATTGTTTGCTCAGTGCATACTGGAACAAATACAAAACTGCTCATCTCTGGCACATACAAGTTGCATTCTCAGATCCTACTGATAATGCCACTTTAGGCAAAAAACTATGAAGAACTATCATGTAACATTCAATGTAAAATAGAAAAAAATGTTCTGTAGGGAACTGGTTTGAAATTCAGCTCTGGAACTAAAGGAACTTAAATGGCAAATGTGTTCTGTATATTTGTATTGTTTAACCATTCTAAATGTTTTAAAAGAGTAGTAAATAACGACAAGAGCATTTATTTCTGTTGCACGCTTTCATACATGATATGTAGCTTAGAAGATGTTAATATAATATTATAATTACAAAGCATAAATAATTAGATAAAATGAAACACAAAGAAAATAATAAAATAAATATAATCGTACATAAACAAATTAACACACATTTATCAAAAAATACTTCCTTTGTGAATTTTTTTTCCCTGTACAAGTACTGGAAATAAAGAAATATTTGATTGACTTCAAAATACTTCCCTCACCCAAAACTCCTGAAGCCATTTTTCATTGATAAAGTCTTAAAACTTGTTCTTCATATTCTTCACCATACTAACAACACATGAATTCAATGCCTACCACAATAACACTTAAGACGTACTCGACTACTGGTAATCCTTACCAAAAATGAACATTCTACAAACTCTACCTAAGGGATAACTTGTAGTGTCCTGAGTTTGTGGATTTCGAAAGCACCTTTCTTTCTTAGTCTCTTATTGTTATGTAACACAGCAAAGCCTTTGTTGGAATCTCCTTACAAAGCATTATGGGACTAATAGATACACTTTAGGTAGCCTCTATTCAGAAGTGATGACACTGGTGCTTTGTTTTTTATTGTCTTTCTCCATAGCAGTAAGAGTAATGCACCTATGTAGCTCCTTACCTAAAGCGTCCCCATATACTGTACCCAGCTGAATTCTTAAAACAGCAAGAAAAACCTATAAAGAAGTCAGTCATTGTCCAACCTGCTATATTCTAACACAGGGTCACAGGGGTCTGCTGGAGCCAATCCCAGCCAGCACAGGGTCCAAGGCAGGAACAAATCCCAGGCAGGGCGCACGCCCACCACAGGACACACACACACACATCTACACACTAGGGATCACCAATGCACCTAACCTGCATGTCTTTGGACTGTGGAAGGAAACCCACGCAGACATGGGGAGAACATGCAAACTCCATGCAGGGAGGACCCGGGAAGCAAACCCGGGTCTCCTTACTGCGAGACAGCAGCACTACCACTGCGCCATCCCTATAAAGAAGTTTCACCACATTTTCAAACATTAGCCACACTTACAGAACATAATAAATAAATTCATAAAGAAAATGCACAATGAGTAAAAATGTTACTGCCAAACAATCTCATTGCCTGTATTGAAATTACTCTTTATTAAATTTTATAAACTTGATGGCATTGCAACTCTGAGCAAGAACAATAGCCAATTAAGCCATTGTAGAATTTCAACACAGTGAGATTCAGGCACTGGTTTGCGCTGCCATTCAAAGCTGTATTTTATGAAAACCACAAGCTTCAAAGCATGGTCAAAACGGGCTATGGATATTTTCCCCAAAAAAAGAACATAACTTTTCACTAGTTATACTTCAAACAATTAAGCTTTCTTTAAGCAAACATATTAACAAATTCAAATGGATTGATAATAAAAACTCAATTATTGTAAAGAGCTGCACAAACAGATAAAATGGATAAATTCTAACAAACACATGTCTGGTATTTTTGAAATGTATGTACATTAATACATTAATATGAACTAAAAGTACCTTGTCATACATTGTTGTTATGAAGTAGCAGCAGATCTTTATGAAATAAAGCACTTAGACATTCTTCATCCTTTATAATTTTTTACCAGTCCCAGAATAAATCTAAGTACTTGTACATTCTTAAGCCGCTTCTCCTGTTATCTTATCTGGGCTAGTGCCTCGTCTGACAACTTATAAGTATGCCACTCATATAAACCCCCACAATGTTATTGCGCTAGAAATGTAGATAAAGTGATGCAACAGGCAAAGGGTCTCTAACCTGCAAAAAAAAAAAAAAAACTTAATCTATGCTTACATAACTTTGTCTAATCAAACATCTTTTGTTTCATGTTTCACTGTTCATTCTATACACTTAGTTTGCTTATTTTTTAAAAGCACTGCTTCTCATTATTAACAAACAGGATTCCATTAATAATAAATCTATATTAGTTATGATTTATGATATAATTATTTGTCTAAATTGTAAGAGTTTTTACAGCTTGTAAAATGTATCTTCTTTAACAGTGACACTATTTCCCCAAAGTGTTATTTTTTGCATTTTTAGTGCAATTCTTTTTTTATTAAATCTGGACATACCATCTGTATCTATTGCTATGTACTTCACTTAATTCATTGCTTTCTGCTTTGTAATAATTCTAAATCTTTAAATATGTTTGTGATACTGAAAATATGCGGTATATAAAAATGATTACCTGAAATTATTTTGTATACTCTAAATTACATGCAATACACAATCTTTAAATAATAATAATGAGTTTCAAGCATATGCCTTAAAATGACTTAATTGAAGGATATTTGTGTTTAGTGTTTGCAGTCATTTTTAAGTTTTACTATTGGGCACAGGCAGTATTGGACCTACGCAAACACAATCACTGTTTTTTTAAACTAACTTTGAAAATATGTGCATTAAAATAAATTAATTATAACCAAGCAAACATTTACATTTCAGAAGTGCATTTAAACTGAACCTGGAAAGCACTTCCTCACACAAAGAGTAGTGGGACTCTGGAACAAACTACAATATAGTTGATGCAGAAACCTTGACAACCTTCAAGAAGAATCTGGATAAGATACTGGGACGGCTTAGCTATTAGCTAAACAAACAGGCTTGATGGATTGACTGGTCTCTTCTCATTTCTTGTCTCATTTCTTATGTAAGAATTTTCTTGACCTGCCTAGCCTAATTCTTGAAATGACCTAAACCTTACCAGCAGCCATGAGTAAAAAGTTCTGACTGGGAGGTCAGTAGTGCTCTCTCTCTCATACACACACACAAATACATGTGCACAGCCAATTTAAGCCAACACACACATTTTTGGGATTTGGTAGGAGACCAGAATATTTACACAGATATGAAGAGAACAGCTAAACCTGAACCTTAGAGTGTCAAGACTAAAGAGCTAAGCGGTGCATTCCATATTATAACATCTCACCTGCTTATATAATGTCACAGTTATCAGAGACTGCACCAGCAGTATCGCACACAAGGCAGAGAGTAATCCTGGGCAAGGTTGCCAGTCATTCAGCTTCACTCATACTCCCACAAGGTAGTTTAGAAATAGCAATTAACATAACACTTGCAGCACGTCTAATGGGGATGCAGGAGCAAAATTAACATGGATATGGGGAAAATGTGTAAACGTTACACTGATAATGTAATGACACAAGATTCAAAACCCAGGACACTAGATATGCAAGGCTGCAATGCTTACCACTCCGTCAGCATGATCCACCATGTTAATTTACATTATAAAATAAGTGTTACTGTAGCTGCTCCCTTTATTTTTTTGTGTATTCTGGCTTCTCTCCCAATGAAAATATGCAATATTTTATAAAAAAAAAATGATTACGTGATAAAATAGTTTTTGTTAAATGTATGCTCTAAATTTCACTTAATACGAAGTCATAAATTAATAATAATGCTTCAAGTATGTAAGATACCGATCTAAATTGGCTGTTTGTAAGTGTGTGTGAGTGAGTTCAACAATGCAGTGTGGTACCTCATCTGGAGTTTAATCTTACCTTGATTCCAATGCTACAAGGATAGATCCCAGTGCCCTGCTGCCCTGAACTTGATTATGCAACTAAGAAAATATCACATGACCTACTATGTGCATCTAGACCTGTTGAGATATGCCACGCCTCTCTTTTAACTTAGCTTACCAGCTTGAAGTGTGTTATATGATGAGTTACCGACACTACTGGCTGGCTGTGATGTATGTTTTACCAGAAGTACAATGAATGATATTATTTAGAAAATAGAAATTTTCTTTAAATATACAGTATATCTGAATTACTGTATTAATGCAATCTTTTATACAAACATCAAACTATACCACCTGTTAAAATATTAGAAATGGTGAGGACAAAAAACAACAATAATTATATAAAGTAGCATACATTTCTGTAGTGTATTATCTAAAGTGCAAAAAGAAAGCCAAAGCATCATTTTATCATTTACTAGCCATCCCCCGCAGCTTTGCCCGCGTATTAGTGAAACAGGACAGTGAGGAAGGCCCTGCCCAGCTCTCTACTCCTGACGTCACTCTTCCCCCTCCCCTCGGCCCGCAGCCTCCGTCTCAGATTAGAGGGAATATATCACTCCTGCAAGTGAACTATGATTCTAAGCACAATGAGAGAAGTCGCAAAATCAACCGCAATGTTCAAGCAAATTATAGGAAAAAAAAAATCTAAATCCATTAAGTAGTTCTCTCGTTCACTAACTAAACTGAGTTAAGGTTATGCCCTGAGGGAGACAGGTGAGTGAGGAGGGCCCCGCCCCCCTCCCCACAGCCGGATGAGTATCTCTTGGATTTGCTCTAATAAATCGGTACCGCAAGCGAACTATGATACTTAGCACGACGAGAAAGTCACAAAATCAACGGAATGTTCAAGCAAATTATAGAAAAAAACCTGATCTAAATCCATTAAGTAGTTCTCTTGTGAAAAGCGGACAGACATACAAACGGGTCTAAAAACTGTAAGAAATTTCGCGCTTGGACCATGAAATTTTAAAAACATTTCTTAGCGAGCACCTATGGTCCAAGGTTAACTTACATTCCAAATTTCAAGTCCCAGGTCCTCATGGGTCGGGAGATTTCGTGATGAGTGAGTCAGTGGTATTTACCTTTTATAAATATACATTTACCAGTTTTGCTTAAATAACGCACATCAAGGGCACAAATTCAATCTAAGGGAGAAGTCCTGTTATTAGTACTGGCGGGAATCTGCTTTGTCTTTTGTGATTGCATGAAAGGTATGTCTCTCTTTGGACCATGTAATCTCTCTAAGTAGGCCTTATCCACTTACATTAACCACAGCAATAATCTGGGCATCCCATAACCGCCTCTGTGTAGGATATAAATACAGTAAATGCAGGAAAGCAATGTCTTATTTTTGTATGTTACATATCATCTTTACTGAACAGTGTGCAGTTCAGCAGTCCCTGAAGCAATGGCTGTGTTCATCAAGCATTGCTCATGATTAAGGAGAAGATCGCTTCTGTAAGCTTTGATCTAACTGGTAGTATCATCCTGGTCTTAAACATCACACAATAAAGGTCTTGTTGTGGACACAAGCTAAGAGATTAGCCATGATATGATGCTGGAGAAGACAGATGTTTCTTTAGGTTCCCAGACATTGATGGAAATGTTTGGCTACTGGAAATAAGAAACATTTTGCATTGAACAGTCAGTTATTTCCGCTGTCTTTTTTTGCTTCCTGGGGAGCAAAACTGGCTTCAGTATGCTAACTGAAGTGACAAATGCAGCCCTCCAGTAAACAGCCTGATCTTAAGTGTGTGTGTCTGGCTCTGCTTGTGTCTGATACTTTGACAGTCACATTGTTTTGATAGCTGGATTTAAACCTTGTTTCACAATTTCTCTTGCATCCTTGTGAATAAGTGGACAATCTCCACTGCTAAAACAGCTGGCTGCCTTGGCAACACCTTCAAGTGTACAATAAAGTTCAGGTTCTTTCCTTCTATTTCAAAATCATCTTTACTGCCTTCCTTCTCCCTTGTCTTGGCTCCAGGAATGTTGTAAACTTAACTGTGGACCCTTCTAATTAAAAAAAGTCATTTGTTCTGCTTCCTATGCCAAATGTAACAGAGGAGAGTCCCGGCATCTATCTAGACACAAAATAATCACAGACAGATTCTCAAATATCAAAACGAGCTTTTATTTAAAAATGTGAATGAAAAATAAAACCCTGTTTTATCTTTGAGACCTGCTATAAATATTTTGCCCTGACTCTCTGTTGAGATGGCTTTTCCATTTACCCACAACCAAAGCAAAAACATGCACTCTCCCTATTTACATTCTATATACATTTATTCAACACTCTTATATTGTCTACCCCTACACACTGACCTCTCTTCACTGTCAGTCAGCCACTGCCCAACCAACCTATTCTATATACCTGTATTCTATATATGTAATAATTAATCAGTATTCCAGTGTTCTTTCTACTCAAGCCTATAAAGTTATAGGGCAAGGTAGACTGCTCTCTGGTGGCCCTTGTACTGCCTGATCTGTATGGAACCAAGAGCAATAATTAATTCAACCCAATTCTATGGGTATAGGGACAGAAATCTTTCTCATTAGCAGGACCCTTGGAATTCATGAAGCTTAATATATAAAAAAAGGAGGGGAAAGTAGCAATGCAGAGAATTCACTCGAGCTCCATATGCGCAAAGCATACAATTATACAACTCAAAATTCTATATCGAGCACATCTGTCTCGACTAAAACTCTCCAAAATGTTTCCAGGGCATGATCCAACCTGCGAACGTTGCAACCAAGCCTAGGTCACATGTTCTGGGCCTGCTCCAAATTAACATTATTCTGGACAAAAATTTTTAATTACCTCTCAGACAGCCTTGGACTCACAATCCCTCCTAACCCTTTAACAGCTGTGTTTGGGGTTCTTCCAGAGGGGCTTAAAGTGGAGAAGGACAAACAAATTGTGATTGCATTCACTACACTGTTGGCACGCAGACTTATTCTGATAAACTGGAAGAACCCAAACTCTCCTCTTTTAAGTCAGTGGGAAACCAATGTGTTATATTATTTGAAGTTGGAAAAAATCAAATACTCAGTTAGAGGATCCGTACAGACTTTTTTCAAAACATGGCAGGATCTAATCAGTAATATTTTAAAATAAGTTCATAAAGCACAGAGATTTTATTAATTTAGGTATGTTTACAAGCCTTATATTTTACGCCGTTTGGCTTGCTCTCTCTCTCAGGGGTGGGGATCGATCTGTTCTTAACTCAATTTTTCTTTTTGTAAAAACTTGATTGCTTTGTATGGATTGTAATAAAATTAATAAAAAAAAAAAAAAGGAATTCAAGAAGCTTGTATTTTTAATGGATTATAAGGTTTCTGTGATACATGGAATTTGTTTTTAGCTTCAATGGAGATTGAATTCATCATGACTGAGCCTTAAATAGATCAGCAGAATTCCATGTTATCAGCAACACCTTTGTGGGAAACACAGACTGAAGGAATCTGTGCAGGAGGGGTCCTGGCAATATGGTGTTGTGTTTGTACTGGTCAAGCAACCTTTGTCTCTCTGCCTGAAGCCTAAAATCATTTCTACTGTTATCCATTTTCTGTCTTGCTGGATCTGCTTTGAACCATGTTCCATTATAATTGCTCAGTGTTTATTTTACACGTACCATATATCTGTCACTAGACACACCTGAACTTCAGGTCTAGACTGTCAAGATCCTACTAAGTTGTTTTAATTACATATTGGTGCACACATGCAAAGAATAACCACAATAGAGGTATAACAGTACAAAACATAAAAAAGAAACACAATGAATTGTGCGTAGTCTATTTGATCGTTACAGGATTGTTCTATTCCTTTTTTGTGATCAATTATTTTTTGAGTACAATCATACGTAACATTTTTAATAGACTCCATACCCTGACTACGACCCTCATCCTGACTCGGGAACCACTGTGCCAGCAGTAGCATTAGTGAACAAAAGACCAAAATGTAAAGGACTGAACAGAGTTAAACCATCCCTCAGCAGTTTTCAGGGATGCTTTGTTAATTCAAAATGCAGATAACTCCATATGTAAGAAACTATAAAATTTAGATACCCAATTATCATTAGTGACAGTGTCATAGTATTTCTAATGTTAAGCAAATAGTAGTTTAGCAGCAACTGTGCCTAAACAGATAAGGTTCAACTAGTAAGAGGTGAGATGTTGGGATTAGAGATTCATTCAATAGTGGAATATGAACAGATAGGAAAGAAGACAAGGAACAAGATACAAAAGTTCAAAGGAAAAAAACAGGAGGGCAGAACCAGAACATGTAGAGGAAAGTGCCTGGGACAAATAAAGTACAAAAGTGACAAAGGTTTAAGACACATCAGATAGTGCTAGTGGGGAACAGGGTAAAGTCTATGAACAATGTTTAATTGGGTTTGTTGATAATTAGGATTTCGGGAACAGCATTTAACATTATGAAATATGGTCACCCAGGCAGGAGAACTAAAGGGAGGAGAGAGAGAGGTCTCTGAGCCAAACTGAAATTAAAGGGAGAGGTTTATAAGTGGAGTTACAGAGGATGGATAATGGATAATCTGAGGGGGAAAAGAAGCAAGTTAGAGGATATGCAAGCAGAGCAAAGGAAAGACAAATACAGAATGTTCTTAACAATGAGCAAATCTGTAAATAAAAAACAAGATGAAGAATGGACAGAAAAATGAGACTGTATAGATTGGAATGACAGGAGCCAAGCATCATTAAATAGGTCACCAAGTTTACTAATTCCTGCAGCTGGCAAACCGAATAAACACATTGGTGGCCACTGAAAAATAAGAGTGCCAGTGTTCCATTTTACTGCTGCACTGGTATGTCTCTCCATGTGCACACAATACCACATATGGAGGGCATGGGAGTTGATAGGACCAAGGGAAAGCATATAGAACTTAGATTTCAAAGGAGAAAAGAGAGTCCTTGCTAGAGAGTGAGGAGTAACAATGTTAGATAAGGGAAGGGTTGGGGGTGTTGGGGTAGCCAGGTCCAGATAGGACAAAGGATGAAGGCCTAGTGGTAGGACTCTTCCCTATTCCTCAATTCCTCAGTTAGACAAGGAATTTTCTTTGCTTCCCAAACAAGTGGTGAAGAATAATAAAATTAAAAGTCATACAGGAATATACAAATGAGGAACCATAGCAGTTGGATTCACTTAAAAACTAACTGCTTAAGTAGATAAGCCTTAAATACCAGCTTGAGAATTAAATAAACACAATGTTTCTGCTGTACAGTATGTGATTTTCCAGTGTTAATGGTAGAAGATATTGTTACAAATGACAGCAGTCTGAGGTTGACCCCTGTTGATGTGAATATAACCAATCAACCTGGCTTCCCTACACTTGCATTATCCAGCATTATTGAGAAATTATTACTTTTCCAAAGAATAAAGTGCCTATCTTTTTTCTGTTGTATTGACAGAGCCATCCCGGCCTCTCTGTGTAGCCTATGTTATTTTTTTCAGATGTCCTTTTAAGAGCTCTATAAACTGAGTTAAAAAATCTCTGCTTTTGACATAAACTGGAATGCGCCTTGCTTATTAGCCCCTGTTCCAACAATCTTGACCTGTATAATGAGTGTGTTTCATTGCAAAGGCCTTCACCTAATGATCTTTTGAAAGTATAGTCAGCTTCAGCAAGATGACATGTTTAGTGCTCTCTGAAACCAGCACAATACGTGGTTTCAAATCGGCACTTACAATGTGCAGAGGAAATCGGAGTCATCTCTCCAGATCTGTCCACACACCTACGAGTCTCTGTTTGACTTGATTTTTTTTAAAAGCTTGTCTTGAAGGTTGCACATGCTTACTTTCCCAGATGCCAGCATTAAATACTTCAGTAAAGACCTTCAGGGATTGATTAAGCTCCAGCACTACCACTACTCTACAAGAGAATTGGCATAACTACTCACAATTTGTTCCAGAAATCTTCTTTTTGTACAGTGCACATCCTTAAGTATATACTTTGTACTACACTATACTGATTGAATTGATGTTTAAGCAAATTGTATGCTGATTGAATCAGAACCTTAATGTGGTGGGGATCTACTCATGTCCTCTCAAAAGTCTTCTTAAGACAGAGTAAGTTGTTTTCAATTGTCTGGTCTCATCTTTCCCAGGCTAGTTCCTGCTTCATGCGTACAACTCTGTTACTCCTTTCTTTCTTCACAGCTGCTCTTAATTCATTCTGAACCAAACAGTGCCTCTTCTTCACACTAACGGCATTGTACAGAATCCCAAAAACAAGTGACTGTACCAAGCAGGAAACCTGTGGCTGTGACTATTGAGAGCAATGCTGTATTACCTCCTCGACAGACCCCACTATTCCTCGACATACAGTAGGTGCTGACCTTCCTGTTCATCACCTCACCTCCTACAGGTCATTATGCTGGAATAACCATGACTTAAATTATCTTTGTCCAGGTAAGCGCCATCAGAGTTCCATGTTATGACCCTGAAGTAAGTTTGTCTGATACCCTTGCTTTAAAGATTTTGTGTTTAAAATGAATGACAATATGGCTAGTAATTTTAATTTATACTGTGAAATTGAATTGAAATTGTATTGCCCTGATCCATGTCAACACTAAATTAAAGGCATACTTTGGGAAATGTTATTCATTTACAAATACACATGGGCAGTACTTGGACTAGATGTGAGATTGTTCTACTTCCAGAAAGCAGAATAGATGCCTGTAACTAAAATAAAAATGCAAAGAAAAGCTTGCTGCAAACTGTGTAATATTATGCCGAAATATAAAAGCAGTCATTTACAATGCGTTACCACACAGAAGATAAGGTTGGACTGAAATACCTGCCATACATGTACAGCATGTGAAGTAAAAAACTGACAGCCAGCAGTCACATGACATCAAACAGATTTTGTGTGCAATGATAAGACATATTGCCAATTATTGTGGCTTATGGCAAAGGAGTGTGGCAGCTAGTCAATGATCTTGAGGCGGAAGCTACATCAGATCAAAAGGAACTGTCAAAAGGAAATTTTCCAATAAAACATACTGCCACCTGCCTTGACCAGACGCTGTCTGTCGCCTGCACCCAAAGTGGTTGCATGTGTTCATGATTAACACTGCTAATTCATCCGCTGGCAGAACTGGATTTTGATAGCACAACTACAACGTGCATCAATGATGGATTTGACATGCTGTACACCTTAACTGTGGCTTGAGGCTATCTGAGCATGCCTAGGACACTGGCCCGTGACAGAAGCCAGTCTTGGCTTCCAGCCTGTTACTCCTTTCTTTCTTCACAGCTGCTCTTAATTCATTCTGAACCAAACAGTGCCTCCTCTTCACACTAACAGCATTGTACAGAATCCCAGTCCCAGTCTGACAGTAAACAAGATGTGCAGGCAACTAAATCACAAGCACATCAATATGCTCCTTTCTCTAAACAAAAACTTATAAAATGCTCTTCAGGAATGTAAAGTGACCTGTATTCTTTCATTTTTAGTGTTATTAAGAAGGATGTCAATCTTTAATAACCAACATCCTTTAATCAATCAAATGGAAGAAACTATTATTTATGAAATGTGGCCAAATTTGCCCACATTTGCACTATCAATGTGTATAAATATATGTTTGAACTTGGATAGGCCATTCCTTGAATCACTGCATTTCTTTACAAAACACAAGGTTCTTAGGCATTTTATGACTTCATTTTCCAGTCATCAAATAGCTATTTTTTGTTAGACTGTAAGTTTATATTAAGATTAATTGTACTTCTTAGTAAGCCTGCTCTACTCTTAAACATCCTGCAAATTTATACTTTTTTGCAAAGTGCTCAAATATTATTTTAAGTACATATTTTTTTTTGTATGCCTCTTTAGAAACGGTGTCTGTTTAATAATAAAATATAATAAATCTAGCCTATCTTCATACATAATGTGTACTAAGGTCTGAAAAGGCTAATAAAATCTCATTTTCCTCTTGACCTGTAAACAGATAACTAGAATTTCAAAATAAGACACTGAAAAGTTAAAGGAAAAGAGAATAGCTAATTGAAAGTTCTGCAATGTTTGCAATAATTTACAAGAGTCATTTGATTTAATTGCAAAAGGAGTATCATAGATTTCATTGCACTACACTGTGTACCCTCCCTGCAATCTTGAATTGAATAGGTAGTTTAGAAAATTGGTTAAACAGATACTTTTGGTAACCTAAACATGTTGAAATAAGTCATCCTTAGATGTTACTGCCGTTTTCAAATCTTTAAAATAAAAAGTCATACTTGAACATTCAATGAATAGATTCATTTTATATTCATATCACCCCAAAACCATATGGTATAAAGACAGTACATAAAGTAAGTAAGTAGGTAACTTTTATTCTCTTCATTTTTAATACTAGTATCGTGATGAACTAATGGGTGACAGCAGTAAGATTGGAATACACATGGAGAGAAGTACTGTAAACTTAAATTTGTGTTATGTCTGTAAGCTAAATCCCACCATTTACCTTTTCTGCTGGAAAATATTTATTACTACTCACAAATAGGTCAAGTACTAACATTAACCTTGCCTTAACCTTAAAATAAACATTCAGTAAACGTAAGCAAGTGACGTCCAGTAATATTTTCAACACTGACAGCATGAACTTCAGTCAGCACAGCAGAAGGTTTGTTTGAAGTATGAAGAGCAGCTGCTTTCAAAGTACCTATCAACAAGTTTACATACAAGAACTAAAAGAAAATATTTGTTAAAACACAAATCAGTACAGTATAGAACAACTCTTGGATTTAGTCCAGCGCTCAACATGAAAAATACAGAAATCACACTCTGTTGGCAAAAATGGAAAAATCAAGGATCTTAGAAATAAACTTGATCACTGGGCACTAAAAGTCAAGATGGAAGTAAAAAAATGTAGTTGTACTTCTGGACTCTGGTCTGAACATTATATTGTTAATTAACCATATTATTTCTCTCATTTAAGGAATAAAGTTAGAGGTCTTATAACATTGCAAGATGCTGAGAAATTAATTTAAGTTTTAGTTTTTAGTTGACTAGATTACTGTAATGCACTTAACTGGACTACCTGCACAGCAGATCAGTTGCACAGCTGCAGCTTGTTCAGAATGCAGCAGCAAGAATATCTATAATAATAAAAGGCAAAGCCCTCACGGACTGACTGACTGACTCATTACTAATTCTCCAACTTCCCATGTAGGTAGAAAGCTGAAATTTGGCAGGCTTATTCCTTACAGCTTACTTACAAAAGTTAACCAGGTTTCATTTCGAAATTCTACACATAACGGTCATAACGGTCGACAACGTCCGCCATGTTGAACTTTCTTATTTATGGCCCCATCCTCTCGAAATTTGGTAGGCTGCTTCCCTGCACTAACCGAAACCGATGTACTTACTTATTTCGATGGTATGACGCCACTGTCGGCCGCCATATTGAACTTTCCAACGTCACCAATTTTCAAACTTCCCGTGTAGGTAGAAGGCTGACCCCATCTTCACAAAATTTGGTAGGTGGCTTCCCTGCGCTAACCAAAACCAATTTATGTACTTATTTCGGTGGTATGACGCCACTGTCGGCCGCCATATTGAATTTTCCAAACGTCACTAATTCTCCAACTTCCCGTGTAGGTAGAAGGCTGAAATTTGGCAGGCCCATTCCTTACAGCTTACTTACAAAAGTTTAGCAGGTTTCATTTCAAAATTCTACGTGTAACGGTCATAACGATCAACAATGTCCGCCATATTGAACTTTCTTATTCATGGCCCCATCTTCACGAAATTTGGTAGGCGGCTTCCCTGCGCTAACCGAAACCAATGTACATACTTATTTCGGTGGTATGACGCCACTGTCAGCCGCCATATTGAACTTTCCAACGTCACTAATTCTCCAACTTCCCGTGTAGGTAGAAGGCTGAAATTTGGCAGGACAATTCCTTACAGCTTACTTACAACAATTCAGCAGGTTTCATTTCAAAATTCTACGCGTAACGGTCATAACGGTCAACAACGTCTGCCATGTTGAACTTTCTTATTTACGGCCCCATCTTCACGAAATTTGGTAGGTGGCTTCCCTGGGCTAACCGAAACCAATGTACGTACTTATTTTGGTGGTATGATGCCACTGTCAGCCGCCATATTGAATTTTCCAACATCACTAATTCTCCAACTTCCCGTATAGGTAGAAGGCTGGAATTTGGCAGGCTCATTCCTTACAGCTTACTTACAAAAGTTAAGCAGGTTTGATTTCGAAATTCTACGCGTAATGGTCATAACGGTCAACAACATCCGCCATGTTGAACTTTCTTATTTATGGCCCCATCTTCTCGAAATTTGGTAGGCGGCTTCCCTGCACTAACCAAAACCAATGTACGTAATTATTTCGGTGGTATGATGCCACTGTCGGCCATCATATTGAACTTTTCAACAGTCTTTGTTACTTATGGGCCCATCTTCAAGAAATTTGGTACACGGGTTCCCAACGCTAACTGAATCCTACTTACGTACATATATACGTCCATAGCCTGCAGCTCGGTCACCGTGTGAGGCGGCGTTGGGTCTCCCATCCCAACGCCTCCCACGTTGTTGGCTGCCTGCCTATATAAGGCCGTCCGTCGCTCCAGTCTCTACATTCCTTGCTTCACCACGGGATTCACGTCTCCCTACTGATAACTACAGCCTTTTTCTTTAATCCACGGCTTCTCCTCTGTTTTATTGTTTGTTTATTACAATTATAATTATTGTATAGGTATTTTACACTTACTTTACATTGCTCAGCTACCCATTTCCTTTATCATTCCAACCCCCATTACCATGTCTATCGAGATGATCACTATCGATCAAAGAACTATCACTTACCGAATGGTTTCCATGCCCGGAGATACCACCTACCTTTTCCATTCTCTTTGTTACATATTCACTCTTGATATCCAGAGGAACATTGTGTCTTATGTATTGAATGACTGGGACAGGTTCAATGCGTGGACGGATGACGGTACAGGAGATAATTATACTACACAGGAGCATTATAAGAGTGAAATGCTTAAGCCCTTCACCTATGGTTCTGCACGTGAGTTGATGGCTGCCGCTGAATTGTTCGGTTGTCGCTTTCAAGTGTACTGAAATGGCCAAATATTTTACACCTTTCGACAACCGCCAATGCCTCTTAAACATCTTAGATTCACAGGTGACGATTTCAGTAGTGGACACTTTGATGTTTATGAATGTTTAAACTCTCAAAAGCTGGATGAGATTTTATCGCTGAAACCGGTTGTGTGCTTACAACACTTGACGGATGCCGAATGTCACTTCAATACAACAAATCCTGCAAATACTGTCGTAATTGAAACAAGCCATGAAACTCAAGCTGATTATGACAGCAGCAATCCAAGCTGTGAGATTTGAGACAAGATTACTGTTCACATGGCCAACTGTAAGTTGCATGCTCAAGAGTAAGCTTAGCGCACAGCTTGGTCATATTACAACCGGAGGGCCGAACTCAAAATGTGGTATACAAAGAGATCCTTAACAAACAATTATTGGCATATTTTCCCTCAGTTTAAAAAGGTAAAATTTTCTTCTTAATAAAAATTTTAATGCAGTACTTTGCCGCTGCGAAACGCGGGTATTTTGCTAGTTATCCAATAAAAGAAAACCTCAGCATATCTCACCAGTTTTATCATCACTGCATTGGTTATCTGTGTACTTTAGAGTTAATTGTAAACTATCATTAATGGTATGTAAAGCTCTAAATAATATATTTTGCAGTGTCTGATTTCTTATATACACAGTTTTAATCGTAGATCATCAAACACCAGTTTTCTTATTATTCCAATAGCTAAACTAGTGGTGAGGCAGCCTTTTGCTGTTATAAACCAAAAATCTTGAATACTATACCAACAGAGAGAGGCTAATACTGTAGAACATTAAAAATAAACATTAAAAAAAACTCTTAAAACCCATTGCTTTTAATTTGACCACTTCATAACTGCATTTTAGTTCCACTCTTGAGATTACATACTGTATGTGCTGTGTGAGTATAGTGATGGATGCCCAGGACCCTTTCCTGGCCAGGATGCCTCCTTAATGGAAAGACTGGGGAAGCAGACATACACAGTGCACTACCTCCTCCACAGCACTAGATGGCAGACCCCCCAGGGGTGCAGCAGTGCCTCAGATTCCCACAGGGCTATACGGGAGTTTGAGTTCTGCACAGCTATCCTGGCTTCCATGGGTGCCACCACAGGCTGCTGCAGGAGTGTTGGAGCCCTACTGAATTGGGCTTCCACCACACTGGGAGCAGAGGCGGTGTTAGGGGAGTGTGGGACCTTGGACTGACCAACCCCATGCCTGTTCATAGCCTGCCTGTTATGTCAAACGTTGATACCAGTATGTGTGGACTGTATAAACTTGTGTGCGAATTTAATAAAAATAATGTTAACATACACTGGATTTCTCATTACAGTATTCAGCTAACTTTTTGCAAGATAACATACGGACAAAATATAACGATGTAATCTATTGAAAAAGTGCAATTCATAATTCATGACAAATACGAAGACGAAATGCAGTGCGGTGTCATGCAGATATTAGCAGGGCCTCTTCTAGAAAAGTACCCAAATTGCAAGTATACTCTGAGTCCCGATATGCAGGATGTCATAGTCATAACTCATGTTGATGTCATGTCAGCCGGTTATCATTAGCGATACATGTTTTTGTGCATTAATATTCAGACATGTTTATGGCCTACAAATAAAATAGTGAGTTACAGTGTTTCGACAGGAAGTGTGAAATTAACATATAGGTATCATCATGAAATCTCTTACCAGTTTTCAGATTCAGAGACAAAAATCCTCTTTTCTTGCCTTCCGATTGGAAAAGTCATTGATGACATCTTCGTAGTCTAATCTGGATGCAATGTATTTTTCTATGGATAGGATTGCCAAACCGCAAAGCCTGTCTTGAGACATGCTTGATCTTAAATAATTTTTATCAACTTTATCTTGGAGTTACTGTCATGGGCACGGTTAGCATTACCTTGAATGCCACGACGATGTTTGGAAATGAATCCTTAAAATTCAAAATGTACTGAAGGCACTGTAGGGCAGTTCTTACACTTTCAGACACAATTTCCCGAAAAATCTTAATTTCCACACACAAATCTGAACCGTCCAAATCACGGGAGGTATCCGAGGGCAACGCTATGTGAAGGTCCATGCAGTGTTTTAACAAGTCATCATCATTCAAATGTCGCATAGTGTTAATGTTGTACAGAAATCTGAAGAGTGCATCATACTACTGCAATTTTTCAAACCATGTCTTCATAAAACAAGTGCTTAATGTATTAAGCACAAGAAGAATCCTGTTTTAAAAGTCTCTTCAGGTGATAACGTTGTCTCTTTTGTAGACTCATAGTCAAATTGTCTCTTCCTCTGTCTGTTTCTTCTCTGTCTAAATACCTGTTTTACATTCACTGCGGCTACAATTTCCTTTGCAGCAATCATAGCTGAATGAAAGGCTGTGTCTCAGAACTTTGTCAAGAAAGTGATGGGTCCTTTAATTTGTTTATGTGCTACATCTAGTTCTATGTCAGCTGACTGTAGCGATTTGTTTACAGTGTTAACAGCAAACAGAATGTCATACCATATGATGGTAGCAAGAATGAACTCAAATTTTCTGAGCTCAAAATGTTCAAAAAACTGAGCTTTGGTTTTTACCTTAGGGTCATTGGCCTCGTCTGCTACAGCAAAGAAGGCATCTCATATTTCACCCATTTGATATTGCAATGCTTTGTCGCTCTTGGCCATATCTCCTAACACCAGATTAAGGTTATGGCTGCCACATGGTGTGAAAAATACACAACTGTTCTTGCGGAGAATATGGGCTTGCACTCTTTCATGTTTTCCCTCATGTTAGCACCATTCTCATATCCCTGTCTTCAACCGTCGTCAATATTTAAGCCAAGTTTCTCAATTGCCGACAGCAAAGAATCAGACAACCCTTTGCCTGTAGTGTCTTCTACATGCAAAAATTCTATAAAATGTGTCACTACTTTTATGTCAATCTGTGACGTATGTACAAAACGGACTATAAGAGACATCTGTTATTTGTGACCGAGTCAGGTATAATTGGAAAGTACTTAGCAACTTTCAGATTATCAATAATTATCTTCTTCACCTCTGCTGCCATCAAATCAATTAGTTCATTCTGAATTCCGTGTCCAAGATAATGATCATGTGCTTCCCCATCTTTAATGTGACAAAGGTGCTCCAGCATAGTTGGGCTTAAAAAGTTATCATTGGTGGGTTGATAGAGCTTTTCTGTCTTTCCACGAAAAGCTCTGTTATTCTCTGCAAGATTTTGCACTACTGCCAAGATTCTTGTTAGGACTGCATGCCAGTGAAGCTTTTCTTTCCTGAGTTGTTCCAGTGTCATGTTGTCTATTACGTCCTTCATGGACATGTTTTACAACTTAAAGCCATTTTGTCATGTTCTTGATATGCTCTGCAGACATTTGCTGTTGTTGCAATTTTTGACCAAGATGTTTCCAATCATTATAACCTTCTTTTGTCAATTGTCAGCTGAAAGATTTCCCAGCATACAACTTATAGCAAGAACAAAATACTGCATCTTTTAACTGGGAATAAACCAACCATCGCCTGTCCACGTGTTCTCCATTTGCCATCCTCCGAGTGTAGAAGTTGCTCGAAAAATGTCTGTTTTCCTCATTTCTTGGATATTTAAAAGCATCAGGTAACCTAATAGTACCTTTCTTGACCAACAAATCACATACACCACAGGATATATGTTTCCAATTACTCGGGTCAAATATCTTTCGGGAGCTCTGGACATGAGTTATTCTTTGCAGAAACATTTTCACATTTGCTGTTTTTGCTGTCACTAATCTCACAATTTTCAGGAATCGCATTTGAATGATCCAAAAAAGGCGGATTCAAACGTTCAATGTCATCATTATCACTTTTTTCTTTATCAGTTTTCATGAGTGTGACACTAGTTATGATCCGGCGTTGGAAAATCAATTTGTTTATCTACTCGCTTTGGGAAGTATTTATCCAATGCTCCTTTTTGACTTTTTATCAAACTCTTCCCTTAGCTTCCGTTTCTTAGGTTTTGCTACACCAGATGCGTACCTGCGAAATTTATCACAATCTCTTCTACTCATGGTGTCGACAGTGATATGGCTAAACCAGTAATAAAACATTGCTGTGCATTCCACTACCAAACACTTACCGCACTGATTCAACTAGGTCTACTGTAGCAAACTGAACCAAAGACTCGACTAAGAAATGATGGTAGGTTTTCCAGACACGAATGAGTCATAAGCAACAAGCCATCAGTTGTTCCCAAGTCAAAACAGAAGCCAACCCAACGACTAATGGGCTATACCTATTTTAGGAAGGGATTATACTGGCGACCCTTTTCAGGTGATGAAGGTGGATTATGGAATGTTTTCAAAGACATACATGTACGTAATTTGACCATGAAGAGGGATTTTAAAAGGGTTCCTCTTAGAAGCATCTCAAATATATATTTACTAGAGAATATAACCTGCCAAATCTGCTCGTACGGGACACGCGGACCTTGCCACCCACAAACGCCGCTCTTGCATGGGAGTACCTTCAGATAATGCTAACAGGCCACCTGAAGAGCTCCTAGGTGCAGCCTAAATGGAAGTACCTCACTTCACTCAGGAAGCCAGAGTCGGGAGGAAGAAGGATGAAGCTTGCATGAGGAGGAGTTGAGGCGGAAAGAGAGACAGAGAAAAGATGAAAAGTGCTGTTTGCATTTACCTGTTAATGCTTTGCTGTACTGTTTTGTGCAGTTGGGAAATGAAGGGAAAGAGTTTCCTACACCTGAATAAAAAATTGTGTGTGTTGCTGAAATTGTGCCTTGTGTCTGTCTATGCTTCGGTGGCCACCATATATATATATATATATATATATATATATATACTGTGGTCCCCGGCCAGGACACCCAGGAGGACGTGAGGAGGGCTTGTGCCTCCTCCAGACCGCGAGGGGGCGTCCGTCCTGGTTCTGTTGGGAGCCACGGGTCGAGGGCATGGAAGCCCTACCCTGTAGGGGCCCGTGGTCACCGCCAGGTGGAGCCCCAATGCCGGTTTATCCTGTACGGCCCTCGGCTGGGGCTGGAGCCTGGCCGGGACGCTTTGGAGGACCAGAGGAGGGCGAGTGCCTCCTCCAGACCGAGTGGGGGCGTCCGTCCTGGTTATGCAGGGGGCCTCGGGTACAGGGCTTGGAAGCCCAGCCCTGTAGGGACCAGTGGCCACCGCCAGGCGGCGCCCAGTGCCTGTTTATTCCGGGAGCCCGGCACTTCCGCCACACCAGGAAGTGCCGGGAAGACGACCGGGAGACACGGACGGCTTCCGGGTGCGCAGCGGCACTTCCGCCACACAGGGGTGTGGCCACCGTTAAGTGCCGGAAGCAGCTGGAGCCCATCCGGCTCCCCATAAAAGGGGCCGCCTCCCTCCAGTCAGAGGTGGAAGTCGGGAGGTAGAAGGACGGTGCTGGAGAGAGGACAGAGCAAAGGCACAGAAACTGTGGGCCCTGGACTTGGGGAATTCGGTGCAAGAGGCACTGGGGTTGTGAGTGCACGTGTTATTGGACTTGTATATATTGTAAATAGTGAATAAACAGTGTGTGGGTGCAAAATATGTCGTCCGTCTGTCTGTGCCGGGGCCAGCGTTCACAATATATATATTCCCTCACGCCAGAGTTGGTATATATACATATTATATATATATATATATATATATATATACATATATTGGAACTACTAACATACATTCATGTTAGGTAGAATACCAAGTGGAGTGGAGGCTGCATGATCTTTTGGCCTTGGAATCCTCGGAGATTTTTTTTCTCTAGTGTCTTGCAAGCTGGAGTTTTGTATTTTTTGTGTCCTCCCAGGCCATGTGTCTCATCATTTGAGATTTGAAAGTTTATCTATAAATGGAGACTCTGCTTTATCTATTTATTGTATATCTACATTATTTAGGTGCATATCCATTTATTCTTATTTTCTATTTTTGGTATTTAATCCATTCATACACATTACTCAGTTACTTTTTTTCTTTAAACTCTTGTTAAGCACTTTGACCTACATGGAAGGAGTTTACTTGTATATAAATTTGCATAAAATGTAGTTGCTCTAGTTACACATCAGTTTAATGTGAATATTTGTGAGGTTTTTTTTTTTGCAAAATGGAAGAAAACAAGGTGTTAACTCAAGACTGAGCCTTTTATTTTTTCTGTTAACAAAACGTTATTAAATCTGGAAAGGGGTCACTTCACTACCATATTAAACATCTAAAACATACTGAGAGCATTCAAAAAGCAAATGGCCAACATGACTATAATTCTAAACATATACAGTACATACATATATTCTCAAATTCATAATCAAATTCACAATCACGCATCAATCAAAATCAATGTGCATTTCTCTTCTATTGCACATAGCGAGGGTACTGAGGGATGACCAGAAGCACCTATACTGACATTTGATACAACTTCAAAAGTGGCAAGACAGAAATAGGAAACTAGTGTCCATGATTATACTGGCACTCAGGATACAGCTACAGTATATTAACTCTATTCCTGTATTCCATTTACAGTTTACTTTCTTCATTGAATGCACTAAGCCAAAAATTCTGTTCAATGAACAATCATTCATTATTATTAAAAACGTATTTAGCTAGAGTACTTACATAATTTAACCAAATGCTGAATATGTATGTGTGTTAATACATCTGTTAATTTTCTTAAAGTTCTTTTTTTTACTGTCATTATAAACCAACCCAGCAAGTATAATTCAGGACTCAAGCCTGGATAGATTAATTTAATTTTGCCTAATAGGTTGCCCATCCATAACTAGACTCTCTCACTCACTCGCACTGGGCAAATTTAGAATTACCAATTAATGCAATCTGCACATCTTGTAAATTTGGGAATACGCAAGAGCATTCAGAGGAAAGTTATGCAGATACAGGGGAAAGACGCAGACACCATGAAATGGTAAGGGCTTTGAGCCCAGGTCTCCACAGCTTAGCAGTTTTACATTTATTTTTGTCATTCTCTAATTTAAATAGCAGGAATAATTACATTTTAAATAGCTCGTAGTAATATACAATCTTCAATAATTAATTGAGCTGCTAAGAATCAACAAATACTGTTGACAAAAGCAGTTCATTATCATTTATATGTCATGAATATTATAGTAATATATATTAACATAATAAACAAATAATAAACAAAACATCTCAACCAGTATATTATATATACCGACAATTTCAGCACTTACAAGATTGCACCTAAGGGCTCTTTGCTATTGTGGCATTCTTATGGGTTAATAAAGTTTTGATCACCCCTGTATATGTATATTTCATATAATAATAACTATTTAGGCACAAACCAATAAGTTTAAATTTAATGATCACATCAGCAGTCCCAAATGCACTGCTATACAGTCAAAATGTGTTGCAACAGGCTGTTACACCACAATACACACTAAAACCTCACTGACATGTTTCAGATATTTTTAAGTTCTTATTCAGGACTGCAAATGGCTTCATAATTGTGTTGGGAATACAGCTGCATATTATTGCCATAAATACAGTAAACAATTATTTTTTAAATAGCATTATTAAATATTGCAGTGATGAAAGTAATACTCACAAGGTAGAGTTAACCAGACTGCTTAATGTAGATGTCAGCTTGAAGGTTTTTAGAAATAAAGGTCAAACTATAGGGCACATGTGCTAAAGTAGAAAGTGTTCAATACTACTGAATAACTCGCCTCCACAAATGGGATCTAACAAAAGATGACAACAATAAAAGCTGACAGAAAACAAATAGAATTCCTACTTCAGTAATGGAGAGTCACAAGAACTACTAAGCCTTTTTGTTCCTATGATCAGAGGTAACAACTCAGTTCATTGAGTCCACTTGAAGTACCTGTTCTCAATTTGTAAATCCAGTAAGCCTTAATAGATGATTGTTGCAAATCTCTGTCTCTGTGGTGTGGTTCTGTATGCATTTTATCATTAAAGTGCCTTGGCATTGGCTGCTTTTCAGAGGGAGTGTGCACGTTGCTTTTGTGTCCCAAGATTCTACTGCAAGTACAACATTGTGTTTATCCAATGTAAAAAACTTGGGCAAAATAATATTAGTAATCCCTTTTGTATTGCAGTTTCAACTATGTGTCACAATGTTATATCTGTACCTTTGACATTTAGGCTGTCCCATTTGAAAAAGTTTAGGTGCATTGACGATCCTAAATTGTCCCTAATGTGTGCTTGGTGTGTGTGTGTGTGTGCCCTGCGGTGGGCTGGCGCCCTGCCCAGGGTTTGTTTCCTGCCTCGCGCCCTGTGTTGGCTGGGATTGGCTCCAGCAGACCCCCGTGACCCTGTAATTAGGATATAGCGGGTTGGATAATGGATGGATGGATGGATACTGCAGTAGCTATAGTTCAAACATGGAAAATGTCCAGGATTGATCCATGCATTATCACTATCACAATCTAAATTTGATGTTTTGACTAGCGAGTCCCATATATTTTTGTTGCAGGAAAAAACAAATAGTAGGAGTTCCCTAATTCCTGGTCGTAACTGCCAAATATGCCAGTTTTTTAATTACTTCTCTTAGTTCTGTTTGCCTGGTGTATGTGAGAGTGCATACCAATCAGAATAGCTCTTTGGGTAGGGCTGTAAAACTAAGTCTATATGTAAAGCTCTTTCATAAGCTGATTTTATACACTTGTATTGATAGCCTTTGTTGTGAAGTTTTTTTCTGTAGACCTTTAGATTTCAACATGAAATCACTAGCATAAATCCTATGCAAGCGAAACAAATAGTTAACTGGAAGGTTATTAACCACTGAGCATGGATGAACACTAGAAGCCGGCAGAAGCATGTTCTTATCTGTGGGTTTACGGTATAGAAAAAAAGAAAAGTTTGCAATGAGGTTGCTCACAGAAATATTAAAAAAATGAATAGTGGAAAAACTACTGTCACTTTTACTGATAGATGAATGGAATACTAAAAGTTCCTCTGTGGTGCCTGACCAGATTAAGAAGACATTATCAATGAACTGTACCCATAAAGAGACATACCGAAAGAACTGAGTAGTTCCTGAAAAAATAAAAGATTTCTCAAAATGAGAAACATACAAGTTTGTGGTGCTGAAAGATCTAGCCATCACTACTCCATTATACTGACAATATATTTTGCATTCAAACGTAAAAAACTCCATTACATAGTCATACTAATTGAGAAATAAAATCAATATATCTAGGTATAAACACTGATCACTGGTTAACAGTCTCATAGATACAAGTTACAGCTAGTATTGGGGAAATACTGTATTAGTATAAAGTGATTACATGTTAAAAGTGACCAGAATACAAGTTGGGCTAAAAAGAGTCTTATTTACCTTGGACATGTAATCTGCAGAATCTTTAATATTTAATAAATTGCTGGACAAACCTGGGGCTTTATGTTGAGATCAATAAATTGAGTCACAGGTTGTAAAAGTGAACCTTTTGCTGACACTACAGGGCATCATGGAGGATTAATTAGGTCTCTATGTATTTTAGGAAGTAAACAGAAAACCAGTATATATGAGTGTAAGATATTTAAAAAATTCACTGAGCATTTATCAATAAGGTCAGAAGACACAGCTACCTCGACCAAATCTTTCACAGTTACCATTATTCTAGCAGTAAGGTTATATGTAAGATGTTCATAAGACTATATCCAAAAATTTCCGAGACCTTCATTGACATACCTGTGCTTTGTCCATAATTACAGGTCTAATAGTAGTACTAGGGTGTTGTACTGTGATAGCCATTATAAATATAGTAAGAAGTCAAGCAAAATGACACCTTTTATTGGCTAACTAAAAAGATTATAATATGCAAGCTTTCGAGGCAACTCAGGCCCCTTCTTTAGGCAAGACCTAATAGTAATAATTCTATTGTGGGTCCATTAGTAATACTTGTATCATGGTGCAACTATGTTAGAGAGTCACGTACTGCAGATGAAATATTAAAATAACCACAGCTGCTTTCAATTTGATGTTACATCTAATAAGATTAAGAATCAGAACATGTTATACATGATTCAACAGGTCCTGTAGATGTACATGTGGATTTTACACACAAACCTCTAGGATACATGTAAGGTCTTGAATTTCATTGAAAAAAATACTAGAGTTTAATTATCCTGAAAAATCAAACAGGTCATTCTGAGTTCTAAAGGGGTTATATGGACATATGGGAACAAATGATAAACCCTTAGAAAGAACACCTTCTTCCACGCTTATTTAAAGATCCTAAGGAACTGGACACATATTAATTATGCCAAATGTATTATGTAGATGATATGCAAGTAAGAATTACATTGTACTCTTTATATGTGACAATACTACTTTATTTTACTTGTTACACTAACCATGGAGTAGTAATTACCATAATACAAATATGTATCGTGATGTAAATACTTATTTTCCTCCTGCATAGTATGCATTACCTCAAAGGCTTTATGATCAATTTATAGTGCGCTGTACTAACAATGTTAGCCAGACATAAACTGAAAACGACTAGCTTTACTCAGAAAAACTAATTCATATTTATTGAATTTCTTTACATCTTTTGTCACTTCCATTTTTGAAAAACTCAAGAGTCAAAAAGCGTGAAAAGACTAGCTGACATGTTTCTTTTGTGAGATGCTGCTGAATTATGGGTTTGATGCCAACTTCTATTCATTTAATTTAGACATCTGGTCTTATCGCAAAGACATCAAGTAGGTGTTCCCTAATGCTTTAGAGACAGTGTTTTTAGTCTGGAAAACTGATGATCTGAAAATTTGGGAGTAATTTTCATGCAAAAATTAAAATGAAATTAATTTCAAAATTAAAACACTTCTGAATTCAATAAGGCACTGAAGTTGCAAGCAACATAACTAATTATTTAATGAAGTGATTCATTCATATGAATTGGCATTGTGATAATCAAAGTCCACTGACCCACAGCTCCAGAGTACCGCCTTCAAATAAAAGCTTGATTGGAGTCTGTGTGGCATTTACTTGCTCTTCCTGTGGTTGCATATGTTTTCTAATGGTACTCTGCTTTTAAAGAATGTTAGGTTTTGTGTGTTTCATTTTTGTTTCACAGATCTGTTGAATATTAATATTAAGTAGAGACTGTAGGTAAACAAGCATGTACTGTATTTATCTATACAATGTTCATTATGTTGGACTTTGCTTTCCTCATAATAATCCTTTATGCATATCCTGGCTACTATAACATTTTTGTACGCTTGTCATATGCATTGATTAATAAGTTTAATTGGTTTAGTGCTTTGAACAATATCACTATATACACAACATCAAAATTATGGCTGATATTAGATTTCAAATGGTTCATACCCTGTCCAGATTAGGTTCATACCTTGGATCTTGCAACTCTGATTTAGATGAAGCCAGTCTATAAGTTGTGTCATATTTCAAAAATAAGGGTGGCATCGAAGTGTGCAAGCACAAAAAACCACAGACCTGTGTTAGACTCCTAGGAAAGTCAATATCTGTGTAAAGCTTATAGATTCTACTTGGAAACATTTTTGGTTGCAAATAGTTGGGTGTGTTCATGTATTCCTTGTAACAGACTAACATACTAATTCCATTTATATTATTAAAATCATGTTATCAAGGTTGCATTGTCCCCATAACCCAAAAAATGAATTAAGTAGGTTGGTAAATGTTAATGTTAAGATTTCTTTGTGTAATAAACCATCCTAAAGTTAGTGCAGCAGACCCAAAATGGTTGCATGTATAAGTATTTAAAATATAATTTTTAAAATGTACTTTGGGTATCTAGTAGCTATTATTTAAATGGGACTTCATTAATGAGTTAATTTGAGAATAGACAATGATTTGTTATTAGAACATTAGAACACTCTAGACGAGAGCAGGCCATTCAGCCCAACAAAGCTTGCCAGTCGTATCCACTTATTTCTTCCAAGAAAACATCAAGTTGAGTTTTGAACGTCCCTAATGTCTTACTGTCTACCACACTACTTGGTAGCTTATTTCAAGTGTCTATTGTTCTTTGTGTAAAGGAAAACCTCCTAATGTTTGTGCGAAATTTACCCTTAACAAGTTTCCAACTGTGTCCCTGTGTTCTTGATGAACTCATTTTAAAATACAAGTCTCGATCCACTGTACTAATTCCCTTCATAATTTTAAACACCTCAATCATGTCACATCTTAATCTTCTTTTGCTTAAACTGTATAGTCTCAGCTGTTTTAATCTTTCCTCATAATTCAACCCCTGTAGCCCTGGAATCAGCCTAGTCGCTTTTCTCTGGACCTTTTCCTGTGCTGCTATGTCCTTGCCAGGTGTTGCTCAATCTTATCCTTAATCATTCCTTCCATTAATCTTCCTGTGATGCATGTTAAGCTTACTGGCCTATAGTTATTTGGATCTTCCCTATCACCCTTTTTCTATAATGGGATGATATTTGCCATTTTCCAGTCCTTTGGAATCTCTCCAGTGTGCAGTGACTTCCTAAAAATATGTGTCAAGGGTTTATATATGTACTCACTAGCCTCCTTAAGAACACGAGGATAAATATCATGTGGTCCTGGTGATTTGTTTGATTTCATCTTATTTAATCTGAGCAGCACTTCTCCCTCTACAATTTCCAAATCCCTCAGTCCCTCCTTAGTAGTCACGTTTACCTCTGGGAGGTTGTCCACTTGCTCACTTGTAAACACCTCAGAAAAATGTAAGTTTAGGGCATCTGCTATTTCATTGTCTGTATCTTTTAATTCCCCTTTACTATTCCTGATGCACCTGACCTCCTCTTTGACTGTTCTTTTACTACTAAAATACTGAAAGAATTCTATTCTATTGCAACATTTTAAACTACGCAAACAAACATTTAACTCAGTTTATTATTTTGTACTCATCTTCTCAGTGGAATGGAGGCCAGCAAAAAGCATACATTATTCAAATGTACCTGCTCTTAAATATCCACCAAATATATCAAGAACTATATTCATATACATTTTAGCAAACCTGCCAGCTTTGCTAACATACGCAACCTGTGACAAATCAGCTTGTGAGTCTTGTATCATATTGTACTTTAAGTTTCTTGGCTGCATTAGACAGAACTGACAACTTCGTCTGATGCTTTAATTATGGTTCTGGTTCATTAAAATTCTGTGCAGCTAAAATTTCTTTATTGTGCTGTCAGAGGAATTTTCTGAAATGTTTTGACCCAGTAAATACACAGACTGGAGCTTTACTTTTATTATAAAAGCAAAGAAAATTAGACTAGTGTTTTTGTGTTTTTTTTTTACAAAACAAAAATTTAATGTTATAATGAAAGTAAATTACCTTTTTCATCAGAGATGTTATGTTGGTGGAAGGATAAATAAAAAGAATTATTTAACATCAGTCTTCCATTCTAAATTAACTGTATGATCTCAGTGCTTTGTGGTATTCTCTTGAAACTGTTGTGTTAACTTGTGCTGACTAGGGGGGTCAGATGACCAGGGCTGCTTTCTGCCTTGTTGCCCATGCTGCTAGGGTAAGCGCCATCTACCCGTAGCCCTGGAAAGATAATGATACACTGTCTGCCTCATTTCAGTATGCTTTGCATCCATAGGGCTAACTGCTAATGACCAAATCTTTATCTAGTAAAGCATTAAAATGAGTGAGTTGTTTAATACAGACAGGGTAAACCTAAAATTATATTTAATGGATTCAAAAATGGATTACAAGCTTTTTAAATCTAGTGTTGTGTGCAACTTTGCGAGATTTCTATTGTATTTTTAGAATTCCTGTTTTATTGAAAAGGTTGTATCAGTTGTGATCTGATCTACAGTAAAGTGAGATGTGGGATACACTGCTAATTTTTGGGATTAATCTCTAATGGAGCATCTTAATTTCAAGTAGACATTTATAAAAGTGATGTCAGTGAATGACTGGGTCAATTGTTGCCTTTTACAACTCTGAATGCACTACATAAGCAGGCTGCTTTACTGTCTGGGAAGTATCCTTGTCCCATATTGCATTCACAGGATTTTTTGGTATTTTTAGTTATTAGACATTTGTAACTAGCTCAAAAATGCTTGGACAGATAGCTCAATAAAACACCAACATTTTAACATTAAGCTGTGTTTAAAAGTATGTCTTGAGAAAACAAAAATGACCTAGTTTAAGTAAGATTTATTTAAATAAAGCAACATTACAGAGATCATTTATTTTTAGTTTAAGACAACATACAGTACATACAGTAGGTTATTACTCTGGTCATGGGAAATACAGACACTATTAAATGTAAAATACAAGGGCATATCTTCAAAAGTTCTTTATTGATTTTAACATCATATTTTGTTTATTTAAAATGCTTCCCATTTTTTCTTTTCAGGACAATTGTAGTTAATTTTTGCGGTGTGAGTAGAAACTAAAATGTGTTTATAATATTTCTTGCAAACTATATTTGTAACACAGCTGTAACTTAATAAAAATGACAAAGCTGTTGAACTGCTTTAAATTTCACCTTCAGGTTAAATTAAATTAGGCCCTTGTACTATTTTTAACACTTGCCTTAATCAATAATGGCAAATTAAGGATTTGTTATTGGTTAATTTGCTATTTTAACAAACAATTAAGCAACTACAAATTGTATTGGCCATGCATTATCAAGGGTTTTCTTCATGCCATATTTGATGTATTAACATTTATAAACATATATTTTTAAAGTATCTACAAAGTTCCAAATAGATTTGACTTAAGGAAACATGATTAATGTATAATCAGTGCATATTAGCTGTTACAATTACAAGACTACAGGATATGTAGACTGCGGTGGGCTGGTGCCCTGCCTAGGGTTTGTTTCCTGCCTTGTGCCCTGTGTTGGCTGGGATTGGCTCCAGCGGACCCCCATGTCACTGTAATTACGATATAGCGGGTTCGATAAGGATGGAGGAAGATATGTAGAAAATGTAATTAATAATAAGCATCTTTATTTTTATAAAACAATCCTATTTGACTCCAGTGTCATTCATCTCTTCTTACTTGTATAATAACTTCTTTTGACTTATGACATTTTTCATGTCTAGTCTACATTATTGCCAGTTAATCACCTTACAACTGAAGGGACTGCCTTTTTATTTCAACTTTATGCTAGAAGACCATTTATACTGGGCATATTAGGAAAATTAAACCTGCTATATTTTTGTGCACAACAGTGTCACAGGTCTTACTGACAATCGGCCACCTTCTGTAAAAATATCCAGCCAATGGTGATCATGCGAGGCAAAACTGATTTGTTTAGGAAAAGAGTGGGCGGAGCCTGAAACAACCTGTGCCAAGTAACAGGCTGAAAGTAACAGTGCCGAAATAGACCAATTACAAAACTCAACTCATTTACATTGTTAAAGATGGAGTACACCAGCCAAGGATAGAACCTAATTTTATACCTCTCAGCAAAAAACTCACAAGTGCCTTTGTACTCGATTTAGGAACATAAACACTATCCTAGTAGACTGGAAAAACACTGCGCAGTCTTATGCATCTCTGTTCATATTGATTCACATCTATAAGAAGATCAAACAACAGTGAAAATCTGTGGAATCAACGGATCCCTCATGTGAAATGTCAACAAAACAATGTGGTTATGGTATACCACTATTGAGTGTGTTTTTGAGGGGCACATTTAATCCCTTGATTCAAGTATAGAATCAAGTAAATATTGTTGCCAATCAGGCACTCCTCTCCTTTGCTAAGGCTCCTGGCCACAAGTGTTTACAGGAAGAAGGTGTAATGCTGTGGCTTTTCCAGTCACCAGATATCAAACCATTTTATAACTGTGAAATTAGGTGAACAAGCTATTACAGGTAGAGATCTACTATCAGTTACTCAGCAACAACTACAGGGCCCATGAGTCAAAATGGGCCAGCATTCAGGATGGAAAATTAAAAGCGGTGCATTTTGTTATGCAAGTAACAATAAAATAAATCACTTCTAAATACCCATAGATATAAAGGAAGAAAACACCAAAAAAAATCTATTTCTTTTTAATGCATCAGTGATATAAATATTTCATACGAGGCTGTAAATGGATGGCATCGTGCTGGCTGCTGCCTCGTGCATCCTGCCTCCTGGATTGGAATCCTGTAGTTGGTTGTTGGCTGTATGGAATTTGAATGTTCTACCTATGCCTATATAGATTTTTACCTATCTTCTCTGCACCCCCCATCAATTCTGAATTGGTCCAGTGTAACACACTTTTAACACTGTTGCTGTTGTTTGCCCTGAGAACTTCTGAATGTTCTGAGGATACCTGAAAACCAAATTGCTATTAGATAAGAGTGCCTAATAAATTTACCACTGACTATATATGACTGCTGCATGTCAGTTCAGTTCATTTTAGAACAAATAAAGAAAATAACATTTTTAACTAATTAATGGTCAAAAATTCAAAGACCTGCCAGTTATGTCTGTGAGGACTCATATAAAATATATTTTATTAACACTGCTTGAACATCTTTGTATTATCAGTGTAATACTCATCTAACTACACCAAAATATAATACATTGTTGAATTTCAGCCTCCGAACCTAGCTGTTAGCCACTAGGTAAAATGCAAGCCATTGTCTGAAAAAGAAACACATTAGATTTCAAAGCTTAAATTAGCTACCCTTTCAAAAGAAAACTCACCAAACATCTATATGTGTCAAAATAAGTAGTGTTACAAAAGTAAATTATTGTTTCACAGTAAGAAAGAGGAACAAAAGCCAGCAGATCCTAATGCTATTTTGAATAAGAAAACCACCCAACGGTGGAACCACAGGCAACTGACTTATCATTTGTTTATTATACTCTTGAACATCTGTGATTGTGTTATTATTTGCATTCTAAAGCAAGTCTTCAGTTTTATGTACACTAAGTATTTGTATTTTTTTCAGTTAAAATTGCACATCCCATTACCCTAACATAGAAAATTGAAGATAGAAGCCAATGGAACATTTTTTTTATAAAAGGCACAGACCTCAAGAGAAATCAATTGGTATGGCCTAAATATATATATTTGCTCTTTTTAGATGATCTCTATCTGGATTTACTGTAGGATACAAATTATTCTTCACATCTCAAGTGTAATTGTATTAAAATTCTTAAATCCATTTAATTAAACAATTAAAACATTCAAAGGTTGCTAAATCCATTGCTGGACCTACACAGATACACATACACATTGTCAATAAACTTGATTGCCAGACAAAATCATTCAGAATTTTATGTGAACATATAAAGAATATCAAGTTAGCTTGAAATGAAGCCTGAAGATCATTCAGACTGGAAGACTGAAACTCTTGGTCCAACTTTGCCATCCACATGTCAAAGCTGGAAGGAAATATTATGACGTAAATGTAAATAACACATCAATTATGCTCATTAGCAGTATTAGTATTATTTTCATATGTACAAGGTAAAACATGTTGCCACTTTACAATGCCAAGATAACAAAGAATGTATTAAAATACATCAGTTATTTTTACTACTAAGGGTATGATATAATTAGTTTATAAAATAAGGATTACATACACCAACGTAGGTCACCGCAGGAAATATGGAGAATAACAAATCAACCAATGACATTTTATGTAGAATTTTTCACATAATTATAATATATGGGCCATATTATATAATTATTACTAAACAGACTACCAAACATAAAACTATCAATCATTCCAATTGCTTGACGGCTGACATTATTTTTTTAGTTGCTTAATAACTAACTGGTAGAAGAATTTCTAAAGACTAGGCTCACTGTACATGTACATGACATGAATGGTATGGAATGTTCCATACTATTATAACAAAAAATTGAAGTTTGCTCCAAAAGAGATAATAAAAAACATTCTAAGTTTATCTCTTATCCTGCCTTGCACTACCTGCTGCTGAGATGGGCTTTGGTTCCCCATAACCCCAAAATGAGTAAGCAAATGGGAAGAAGGATGAATTAATGTTTTGCTACATATACAAAAATAGAAACTATACTGTATATGCATACAATAAAAATATATGAGGTAAAAATATATGTATATAAACATTCCTTTATACTCATGTGTATTTATCCTCTCAGGCATCCTCCCATTTGTTTTCTAATCATGTCTTATGTAGTATATAAAAATTGTTTCCCACTTCTTTGGTTATTATTATAGGGTATGTTATTTAAAGTCACATCAAAGCATTGACTATTTGTTTTCACAAATTTCAGACACAGCAAGACATTTAATGATTTCACATACAAAACATGACCCGAATTAGTCTAACACACTGCCACAGTATAAAAGACAGCCATTCTAAAACATAAATCTTCCAAAGATCAAAAGCAACTTTCTATTCAAGTTTTGTTTATTCAGTTGTGCATTATTTGACATATTGACTGCTGAATTTCTTTTAAAAGTAAAGTGAAAGTGCATGCAGGAAAATGTTCTCACAAAAACTGTGCAGTTGAGTTATGGTCATACTATAAAAACTTCCCTTGATCGGATATTTAAAATGTTTCAAACTGAAGCCAGAGAAATTCAGAAATAAGAAAAGAATGATACTTAGTACAACAATTGTATACAAGTTCTTATTAAAATTAGCATATTTCATATATATGGACTAGTTGAAATGAATAGAGTCATCTACTGTTTAGTAAAAGAGATGAAGTACAACCTTTTCTTCAATCTGAATTTTAATATTGCTTATTTATACACTCACTGGCCACTTTATTAGGTACACCTTGCTAGTACTAGATTGGACCCCCTTTTGCCTTTAGAACTGCTGCAGTTCAGTGCAGGAAAAATTCTTCAGGGATTTTGGTCCATATGGACATGAGAGCATCATAAAGTTGCTGCAGATTTGTTGGCTGCACATCCATGATGCAAATCTCCCATTACACCATATCCCAAAGGTGCTCTATTGTATTGTGATCTAGTGACTTTGGAGGCCATTTGAGTACAGTAAAATCAATGTCATATTCAAGAAACCAGTTTGAGACGATTTGAGCTTTATGACATGGTGTGTTATCGTGCTGAAAGTA
This sequence comes from Polypterus senegalus, assembly GCF_016835505.1. NCBI lineage: Eukaryota > Metazoa > Chordata > Cladistia > Polypteriformes > Polypteridae > Polypterus > Polypterus senegalus. Next base: position 23,762,529 of record NC_053161.1, on the reverse strand, counting down.
CAGTAATCCCTCCTCGATCGCGGGGGTTGCGTTCCAGAACCCCCCGCAATAGGTGAAAATCCGCGAAGTAGAAACCATATGTTTGTATGGTTATTTTTATATATTTTAAGCCCTTAGAAACTCTCCCACACTGTTTATAAATATTCTCCGCACAGTTATACAGTAAACCCTTGTTTATCACGGTTAATCCGCTCCAGACAGAGAAATGAATTTCCGCGAAGTAGGATTCTTTATTTATAAATCTAATATTTTCGCAGTTAGAGCATAGAAAACCTGTTTATGACCTTCTAAATACGTTTTTTAACATTATTAGAGCCCTCTAGACATGAAATAACACCCTTTAGTCAAAAGTTTAAACTGTGCTCCATGACAAGAAAGAGATGACAGTTCTTTCTCACAATTAAAAGAATGCAAACTTATCTTCCTCTTCAAAGGAGTGCGTGTAGCGGAGAATGTCAGAGAGAGAGAGAAAAGTAAATAATCAAAAATCAATAGGGCTGTTGGGCTTTTATGTATGTGAAGCACTGCGATAAAGCGGCGGCAATGAAGGGATCAATGTGAAGGTAGTCTTACAGCATTTTTTTAGATTAGTGTCTGTATCTTCTAAGCAAACAGCCACTGTGCAAACAGCCCCTCTGCTCACACCCCCTCCGTCAGGAGCAGAGAATGTCAGAGAGAGTGTGAGAGACAGAGAAAAGCAAACAATCAAAAATCAATACGGGCTGTTAGAGCTTTAAAGTGTGCGAAGCACCGCGTGGGAAGCATATCGTATATCATTGAGGAGTTTTATTTAATATGTAATACGTGCTCTGATTGGGTAGTTTCTCAGCCATCCGCCAATAGCGTCCCTTGTATGAAATCAACTGGCAAACAAACTGAGGAAACATGTACCATAAATTAAAAGACCTATTGTCCGCTGAAATCCACAAACTAGCGAAAAATCCCTGATATATATTTAGATATGCTTACATTTAAAATCCGCGATGGAGTGAAGCCGCGAAAGTCGAAATGCGATATAGCAAGGGATCACTGTAGCCACCAGAAGATTATTACACTGCAGTCATAAAGGGATGGACATGGTTAGCAATAATACTCAGGAAGGCTGTGGCGTTTAAACGATGCTCATTTGGTACTAAGGGGCCCAAAGTGTGCCAAGAAAATATTCACCACACCATTACACCACCACTACCTGCCTTGATACAAGGCAGGATGGATTGATGCTTTCATGCTGTTGACACAAAATTCTGACCCTAGCCTCTGAATATTGCAGCAGAAATCAAGGCTCATCAGACCGGCAACATTTTTTAAATCTTCTATTATCCAGTTTTGGTAAGCTTGTGCAAATCTTCTTCAAGATTTGATGTGTTGTGTGTTCAGAGATGCTGTTCTGCATGCCTCGGTTGTATCAAGTTGTTGTTTGACTTACTGTTGTCTTTTAATCATCTTGAACCAGTCTGGCTATTCTCCTCTAACCTCTGGCATGAACACGGCACTTTCGTCTGGAGAACTGCCACTCACTGAATATTTCCCCTTATTCAGATCATTCATTGTAAACCCTATAGATTGTTGTGCATGAAAGTCCCAGTAGATCAGCCGTTTCTGAAATACTCAGACCAGCCCGTCCTGCACCAACAACCATGCCTCATTCAAAGTCACTAAAATCACCTTTTCTAACCCATTCTGATATTTCGGTTTGCACTTTTGGCTTGACAATGTCTACATGCTGCCATGTGATTGGCTGATTAGATATTTGTGTTAACAAGCAGTTGAACAGGTATACCTAATAAAGTGCCCAGTGAGTATATATTCTTGTGAGTTGCCATTTCTCCTGGGGGCTTTTATGATTTTGTCGGTTCTATGTCTTGCCAAATCAGAAATATAGACTTAACCCAAGTTACATTTTCCTGCCATATAACAAAGAAGATTTGTGTAATGCAATCTGCAAGCTAGAATTTAAAAACACAGTGATACAAAACTTAAAAGGACCAACAGCATAATGCAATATTTGTTTAAAAAAGGTCTCATAATCTTCATGATGAGGTACTCCAACATCTAGTGATTTTACTTTCACTGTTAACCAGTCATCATTATGATCATAATGAACACCACTGGTTTAATGGCCACTTTCAGGGCTTGCCAGATTAGTTGGTTGCCCCCCAGTTCTTGTTCCTCCACTCTCTATAGCCCTCTGCATACTTTGGGGTGAGACACAATCTTTTCATTTCATTCAATACCATGTCCAGACACATTTTCTACTGCCTCTACTCCCTCCAGCTCCATCACGGGTGCTCCTCTAGACCGTATCTATCATCTCCACACCACAAATCTTTCCTCTTAACTAAGTATTATTTCTCATTCCACAAATCTAACTGATCATTCTTATCTCTGTTCTTTCCAGCATTGTTTCATGTTCCACCTTCATGAGCCACATCTCACTCTGACAAGGCTTGCAAGGCAATGCCAGCAAGGCTGGTTTAGAAGTCACAATGGGGTCAGCTTTTGCAGTTTCTTCCATGCACCTCACACCCTTGCTATCAGCATTCTGCATAGTTCTCATAAATTCCACAAAACAAAGGTCACACTAGGAACCTGCAGGCTACCTATCATAATACAACACCTTTTATGCATTCACTTAAAACAATTTGTGCACTGGATTCAGTTTTTGCCAAAACCATTACCACACAACATGCACACACATCTTTATATTAAGGCTTTTTGTTTCAAAACTGTCTTACCATTTAATACCTCATTTTTTCAGTTCTGCTTCACCCTTTTCCCGCAATACAAGATCATCAGTGGACAAGTGCTCCCATGAAAATTCTTCATACACTTCTCTGGCTACCGTTTCTATTACTATCATGAGAAACAACTGAATGAGATTGGATGCCTGCTGCAGGTCTTCCTGCACCTTAAAACTCTCACTATCTCCATCTGCTGTTCTGACTACCATTTGTTCTTCCTTGTATACTCACATCACAACAGACACCAATCATTTATCTAGATCTAACTTTCTCAAAGCCCAAGTCACCATCTCTCGTAGCACCCTTTTAAATGCCTGCTTCAAATCTACAAATGCATGATGAAACTTCTGAAGCATTTCCTACATTTGCATGACGGTACAGTTGTTTGTTTGTTTTTTTTTTTTTTTGTTTTCCATGCATGAAACTCCACTGCATTTAACTTTCACCTAATCTACAATTTATTTTGAGCACCATCTCAACCACCTTCATTAACTGCTCAAAAAATGTGATTGTTTAATGTGAGCCCCACTCTAGTGGATCACCTGATTCTTTGTATACTGAATTGGGAATGTTTTTCTCCAGACTTTAGAAATCCTCCCTTCACACAAAGTAATATTCCACATATCTGTCAACCATTCAACCAAAGGACCATCTGCTACCTTTAACATTTCTGTTATCACTCCAGTAGGCCCTCTGCTTTACTTTGTGTCATCTTTTATAGTGCTTAAGTGACCTCTTCTTTCAAAAACTTACAGCATAGACCTTTTTGTTTACACGACGAACATCATTATGCCATTCATTCTCCTAATTCATCAGTTTCTCCATGGACTTCTTCCAGTAGTCTGAAGATCCCATTTCTACCAGTTACAAGGTTCCCTTTAGCCTATTTCATCTTTCTTTTGCCAAAATTCTTCAAAATCCTAAACATGTTTCTCTTTCCCTACTTTTTCTGTAGCTCATTTGCAAATGCCCATGTCTTGCCATTTTTCTGGGATTTCACTTTCCTGCCACTCCTTATGGCATCTTTTCTGTTTTGTAATTGCAACATCTGCCTTAGAATTTAACCAAATTGTTTCCTTATGCCTTGCTGGTCTTTTATCCAACCACATACTTCTTCCTGTTTTCAACCAGACATATTGAATTGTTTCTCATTTTCCTGATTCTTCTGAAGCCTCATTTGCTCTTCATACCAATGTTTCAACAAATGTACTTGTTACACCCTTCATCTTCCAGAATGTGACTTCTTCCTCCTTAAACATGATGCTGCACACAATCATTTTCATTCCATCACCAAACTCCAGAATCATCTCACCCTCAACATTCCATGTAACAAAGCTTATGCCCACATGGACTCCCACATAACCGTCAATACAAGCTCATTCAAATCATCACCCATTACAATCATCTCCCAAAGAGACAACCCAGACATTCCATTAACCTATTGCAAAACTAGTCTTTGTCTTCATTACTTCTGCAAATCTGTGGGACATATGCCAAGTCAATATTCATCAATCGTTTACCAAGAGACATCTTAGCAACTACAAAAAGCTCACTCACCCTCTTCCCATCCATCCCTCATTTTGCCCAATTTTTCTAACACATGCTCACCAACCCCCAGAATTGCCATCACTGTTCTACTGCCAGAAACGCTTGTACCTTCCATCAAAAACGTGCTTCCCCACCCAGGTTCCCCAACTTTCTGTTTCACATATACTTTGTAAGCTTCATGTTTGTATATTATTATGGGGGTATTGGAGAAGATGACCCCTTTACTTGCTTTTTACAACATACAAGAGGAACAGTGGCCTTATTTTAATTTTAACCTCAGGTCACAAGTTTCACAGTTAACCAAATAAAATTGTAATTTGTAATGATTCTAACATTCTTCATAAGTAGACGAAAATGTCAACAATGAAATATACACTGCTAAGTATTTTACTATAGCACAAAGGTAGAGAACAGTTTCTAACAAGGAAAACAACAAGAACTGTGAATGATAAACTATACAATCAAACAATTTATAATATTACTTGGAGAGAGAAGATTATATAAAGTAGGGCAATAAAGTAAAGCAGAGTGTGAACTGTATATAAAAATGGGTTAAGAGGAACGGATAAATGATCTCCAAGGATGGACAATTTTTGAATCCATAAGCAATATTATGAATTACTTCCAAACCAATATGTTTACTACTTGTCTTGTGCAAATGTTAATTTTAGTAAGATGTGTAACTGTAATACAGCAAGGCAGGAACTTTATCATACGTGAAATGACTGAAATAATTATGTTCACTACTGCTCTAGGACTATCTTCTTGACATGAAACACACTTTAGTTGAGTTAAGCAAAGAAATTTGCATTTCCTATACAGAATGAAAACACTTTTGTCAACAAAAGAAAAAGTTTTAAGAAATACATTCTTATCTGTTATTTTATAATGTTCATTTTAAATGACGCTCACTGTTAATTAGTCATTCCAATGTCCAGCAAGATATTTTCTAAGACGATTTTTTGATCACAAAATTATGCAGAGCCACAGCCTATCACAGCAGAACTATCTGAAAAATAAGCCCTAACCCTGCACCAGATATCAGTCCATTAAACAGTTAATCTCAGTCATTTTAAGCAGGTGAAACTGGATAAGTTAAAAAGTGGACAGAAGGAACTTTTGACACTTAGTTCTTGTTCCAAGCATTGTTGTTTATATTTATCTCTCGTTGCTCCTTTTTAGCTTTCAAAATTGACAATATAGCAACTGCTCTTTTTAAAATGATATTTCTCATTCTCTTCAATTTCTTTAATTTTCTTAGTTTTCCAATCTATTAACAAAATAACATTCTCAAACTAAACACACTTGTTCAATTCTCCCAGTGTGCTCCCAAAGCACTGTTCAGCTCTCACTCATACTCCATGAATACAAGAGCCCCCATGTTGGTCTCTCTGAAGCAGACTTCTAAGGTTCCCCTATAACTTATATAAAAGTACTCTGTATTCATATTGCTTAAATGCAGCCTCTGTTACAAAACCTTTTCTCTTTGCCAGTATTGGTAAAATTAGTTGTAGTAACTTCTTACTGCCTAGGAATTTACCTTCAGATCAGTAGTCATTAGCTTAGATGTAACTTATCAACTGCTTCAAAGTTTTAAAGGAATCCAGCCATTCATTCTGTGTGTTTCAGCAAATCAGTTAACCCTGATGACCTGCTAAATGTCTTGTTCAGATCAATGGCTGACTTTACCATTAGGCACACCCCATCATCTCCCCTACATCCAGATCACTGACTGTTCAGTTTAGCATATTTCTTCCCTGTGTAATGCTAAGTGGTTGACAAAAACAAAACATGTAACATAATTTACTTAGGTGTTCAAAAAACCTTTGATACAGTCCCACACCAAAAATGAATCCTGAAATTAGAAGCTGTAGGCATCAGAAGTACTCTACAACACTGGACCTCAAGTCAGTTAACTGACATTATACAAAGAGTACAGATAAAAGGAGAATGCTGCACGTGGTGTGAGGTTATCTATGGAGCCCCTCAGGTGTCTGCTCTTGCACTGTTACTTTTTCTGATTTATATTAATCAAATTGATTCTCATATAGTTTTGTGAAATTCTGAAACCTGCAGATGACACAAAAATGTGTGGAATTGAGATACTGAAGAGGCAGCAAAAAATTCAAAAAGACCTGAACAAGTATTATAAGTGGGTGAGAACTGAACATGTAGTTTAATGTAGAAAAGCCCTACATGTGGGTAACAGGAATGTCAGTTATAAAGACAAGATGGGAGGCACTGTTTTAAAGGAAGCAACCTCTAAAAAGGATTTAGATATTTATGTTGGCACAACATTCTCATTGTCTAAGTAATGTGTAAAAACTGTTTAATATAAACCGAAAGACGTTATGCTTAGACTATATCATGCACTAGAGAAACCTCACTTGCAGTACTGTGTGCAGTTCTCTGGCTTCATTTATAAAACTTGCCTGGATTTGAGCGTGAAAATATTTGCACACCAATAAACAGGAAAATGTGTATGGCAAAAAAGATCATAAATCCTGATGCAAACACATTTCTATGTAATTTACTAAACTACAATCAACCTGTACATGTGTGAATGTGAACTCACCTCGAACTGATGGCCTATTTGATTTCCTAAAAACAACCATATATGGACTATGCAAATCAACTTCATACATACATAATGAACAAAATAACCTGTAATGTTAAACACTGGCAACAACGTAGAAAAAAGGATAAAAGCATAACCCTGCAGACAGAGAAATAGAAGTCCATGTCTCTGAAATAGAGGCGCACAAAGAACGTTTACTCAATGGTTTAAGTGCCGCTATCACCTAGAATGTGTAATTACATGACTGTTGTTAAATGAACAGTATTAGTTATAAAGAAACACTAAACTGATGGTCCGGCCATCACCTTACCAACAAGTCAGCCATTACATAGAGCACAATCAGCAAGTCACCTTCCAATGCTAATATGTCTCAAAATGAATGAATCAACGATTCATAACAATTGTCTCGGCATTACAGATAACTTGTACATTAATGGAACGGAACTGCTTACAGTTAAGAAAGGCAGCTTCATTCTCACTAGGTGCCCTTATTGCAATATGAGTGCAGTCAACTGCTCTGATCATGTTAGGAAAAACCTGGCATTGCTATAAATTGCATTTTAATGCTTGCCTGTACACTCATGCGATATGAAAACTGAATGCAGCACCTCCTCAGTCAATTTATGGCTTCCAGTCCAGTGGGCATGATGGAGCTCAAGCTTGGCTGAGATATTCCTCACCAGTTCTCTCTGGTAGATGCCCATTGTCATAAAGCCAAAACCTGAATATGAACAGGTACAGCCTGATTTCAGGCAGTCTGTCTTTTTAATACCTGGCCTAATTCAGCCCAAAGTTTCAAAAGAATGGCTTATTCGGCTCATAAAACAGTCATCATCATGTGCAAGAAAATCTGATTGGTTGTTAAAAGCTGATTCTCTTTTTATAAGAACATTTGTGTAGTCCTCAAGCAGTGCCAAAAAAGCCATACTGTGTCAAGCTATTGGGCAACGAATAGGTGGTAGGGCAGGGGTGCCCAATACGTCGATCGCGATTGACCGGTAGATCGCAAAGGTAGTGCAGGCATTCAAAAGAAATTTTTTTTAAACAATAGTCTATCGTATATCCTCCCTATGGCATTTGCCACTAGATTGACATACAGGGCAGCCAGTCTGAGATCTCTTTTCTTCTAACACACTGGTCATCCCGCACACAAAATCAAACGTGCGTGCTACTATCTAAGTGATCTAGTTAGCCTTCCAATTTATATCAACTAAAGAAGAGATTTTTAAAAAATTTTTTTTGGGTTATTGGCTCGATGTGGAATTGGAAGAGGAATTTTTTTCTCAGAATGTCACAATCGAAGTGCGTTTGTCTGATCTGTCAATCTATCATTGCTATTCCAAAGAAGGAAAATGTGGAAAGGCACTTTCGAACTGATCATAAAAACTGCGAAACTGACTTCCTTCCAAAAAGCGATCTGAGAAAGAGAAAGGAGAGGGAACTTAAATCACACTTAATCGGACAGCCGTCATTTTTCACTCTGCTGCATTCAAAAGCTCCTTGACTGCATTATTCGACTCTACTTATTTATGCGAGTCAGCCTTTTCCAACATGACGATTATTAAATCCAAATACTGTAGTAACCATAAATGTATTGAATTGTTATTGTGCCATAAATGTTATTCAGTTATGCAAGGTACAACAACATACATTTTATGTATAAAGTATACTCAGTATATATATATATATCCATCCATCCATCGTCCAACCCGCTGAATCCGAATACAGGGTCACGGGGGTCTGCCGGAGCCAATCCCAGCCAACAAGGCAGGAACCAATCCTGGGCAGGATGCCAACCCACCGCAGGACACACACAAACACACACTAGGGCCAATTTAGAATCGCCAATCCACCTAACCTGTACGTCTTTGGATTGTGGGAGGAAACCGGAGCGCCCGGAGGAAACCCACGCAGACAGGGGGAGAACATGCAAACTCCACGCAGGGAGGACCCGGGAAGCGAACCCAGGTCTCCTAACTGCGAGGCAGCAGCGCTACCACTGCGCCACCGTGCCGCCCATATATATATATATATATATATATTGTATATATATATTGTATATATTGTGTATATATATATATATATATAATTTTTATTGTAGGTAGATCATTTTGACCTGGTCATTTTAAAAGTAGCTTGCAAGTCGAAAAAGCATGGGCACCCCTGCGGTAGGGCAAAAGACATAGCATTCTGTAAACAGGGAGTGAATTGTTTTTTACTTAATGCAATTACTGACAACAAGTGACTGTACTTGTTTCCAAACCTAAGATGTGACAACAGGTAGCCAATACTGTATTAACAAATGAAAAAAAAAATTCTTCAGTGCAAATGCACAGTATTTTTAAATCCTTTAAGCTCCTTTTATAAAGCTCTAAAATAAAACCTATACATAACATTCATCCTTTTTGAGGTGAAATATATTTGTCACATCAAGGCACATTATAATAACCATTCAGTTATATGAATTATACATGTAAGCCATCATTTAGCTGGTTTGGCTGCATTTCCGTTATTGATCAAGCATGTCGTTATTTCCCACTTTCTCTGCAATGTTGCGTATGCAAGAGTCAGCCTTGCTGTAAATATATACACATGCCCCAGTCAAGTTTTCTTTTATAAATCCCGAACAATTGGCATTAGAAGATACATATGCATAATTTTGATCCTCTTTTTGCACATAGTTAAGCTTTATAAATAAGGCTTCTGGTCAACATGCTACAAAAAATATTACTTTTGTAAATGTGCTAACACAGCTAAAACCTGTTATTCTGTTACATTAAAGTAAATACATTGTCTTTCCTTGGGTTGCAAGGTACTGACACTCCTAAAGTCTTATTCTGCCCAAACCTAAACAGCTTTCTTAAGAACCATGTCAGTTTGTTGTTGTTTTGCAAAAGGGAGGTCACTCCATGTGACAGATAGCTACGGAAATGACAATTTCATACAAACGTGTATATGCCTATCTTGAGAGAGGAAGGCAAACTGGATTTAATGATGATAGAAAAAGGATAAGTACATTAGAGTCTACACTTTCGTAAACAAACACCTTACAGGTCCTCAGTTGGCTGCTTCCTTTAAATACACACCATAAACCAGTGTTGTTTGAAACAGAGAAAAGATGACTCTTGAAAATATGGCATTAGCCATTTACAAATGGCAAGACGTTCATTTGAAAATTCCTGCAACTTGTGGACTTTAATATAGTTTACAATGTAACTAAACTGTCCCATTTGGCTAGTAACAATCTATAAAAAGTGATTCATGGAATTGTTGTTTCAAGTACTAGTTCAAGTTCACTGTTAAGTGTACAAAGTACACTGAAAATCTTACCTGTATGTCTGACGAGCTTGCAGCATGTTAGACAGACATAGGTTTATAAACAGCGTCATTGCTAAACCCTTTGCCTGACCATAGTGGTATTCTGGAGGGCGACCAGACAATTGAGCTAGAGCAGACAGCATAGCGTCTGCTGTCATTCTTTTTTCAGTTGTATGGCAGTAATTGCAAAAGTCTCGAAGGAAGTCTGACAGACTGCTGCTCATTTGCTGCTCTGTTCTGAGGAAAAGAAGCAGATAACATGTCTCTTGCAATGTTTTTACCCAGAGGCCTACAAAGCACATGTAGCTGTAGTCAGTGGGGCATATTAGGAATTGACATTGAATGTGCTATTTTGAAATATCTTTGTTATAAAAACAATTGAATTTCCACTTATATGTAGTAGTTTATATGATATATGCTAGTCATTATCAGTTCCATCACAAATAAGGCTTTGCTTTTAAGCACTTTTCATTTGGTGACTTTCACTTTTCCTTTTGTATTGCAGTGCATTACCCACAGGCTAGGCATTCCTTTAGTTTAACCTTGCTAGTGCATGCTTTTACAGTGACCCAGATAAACATTTTTCTGAATATGATTTTCCCAATTTAGTGAAACCAGAGCCCTTACTGTAGTACTGGGTGCTAGGCAGGACAAGTTCTAGATGGGCCATCAATCCAACAAATGTCATCTCTCCAATTAATATGCACAAGACTATTATAACTACTTTTGTCCTAACCCTGCCTTAACCTTCCAAACCTCTTCCTTTGAAGATGCAATGATCTGATCAAATCATCCACTTACACTCCAGCTACCGGCAAGGTATAAATGATTTGATTTTCAGCTTCCAGGTAGAACATGTATTGTATTCAAACATTAACTAAACACACTGTTATAGGGTCTGTGTTTAATTATATTTACAAGTAATTGATTTACTGAAGTAGGTATTAATGATTTCTCTTAAGAATAAACAAGTACAATATCTACAGTAAACCAAAACATCTAGGTGCAGAATCACTAGTGACATCAGCTTCTAAAGTCTTATACTGTATTAGTGTACTGTACATGTGTGTTGAAATGGTCTTACTCAATCATAACTAACACAAGTACAGGTGCTTATTCATTAGCAATTTTGCTGCTAAATAATCCACTAATTCATAATAAAATATTTGTGCCCACCTCACCTTCCTAAAGTTTAAAGAATTTATCCTGGCAGAACCCAGCCCTAGCCAGGACAGCTGTTCATCACATAGCTAATGAACAAAACTACTGAGTCAATTAACCTAGCAAGAAAGTCAACGGGATCAGGGGTATAGCAACGGAGTCTGCAAGGCCCTTTAAGCCCCTTCCTTTTTTCTAAAAAAGTCCCAATCCATGTAGCAAGCGCATATGATCAGGTTTGTGGCCAGCGATCTGAAAGCATATGGTTTCAAACCCTTAGACCAGTGTTTCTTAAACTATGGATAGCAATCCAAACAAGGTTCAAAAATCATCAAATCTGCATCACAAGAACTCTTTCTCACAGCTCTCCTAAAGCTTACACTAAGTATTAACAACTAGCCAACCCGCACGCCGCATAATTATTTATTGATGTGTGAACACTTCCTGAAAGACACAGTTGTCCAAATGGGGTGGGTTTGAGGATACAACTGTCAGTGAATGAAAAGATGGAACTCTGGGGAGAGCAACATACAATTGTCAGTGACTGAAAACAGGTTTTGGCAGATACAGGCATATCTTTTTGAAAGTTTGGCTCTGTGCCTTATTAATTGTCATTGCAAACTCCAATCTAACAGGAAATTGTCTGTATGTAAAAGTAAAAGGCAAATTAGAATCTGATGGGGTCATGGAAATCCGGGGAATAAGGATGGTTTGTGAGGTAGCAGCTGTGATAGTCTTACACTCCAGTACATTGTGGTGAATGCTGGTAACAGAAAGTCTAGGGCCATTATAGAGACCTTTTGCTGGCAGGAGGTTTCTGAGAAGCATGATGACTGAACCAATTTTAATTTTGAGTTTATGCGGAGGCATGCCAGTGGGAATAAGACTATGAAGAAATCCTTCGGGGAATGAAAGTTGATCTGCAGGATCGTCTGTGACGATGGTTGTTGAGCAGACTGTATGACTATGCTTCCGTGACTAAGAACAACGGACCGCACACCACCAAAGTTATCCCAATGTTGGCAAACAAAGGTTATAGCCATGTTGCGAAGTTCGAGAGCAACAGTTTCGTCGATGACATTTTTCCAGAAATATCCGACTGATAGAAACAGTTACCTGATGCAGGAATTTGTATAACATTGAAAAAGGTGTTGTTTTCATGAAATACATTTGAGGCGGTGGCCATGGTAGGCAAATGAACAGTTAACGTAGCTCACAGCTGCATGTGGACTGTAGCACAGACCAAAGCAAGTGAGGATGTGTTTGGTGACGTGTTGGGGGAGGGCACATGAGCAAGCAGTGTGCATGCCTCAAGAGCAAGGGTGGACGCTGGAGGAGGGTGACAGTTGGTGGGCGGGGCTGTGTCGTGCGTTCCCCATGACGCGGGAGGAGTGTTACAGTGGGCGGTTGGGGCTCTGTCGTGTGTACCCCATGGTCGGATAACTTGGTCGATTATATATATAGAAACAACAATGAAAAGTCAACATGGCTCAGAGGTGCATGTGGACTGTAGCACAGACAAAAGCGACTGAGGCTGTGTTTGGTGAGTTGTTGCATGCGGGCACATGAGCAGGCAGTACACATGTCTCAAGGGCGATGGTGGATGCGGGAGGAGGGTTACAATTGGCAGACGGTGCTCTGTCGTGCGTATCCCATGATGCGGGAGGAGGGTTAGAGTTGGTGGGCGGGGCTCTGTCGAGTGTTTTCCATGGTCTTAGAGTTGGCAGGCGAGGCTCTGTGAGTTGGCGGGCCTGGCCCTGTCATGCGTATCCCATGGTATCCCATGGTCTTACAGTTGGTGGGCAGGGCTCTGTTAGAGTTGGCGGTCGGGGCTCTGTGAGTTGGCGGGTGTGGCTCTCTGTCTTGCGTGCATCTTGCGTGCCCTTAGTGAATTATATATATATATATGGCAACAACAGACCCCAGGAATCTGTTCCTTCTTTAAAATAATTATTGTTTCATTAACAAAATGTTTACCTTCCAATTTTTTCAGACTGTTCATGTAAGAAATATGCTTAAAATTAAACTGTTTATTATTATTGTGGTTGTTTTTTGTTTATTTACTGGGGGCTCTGCCCCTGCTCGCTTTGCTTGCCCACCCCTGTGTTTGGTTTACCGGATATACAATTTAAAGAGATTGTTATTTTCATGGGAATTGTTACATATACATTATTTTCATTTTTACTTTAAAAACTTTTGTAAAAACAATACCTGTCCTTTATTTCTGGCCCCGGGCATAGTTACATCTCTTTCTCGCAGTACATGTAACGCCGCCACGTTGTGGGGGCAGCTGAACGCACCCTACTGAGATGCCATCGGATCATCTGCTGTCTTTCTGCTGCTGGTAAGCTGCCTGTTCTGCTTGTCGCATGTCGTTCTTTTAAGAGCTGGGAGCACATGATGTGTGTCTGCCAAAAGCAATCCAACAACTGCTAGGTTAGCTGTCCGTGGGCTTGTTTTAAATGATGGCTCACTGCCTTGTCTTGCGTGACATTGTAAAAACAATACTTGTCCTTTATTTCCGGCCCTTGGGGTGGTTAAATCTCTTTCTCGTAGGATGTATAACACTGCTCGCATTGTGCGGGTTGGGGCAGCTGCTATCTAGCTGCCCCTCGATCATTTTAAAGCATATACAGCCTCTGTCCCTTTTGCCACTTCGTGTCTCTGCTGTTCGCGTTGTGAAGAGTGGGGGTTAGGGTGGCTGAACGCATGCAAGGAGAAGTGCTGCGAGCTGCGTGTTTTGCTTGTCGCTTGTCATTGTTTTAAAAGCTGGGAGCAAGTTAAAGTGTCTCTTGCGGGACTTCAAATTGTCTTCTGAGAACATCACGTCTCATCTCCCTAGTCTGCCTCCCCAAGATTTTTTAATATAATAGAGAGATGGCTCTATTGTCATTATGGTAATAATCCTCTTCTTGGGTCCCATTATCGATTCCCTTATTTGGGTCATCATATTAAAAAGTTTAAAAACCCCTGCATTAGACCAATGACAGCTCCAGTTAAAAGTTATAACAGCACCTGTCACTGTATGGCCAATTCTTTCTATTCAAAAAGAAAGAGCCAAAAATACACATTAATAAGTAATACAAAGGAATCTGTCAAAAAGAAATCTAGGAAAAGAAAAAATTATGTAGCGTGATTGTATAATAGCTAAAAAATCCATGCAGCAGTAGTTTTAAATTACTTCACAAGAAATGTACATTTGAATAAATAAATAAGTAATGTACAAATATTTATTCAGTACTTTAATTTTAAGTGGCCTATTAATGTTTCTAAAATAATATATACAGTACTTATAGTTTCACCGACTTACACAAAATTAAATATTTCACGTACAAAAAATTATTTCAAGGGAACTCGATATTTAATTAAATATATCTACATTTCATTAAACTTTTTTTCTTGAACTCTTCATATGTCTTTTTGTTTTAACATTATATGGGGGGGGGGCTCAATATTTTTCCCTTGGGCCCTTGATGTACAAGCTATACCAATGTTTGGGATGTGGAAAGATTTTGTAATGACTTAAATCTTTAAATTTTTGACTGAGAATTCCAGATCACATCATTTAAACTGCTCCATACAGCACCTTAATATAACTAAATTCTTGCATGAAGGTGTGGTGCTGGAAATAATTCACTTTGCTTAAAAATCGTCCACTTTGGAAAATGTCTGCCATAAAAGATACAGATTCAAGAGTCAAGTATGCAAAGAGTAAAATAAGAGCAATTAGTTACAACTTAGTTATTGTCTTATAAGTGCTATGATTTCTGCTCCATATTATACATAGGTATCTGTAAAATCTATAAATATCTATATTTATACACTAATGATAGATAGATAGATAGATAGATAGATAGATAGATAGATAGATAGATAGATAGATAGATAGATAGATAGATAGATAGATTCTTAATAATAAATGTGCCACAGTGGCTCTTCACAGCAATTCCATAAGGGAACCATTCTTGGATCCCAAAAGACCTGTCCACATTACAGTTCCTTTATATATTTAGATACTCAACAGGCTCCACACAGTAAATAATCATGACTAGATGATAACAGATTTGTGAAATACCAATGGATCATAATTTTAAAAGGACTCTTGCTACATACATCCAGTAACACAGGCTAAGTCCACCTGTCAGTACCCTGCTAGGTAGCCTACCATACATTAAAGATTTTGTTTTTTTTCCTACACTCCAGCCAGTTTTTCAAATCACAAAAAAACAACTTCATATGTAAAGAACCTGACCCAAAATGAAACAGTGCTTTGTCAAGCAACATGGTAAAGAACCATTAACTGCCATTAAAAAAAAACATTTTTAATAGATAGATAGATAGATAGATAGATAGATAGATAGATAGATAGATAGATAGATAGATAGATAGATAGATCTAACCAAACAGGCTATTTGCAGAAACCTAAAAAAAAGTATTTGCTACTAGAGCATTCTCATTATCCTAAGACCCAGAAAAATTCAGTCTTGACCAAAAGTTAGTTTAAAAAAAAATTAAAAAAAAAATTCACACAAAAGTCTTTCGCATTTAATAGCTGGTCCAAGGTAGTTTCAAAATATAGTAGCTTATCACAATGTCAGACTGCAGGTTAGCGCCATGATGGTTTAAGTTGTTTCTGTATGCATTTTTATCTTTTATTATGCATTCTTCTTTATTAGTTCAGATTTCTTGCTCTTACAAACTCAATTAGCTGGTAGTATGTCATCAGTATTCTATAAATGTCTTTGGCTTTTTACATGCTACCATGTTAACTGTGTTTACCACACCTTACGAAAAAATAAACTGCTTTCAAAATAAACGCCTCAATTACGTAAGTTTAGGGACAAGAAAGAAATAAATCTAGATATATTATTATTAAATACTATTAAGTATTTATTTGCACACTTTTTTTTATTATTTTATTGTCAGCTTTACTCTGGAGTGATTCTAACCGATTCCTGATTTGGGCTATTGAGTGTAAACGAAATTTTCTGCAATCACGTTGTTTACATTATTATTATTATTATTATTATTATTATTATTATTATTATGTTCAGTCTATACCTATGCATGCAAGCTTGGTGTGTTAGCTTTAAATTTGCATATTTAAATTTAAAATGTGCATGTATGTATATAGTATATACAGTATGTATATATATGTGTTTAAAACGTGAATTGAAAGGAGTTTCTTATTTAAGAAGTTTATATAAAGTGAACAGACACACACCGAGATCGTGGGCGTGGGGGCAGGGCTTGTATTTTTCCGCGGACTCAGACCCTCGTGCTTTTGATTTTTTTTTTTTTTCGGTAATGCTTAAAATGTTGTGCATTTTTGAACATAATTTACGACACCTAACGACTTGGAGGATGGTTTACAGGAACTGGATGCCAGTAGGAAGTGTAAACCTGAACTAGAAGGCTCTGATCGAATCTTCTAGAAAATCCCCCCAAGCTGTGGGGCTATAGGTTGGGCTTCATTCTTACACTCAATCCCCTGACTAACAATTAAGCTTGTAAATCTTAACCTGGGTCTCTTAAAACGATGGAGCAGTTTCTACTGCAGTGCGTTAAATGCATTCCACCAGAGGTGTTAGATAGCCAAAGATTCGAGCACAGCAAATGTATTTATAAAATCCATTTGGGGCTCCCGTTCAAAAGGGAATCTGATCCTCTCGGCGGCCCCAGCCTCGCTCCAGCGGGCTTGTATTTATAAACACGGTATCCGCACGTGTTTTAGTAATTCTGCCGCCTCCTTCTTATCCTTTTCTTCAGTCACAGTTTACTTCTGCGCTGTAACATTTAACTGTGTTGCCAAGTAGAAAGAAAAGACAGTGGCACCTGTCGCCTTTGTAATTCTTTGCATATTAAAAATACTGCTGCGTTTTCGAAGTGCAAGTTGATGACAGTATTACTATTTGCACAACTCTCACCAAAAAGGACACAGTAATTTTTCTGCACAAGTTTCAGATGTACAGGACGCAATCATTAAAGGGGCTGACGCTTTAAAACTGCTTACACTTAACTGTACACTGCACATCGCTGTCACGTTGCAGGTTCTCTTTCAACTGTTTCTGCAGCCGCTGTATTGTGAAGCTTGTTGCAAACTGCTTCAGAATTCGCAATTAAAAAATTCAAGAGTTAGGACAGCAAGGCGGCTTGCTGGTCTTTCTGTCTCACTGCAGCGTCTGAAGTGCCAGTCATGAAGTGCCAGTCAGTGAGCTGACAGAGAGACCTGTCAGACACAGAGAAACATCGCATCCCCCGAGGTAACCGCGCGCCGGTACAGATAAAGGACCGCGAGTTACCCACAGCATGCGGAGCGTTTGGTGAACCCGATTAACATAAATGAAACCCACCTTTTTAGTTGGAGCATCAAAAACCAAAAGCAGATGCAGCAACAAATGAGGGAATAGTGAATGCCGCAAAATGTAACCCCTTCTTGGTTAGCAACAGAAGTATTCGATGGAAATTTCCACCATGTGATGGTACTCCCTCCTCAGCGCATCACGTTTCAGCCGGCGTATAGGAGACCCCAGCGAAAAGCCCCCCTTTCTCCCTCCCTCTTTTCCTACCACCTCTGCCTACCAACCGTTCTGGCAGGCGGTCTGTCTCCTCAATACCCTGACTAAGGATGAGCACTTACATCGTGATCATTTCATTCTGCACAGACAGAAATTTTGGTTTAGCTTCTGCTGAAATCGTGTGAACTCGTGGACCTATGTAGTTTTTCTTGTCAGACTTGTGTGTCATCTGAAATCGTTCGAGCTAAAGACATCAAAGCCTCTGGGCAAATACTTAGTCAACTCTGAACCTGCAGCCTCTAAATCTCTCTCTCCTCGGGGCACCCTTAGTCGTAACATTCTAAACGAGCGTCAACACCCGCTTATTGATTTATTGCATTCTTAACACGCGATTAATTTCTGAAGTTGTTCTGAGGACCCGTATCATTGACTTAATTATAATGTCAGTCCGCCCTTATTCATTGATAATAGAAGAGTCTGAATCTACTGTGATGTTAGGTGATTTGGCTGCATCATCTTAATTATCGTATAGTTCAGTATTCACTATAAAAGACTTTGCCTCCTACTGTTTGCTCTCTCTCTCTCTCTCTCTCTCTCTCTCTCTCTCTCTCTCTCTCTCTCTCTCTCTCTCTATATATATATATATATATACACTGTATACATACAGTGGATTGAGAAAGAATTCTGAAGAAGACCATGTTTCACATTTTGCTGTGTTTCCTCACATCAAGCAACCCACACGTATTTAGAAGTCTAGAAATATTTGCAAATGTATTAACAATTAAAAAAAAATTATCCCATTGAGAAAAGTTTCAGACCCATCATTCAGTACTTTGAAGCACCTTTGACATTGATTACAGAATCTTCTAATGCCTTATAAGCTTGCATAGATTTGGGGATATTCTGGTATTCTTCTCAGCAGATCCACTCCAGCTCTGTCAGGGTGGATGTAGACTGTTAATGGGCAGTTATTTTTAGATCTCCTCAGAAATATTCAGTTGGGTTTACATTTGGGACTTGGCTGAGTCACCCAAATACATTTCTAGAATTGTCCCTAAGCTACTCCTATGCTGTCTTTACCTTGTGTTTAGGGTAATTGCCATGCTGGAAGGTGAACCTCTGGCCGTTCTGAGGGCCAAATCTTCTGGAGAAGATTTTCATGAAGGATATCTCTCTACTTTGCGCCATTCAGCTTTCCTTCAACCCTCTCTAATTTCCCAGTCCATGCCACTGAAAACTATTCCCACAGCATGATGCTCCCACCACCATACTTCACAATTGAAGTGGTATTGTATAAGTGTTAAGCAGTGTCTGGTTTGTCCAGATGTGATGGTAATTTTGGTTCCATCAGACCAGATGATCTTGTTTCTCACAGTCTCAAAGTCCTGAGGTGTCTTTTTGTGAACAACAAGCAGGTTTCTGTCTGGCTACTTTGTCATAAAACCCAGATTATTGGAGTGTTGGAGTAATAGTTTTTCTTCTTGAAGTTTCCCATTTCCACACAGGTTTTCTGTAGCTCAGTCAGAGTAACCATCTGGTTTTTGGTCGCCTCTCTTACCATGGCCCCTTTTCCATGATTGCTCAGTTTGACCAGATGGCCAGCATGAAGAAAAGTCAAGGTTATTCCAAACTTCTTCCTTTTAAGAACTGTGAAGTCAACCGTGTTCTTTGGAACCTTCAATGCTGTAAGAATTTTGTGTAGTCTTCCACAGATCTGTGCCTTAACAATTCTGTCTCTAACCTCTGTACACAATTCCTTTGACCTCATAGCTTTTTTTTCCTCTGATAAACATTGTCAATTGTGGGATGTTCTATAGAAAAGTATGTGCCTTTCTAATCATATCCAGTCAACTGAGTTGACCGCAGGTGAGAACATCTCAGTCATGATCAACAGAATGGGATACACCTGAGCCAAATTTCAAGTGTCATAGGAAAGGGTCTGAATATTTGTATCAATGGGATATTTTCTTTTTTTATTTGTAATTAATCTGCAAAAACAAAAGATGAAAATCCTGTTTTCACTTTGTCATTCTATATACCCGTATATATATATATATATATATATATATATATATATATAGTGACAGATAGGGGGCGCTGTCATTCCCTTAATCCCTCAGATCAGACACCAGATAAAAGTTCAAAGATGAATATTTATTATAATAATAAAGTGCAGAAAGCATCCTCCACTCCTCTATATTCATAAATCACAATCAATAACCAATAAACAATACTCCACCCTCCCAGACGCTTTGCCACCCTTCCTTCTGACTCAGCTCGTCCATCTGGAATTCCCAGAGTCCTTTATAGTCTATGCCCCGGAAGTGCTTCTGAACCCTCAATCCATGTGACTTCCTAGCACTTCCGGGTCAGATCAAAAGCTCTTCTTTTTCATCCCAGAAGTATGTCATTTCCTCTGTCCCTGTGACCAGGATGTACTTCCGGGTTATAGGGCACATAAAAGTCTCTGAGCCTCTCTGCAGAGTCCCCTTGCGGCCCCCATGGTATCCATGATGCCCTACTGGAATTCAGGGCACCTCCAGGCCTACAGGGCTCCATCTAGCGGAATGGGGGTATTGACCGGGGTGAACGGCCGGCCATATCTCACAGTATATATATATATACAGTATATATACATATATATACATATATATATACATTTATATATATACACACACACACACATATATATATACTGTATATATACTGTGAGATAAAGCACAAACACAGCATAAAGGGTTGGGGTTTTGAGCCCCGTATACTGTAACAAAAACAGGTCTCTTCTTCAGACAAAACAGCATGAAACAAAAGACAAAATGAAGGGTTTGGAGGGACAATATAAAGGGAAGGAACCGGAAATCAGACGTGATGGATGCTGGGAAGGCGTGGTGGTGTATGGGAGTTGGACGTCATCATTGGGGGACCAGAGAGAAGAAAGGAACCTGGAAGTGAAGTCCTTTGTTTATTCCGGGCTAGTTTATGGCGACGGTGCTTCGTCTTTTCTACGGAACAAGAGAGAGAGAGTTTAGTACGCTGCCTTCGTCCCCTGGCCGGCTTTATCGCGGTGCGCGTCCGGTCCTTCAGCTGCTCCCGATGCACTTGTGCATGACAATATGTAAAACTATATGAAAATAGTTTTTTATTCCTAAGCTTTCAACATTCTACTAGGCATCATCATCAGAGAAAAGATGATTCAACATACAGGAATCAAAGGCAATATAGAGCAGGTGAAGGATGGGTGTGGAGGGGGAGTTTGTAAGCAGGGGAAGGTGGATTAATAAGTTGGGGTTTGGCAGATGTCAGTCATAAAGTCTTTTATATTTTTGGACTTACAGGGCCCAGCTGACATATTGCTGCTGGGACAGGCTTGATCCTGTGACCGTGTAAAACAAAATGTAGTTGCAGAAAATAGATGAATGACTTGTACTTTGTAGAAATATGTTAGTTAGCCTTATTGTGGCACTGTAAGTAGGATGATAAGAGAATATTTAATCAATTTCAGAAGTGTGAATATAAGAATATGTAAGGGCATATGTGTTATTGTTCTCTCAATATTAAAGTGCAATACATCATCTATTATTATTTACAAATATTATTACTGTTTTAAAATTGAACCAATTGGGCTAATTTTTTTTCACAATTCATCCATTATTGATCAGTAAGATATAAAGAATTGAATATTATTCATAAAAGATCAGATTACCTCTCTACTTCCCATGTACAGATCAGACAAAACAGATGTAAATTTATGTAATCAGTCAAAGATACTGAAATATGCAAAAGGCTAGTGATGGTTAGCCATGTTCCATTAATTAAGGACAATATTAATAAATGTCTGCCTGATTCAGTAATCTTTTGAATTGTTTCTTGTAACATGAATTATTTTTTTGCTATTTTTTGTCAAATATCC
Source organism: Polypterus senegalus (assembly GCF_016835505.1). Taxonomy (NCBI): domain Eukaryota; kingdom Metazoa; phylum Chordata; class Cladistia; order Polypteriformes; family Polypteridae; genus Polypterus; species Polypterus senegalus. Next base: position 23,740,758 of record NC_053161.1, on the reverse strand, counting down.
TTTTGCCATTTTTTATGGCAGGTGAGTTAGGATTCATCCAGATGTGCAGAATCATGCTGTACTAAGAATTTATCAGAAAAGACTTCACTAAGCAGTACTATCCCATAAAGTGTTACTTCAAACTCCTTTGAGGGGTTACAGATTATTGTGACCCTAATACTGTTAAGGAATAAATAGTGTAAGCCAGTGGTTTATACCTTTGGTCTTAGGAGACTTGTGTGGCTACAACGTTTTGCTGGAACCATTTCTCTTCTTAGATGTCAGCTACTTCTTTCATTTAAATTTCTCTTCCTATCACCCATATTACACTTTCTAGATTACTTTACTTTGTTAATAAAGAAATACAAAGCAGAACTGGTTCATTTTCAAAAGTAGTTTACCAAGTCTTTGAATTAACCGTCCTTATCTTGCTTGTTGTTATGTTTTACATTTAAGGAATTTGTGTATTTATGAGGTTACAGGCAAAAATAACTTTATAAAAGCATATCCAGTACACTTTAGTATTCATTATCAGCCGCAGTTGTGTCTCTTCTGGATTGCCTGTCATTACTCAACAACAAATTTGAAACAATCAGAACAATGACATTACTATGTACTGCAAGACCAAACCGATCAACAGATGGAGACTATAATGTCAGATGGTTAATACAGTATGATAAAGGAAATAGCTCCACACATTGCAACATATTGTATCTTTTTTAACTGGCAAGAAAATAATTCCTAGTTCGCTTGTTCAGTAAATGGATTTTAAGAGTTAATTCACTAGGAGCAGCAAGGATTTACATTTCCTAACTAACATACCTAACTAGTATAAAATCATACTAAAATCAGCAAAATGATGGATGTCGGGCATATTTTCTTCTATTTAAATTCTATTAATAGATTACCAAGATTAAGGTACTTTTGAAGATGGACAGACAGATTGGCCAGTGTTTCCATGGTTTTTTTTTCAACATAAGGGCAAACATTAAATACATGTGAAAAGACAGGGATTAACAATGTACATTAAATCAAAATAGACCATAGCAATAAAGATACATAGGGGATGTATGACATTTTTGACTATTTTTATTCAATTATTTAAAGTTACATTACATCTTGCCTGAAGAAGGGGTCTGAGTTGTCTCGAAAGCTTGCACATTGTAATCTTTCTAGTTAGCCAATAAAAGGTGTCATTTTGCTTAACTTCTCACTAAAGACTGGATAGCACATTTTAGTTTTAATTGTAATCTGCTTATTTTTTTTACCATTACCCATTCATTCAGCCTTCTCTTTTTCTGTGGATAATTTAAGAACATCCAAACTGCTTCCATCCAGAAAGAATTTTAGGAAGCATTTAAAACACCCATAGAGAACAACCGGTAAGCATTTTCATTGACATTTTGAATGCCTCACTAAGAGAGTCTCAGGTACCTGCCTATTTCAAAAAGATAGCAGTCATTCCTGTGCCACACAAGCAAATATGGAATGTCTCAATGATTACCCTTCTCACTTTGTAATAAAATGCTTCGAGACACTGGTGTTTGAGATACATCATTGTCTTCCTCATCATCATCATTGACATCGTTTAATGTCAATTTTCTAGGTTTACCCAGGTTAATCTTTAGGATTCATGCTAATCATGGAAGGCCACAACTGTTGCACTTCAAGGTTATTTAATGGTATGTACTTTATCAAACTGCACTGGTGAATTAACTTTCTGCTTGCTGAAGGACAAATTTGAGACATACTTCCCACTTGATAATATTTTCACTAGCTTTTCTTTAACTTTTAGTTCTCGAATTGTACACCTCTCATAGTTACGTGCTATTCAGCGTTGACATCATGTGATCTGTATCACAACTAACAATTGAACTAATATTGGGCAGGACCCCTGTCCAATGAATGGGGGGTGGAGAGGCATGTGTTCAATTCAAAATCTCCATCTAGTTTAAGCTTGCTTCCCTTTTGTGAATTACAGGATTTTTACTTTTTTTTTTTTAACAAAATGTTAGCAAAAATACATCTGTTTGCTACATTTTCCACATCTGACTGGGTATATGACGCTTGCATTATGTAGCACAAGTAAGTTGTGATTTTTTTTCATTAACATTTCGATATCGTTAGTTCACGATGGGCCTCTATGAAAGTCCTTTGCATCAGTTATTTTGTTATCCCTGTTCGGGATGCATTGTTTCCAAAAAAACCAAAGCTAATCCCATCAGACGAATCACTTACCTCACTATCAATCATGCACACCTTCATCAGCTCCTCCATAACCATACAATTTCCAACAATACCTTTCCCTTTTGCACATAATGCCTAATCCTGTCAGACCAATCATTCTAAGTTCTTTTGATGAATAAGCAAGCCATTTGTATGTGAAGCCTTTCCAAAAACAAACCAGTATGACAAAGAAGATCTCTGCACAGATGGCCTAGGAAATAATTTTAGAAGATTGAGTGAGTAAGTTTAAAGAAGAGAACAGACTGGAGGAGAAATATGGATGTCAAAAAACAAAGAAGCTAAATGGTATTCTTGCCCAAGGATTGAGCCACCATACCTTGCTGACCAATGTAATAAAGATATAATCAGGGGCAGCACAGATGGCAGTTTTAAAGACATATTGAAGGCATCAGAACTTTTTATTCCAGACAACAGCCAGAAAATCATTCTGGACCTTTCTACTTTGATAAGGGAGGCATGTTTTTGGAGAGAGGTGGAAGGAAATTGACCCAACCAATTTACATACATACTCTGGCCTTCGTAGACTTTCTGGTGTTTTAAGATTCAATGGTGAATCTACTGAATCCATGCAGAATTCACAAACTGATTGACAATGTTTCTGTGCAATAATGTCTTTGCAGCACTTTCACAATATTTCCAGGATTGTCCTCTTTCATAACCGAGACACCATATCAGCTCAATGACAGAGACACTAACTAGCTACAAACAGGTCACCAGTGTTACAACTCTCGGAATCGAACATTACTTTCATTAATAAATGTGATCTAGCATAGGTAAATAGTAAATACTGAGTATATTTGCTGTCTATATTGTATGTAGGTGAGATAAAGTCAACATCTGTTAAGTAGTTTAATATAAAATGTTACTTTTTATTGTTTAAAAAATGCAATAATGTTGCAGGTCTACCAGACCTTTGAATACAGAGTAACAAAAATACGTACACCACACATGTTAAATTGATATAGATGAAAAATGCAATTATCTTCCTATATGGATCACTGGAAAAGGGAAAGACACTGATCTTGGAAAGATTTTGCAGAAAGCTTGACAGGTTATCTGCCATATTTATCACTGTTCCAAGTGCTTTTTTGAAGTAAAGTAGCTCCATGTTCTTCATTACGTTAATCTTGACAGGATCTGATCAATGCTGTCTAAAATAATTCACAAATGGTGCAATGTTTAAAGGCCCAGTACAAACTCATTTCTAATGGGACAAATATGTTTCTTTTAGTGTTCGTCTTTGGTCCTTTCACTGATAAAATGTATTGTTTCTTTTTTCATATGTTGATGTCATTTTTACTCATTCCTACTGTACAAAAGCAGAAGGTTTAGAAGCATTTTGATGCTGAAAATCACCTTTCTTGCTGACCTGCAGGCTCATAATTGTATTCTACTATCAAACCAATAGATTGTCAAACTACACTTGCGGAGTTTTTCCTCACATTGTTCACCTCCCATAATAAAGTGACATTCAATAACTGAGCACAGAAACATGAGAAAATATAATTGAAAATCAATTTGACTTGTGTTATGGAAAAAAAAAATAGATGAAATAATTTGTGTTTTAAATTAGGTACTACTCAGTGCAGGTAATATCAATGAAAAATACTTAAGATCCTGCAGTATCTTAGCACTTTCACAGGATGTCAATGCATTTGCAATAATGCATGGAAAATCACAGTCAATACAGAATCAACATTTGTGTAATTACCTCCAGCAAACACTAGTAATCTCATTCAACTAACTTTACTCAACTTCACCAAACTTAAAGAGAAATGCTTTACTTTTCATATACTGTATAACCTCTAGTGTTGATCAGCAAAATTCACCCAAGCTTTTTTTACAGCGAATATGCTATACTCACCAGTGACCTTGCTCATCAAATATTAAGCTGCTAATTTGCTTCTCAGTGGGCTTAGAAGAACATTTTTTCTCCAGCGCTACATGAAGCTTTGCGAAGTCAGTGTAACATCATAGAGCTGTAGCAGCTATGCATGGAACTTTGATGCATGCCTACTGTAAGGCTTCTTTATAGCCAGTATTCCTGCCTTCCTCCCTGCATGTATTAAAAAAAATACACCATTTTCATTTGAGGAGTACCATTGCTGACTTTAATGGAAATATTATATGAGTGCTGTCACTGGACATATAACACTGATCCCTGTGAGCTGGCTGAGCAGCCCAGCATGGCTAATTTGCATACATAATTAGCCATGCGCTGCCCTTACCAGTCAAAACAAGCCTTAAAGGATCCCTCCCCATCCCAGCAAAGAAAACACATACAACCCTGTGAAATAATAAAAACAAAAGGTTTGTTAATATTTGTAGGGCAGTTCTAATTTGTGCAAAGCATTTGTACAACGATTGTAAACACAACAATGTGCAGTTGCACCTGGGGCCATGACTTCAAACAGTCGAATGGGCCAGTCCCATGCCATTGCTTCATCACATGGCTAATGTGTGCCACAAGACTGGAATTCTGAGCAACATTTTTTTTCTTACTCCTAGTTTGTAGCCATTTGTTGTATTTTGTTTGTGGTCATCATTCTGCTTGCATCTTTTACTGTTTGAGGCATGGTTGCACAATTGGATTTTACTCAACTAAGTGGGTAAAATACAATTGATAGCTCAAAGATAATCACCATTATTTTTGCATTTGCTCTCTAGTGAAAGTCTGCAGAATCAGAATTTTCACACTCCTAGCTGATCAATGAACTCAAACACATCTAAAAGGCAGCTCAGATTGCATTTTTTACCCTCAATAATCAGTACAACATAGTTGGAAGATGCTTCAACTAGCACTCAGGGACACTAAAAATCACCGGTGCACCAGTATAAGCCACTCAAAACTAGTTCAGTTCATCCTTCCCCAAAGACTTCAATGCATTTTGCAAGTTCCGCAAAGTTCACACGCATTTCTGTGATTTTGTCGAGCACATGGCAAAGTGAACTACACAAGGTTTGTTCATCATTAGTAACATCTAATCATAGGTATAAAGTTAGATACACATCTGTTCATTTTCACACTCTCTTAATCCAAGGGTTCCCAAACTTTTGGACGTCAAGTACCAACTGAGGTTAAGTGAGTTGTGTTGCGTACCACCCGCACCTTGTTGAAAGGGAGGGAGAGCTGTAAGGGGGGGGGGGAGTTCGGGTCTAAACCACCCCAAAATCTGAATAAAACTTAAAGAATTGGAAGAAGTTATGCATAAAATTAATGAAAAAATGTGTGCATGTACATAAATTGATAAATTCCGCCCCAAAACTAAATCCTGCCTTTGGCCTGTATGTGACGCAGTTACCGAAGACGAAATGGTATTGGCTTTGTGCTTAGATCTAGTGACTACGATGCGATATAGCGGCAGTGCACTTACAACAACAAACGCGAGCAGTTTCTGTGAGGCAGAGTTACCGAAGACTAAATAGTGTCTGCGTTGTGCTTTCATCTAGTGACCAACAGCTTAAACAGTGAAGAAGTAGAAGTTGACTTCCACGAAATGGAATTATGGTAGCGTAAAATGAACTAAATCCTGATTTGAATAATAGGTTTTATTTATTCAGATGACGAAATTTCACACCACACTAAATTTGGGAATCCATGTATTATTGTATTTAAACAGTTTCATTGGTTTTTGCTCACAACAGGCTTGTCATAAAGGGATTTGCACAGATAAATTAAATTTCAGGGACCGCGATGCGTACCACCTGAAAAGGTTGCGCGTACATACCACAGTTTGGGAACCGCTGCCTTAATCAACTTCAGGGTGATGGATATCCCACAAGCAGGAACCAAAATCTGATGCAACACCAGTGAACATAAACATTGATGTCATCAACACTCTTATGAAACTCATTCTGTACGATTTGCTTTTATGTAATTGATGGAATTGCTGCTGGGAAAAGGATTGTACATGGTATGCTTGTCACTTGAACAGCACTTACTGTGATGCTCATGTATCTTGGTATTTCTGTTTTTTTTCCGTTTGTACTTTCCCCAGAGTTCTCTCTGCCGTTCTTCTCAATCAGCTTGTATAATTCAGTTGCTGCACTAAAATAGCCAAAAAGCAAAGCCTAGATTCAAAGTGTATCAGCAGTCCTATTTTGTTGCTATAATTAAAAATTCATGATCCCTTTTTGCAGTGGTTCATACTTTCAGCATCTCTCCGGAGAGTGACAGCAGTATTGATGGGAATATTTTGTACTTAAAACATGAATAGAGAAAAAAATTAAGAAATTTGCGCAGCTTGCTTGTGACTTTCTTGGGTCATTTAGCTAAGTAAGATCCAAATGACAGTTCAAAGAGAAGCCTCCTTATTTTTACGTTTGCTCTCCATTGAAAGCAGAATCAGAATTTTTGCACTTCTAGTGGATCAACAAACTCAAACACATACATCTGAAAGACCTTCAACATGATCTGTTAGGTATCTGAACTGAAATAGAGCATAAGAATGAGGCAGCTTTTGAACTTATTAGGTCTGAACAAGGAAGAAATATTATTTGATAGTGCAGTGATGTATTATTTCTTGAGAGTTTACTGCAATAATAAATAAGCTCAGATGTCCCAGTCATCTTTTGTGCATAGTACATTTGATATGGCAGCACTGAAAGAGGATACCAGATAACACATATCACTGAGGGGACACTTCTGGTAATAACAGATCAGTGTTACATTTATTGGCTAATTTGGCAGGCACAATTCTCAGAAACAATGAAAGTCTCTCTGCTGCCTTTTTCAGCACTCACATTTCACCTCAGTCAAACTCTTAAATGTGTTCGATTTGTAATAGATGAACCCTGTACTTCTTTTTTTAGTTGGCTTGAGTCCTTCCCACAGAATTGTTCTTCCTACAAAGGTATAAAAATATACTTTCCACAAACAGTTATAAAAGTAAAGCAATATGTGAAAAAACAGCAGTGAGACAATAAAAGTAAAAAAGGGACGCGTCCTTGTGGTTGCTATGTGACTGCAATTCCAACAGATGGTGCATCACATCATTAACACTGCTTTTACGAATCTCATACCAAATGGCATGTAACAGAGACATCCATCCATCCATTTTCTAACCCGCTGAATCCGAATACAGGGTCACAGGGGTCTGCTGGAGCCAATCCCAGGGCACAAGGCAGGAACCAATCCCGGGCAGGGTGCCAACCCACCGCAGGACACACACAAACACACCAAGCACACACTAGGGCCAATTTAGAATCGCCAATCCACCTAACCTGCATGTCTTTGGATTGTGGGAGGAAACCAGTGCGCCCGGAGGAAACCCACACAGACACGGGGAGAACATGCAAACTCCACGCAGGGAGGACCCGGGAAGCGAACCCAGGTCTCCTAACTGCGAGGCAGCAGCGCTACCACTGCACCACCATGCCGCCCTTAACAGAGACATTTGAATTGTATTTTTGTCATTCCAACAGATGTTGCATCAGAAACATTTGTAGTAATGCCTTTTGTAATGCATCATCTGTTGGAATGACAAATGCAATGTATTTTCTTACTACATGTGTTACAAAATTCACTCCAATAGGTGGCACACTGCAAATTTTAACACCGAGGTCTCTGTTAATTACTTCAAATTCAGCCTGTCTTTGACAGGTAGCACAGCTAGTTTGGGAATACAGGGACAAAAAAATTGTCAAAAACATATTTCAAGGAGCCCACTAAACTATTTAAAGGTAATCCCCAGTAAAAACCATCACAGAATCTTAAAGCATGTCAGGGGCTTTAAAACAAGAGAGAAGAACCCATAAGGATGTGGGGGAACAAAACTGGTTCCCCATTTAGTGTGGGTTGGCAAAAATAAGTTTTTTGAGAAAAAAAAGAACTTGTGCCTCTGTACCTTCAACACTGACCGCACTGTTGTGTATTTTGTGGGCTAAATCTTCTCGTTTCAAATCATCTTGAACGTTGAAGAAAAGAACAAAGAAGTAAGTCACGGTGGCAACTTCAAAATCTTTCCCTAGTGTTTTTAATAGATGAGGTCCCAATAAGGCTTGTAACTTGCTAACACTTAATGACAGAGTTTCATTCAAAGTTCAACACATTTACAATTACTTGTTTACTCCAAGTTTGTTTTGGTTTGTAATTTGTACTGATTTTGCACTTGAAAAAAGGCAGTTGCTTTTCCCATAAAACATGACTTGCATTGCACATCATGCTTTTCCTAAACAAATAATGGAATATTACAGTAATGTGCTGTCCACCTATTTTGAATTGCCCAAAAAGAGAAGGAAAACTCACTTGTTTAATTGATAATGTAAAGCTGGACAGTTTAAAACATATTTAATTATTAAAATGTAATGTTAAGAAACATTAGGTAACTATCTGTATGTGTATCGGCATCTCATATGTCTCCGTTTAGTTCTTCATGTTGGCATTTATTAATGTGATTTTTGATTTCATGTGTCCTTGTGAAAGTAAAGCTAACAGTGAAGACTGATTACTTTAACATAACTTATCCATGATTCCAGTGATGATACTTAGAAAATTGTTTCTCCATCTCCACTCATATCTTTTCAAGTCAGTCACCTATTATATTACGTAATGGAAACAGTATTGAAAGGAAAATATAATCAATACTTGCACACCGCTCCATTGAACAGGCAAATTAGAACTCACACTCATATATATGCTCATCTCTTTACAATTTACAGTCACAAGTTAACTTATCTGCGGTGGACTGGCGCCCTGCCCAGGGTTTGTTTCCTGCCTTGCGCCCTGTGTTGGCTGGGATTGGCTCCAGCAGACCCCCATGACCCCGTAGTTAGGATATAGCGGGTTGGATAATGGATGGATGGAAGTTAACTTATACCCTGCGTATTGCTGAATGGGGTGCTACTCTGTCGCATTGGACACTCAAACTTGCTAAGAGTTCCCAAAAAACATAATATTAAAAGAAAATGCATTTCCATGATATGGTGCCTTTCCTGAAGTAAAACCATTTAAACTTTCCATACATGTCTTTGGGATATTGGAGAATTGTAGAAAAGGCCAAACAGACACAGGAAGAATGTCCAAACACATGCAGCTCATCTCAGAATTCAGAGGCTGTGAGAAAGAATGGCCAACCGCTGCACTACCTTGCTGCCTGTTAATGTATTCTTGTATAGGGGTCTCATTAGAAGTGCATATTTTTCTTAGAATCGAAAACAATAAATGTAGCAATTTGCACACTTTGCATGGATTTCTGCCAGAGGTGGGAATTAGGAAACATACATTAAGATGAAAAACATTTACAATTATCATATTACTGTAACACAAAACAGATTTCTATCAGATATTGTTATGAGATACTGTATGTCTGCAAATAGACATGAAACAAATGCATTTCTAAACCAACATATTTAGCTGTACTGATACTGCCATCAACATACCTCAGCACAAAGGAAGCTCACAGAACACCTAGGAAGTTCCAAAGACCACTACAGCGCACAGCTCAGAAGAAAAGGAATGATGAAGTCATGTTTTATTTATTCATCAGAAGCTGACAAGTTATATTTAGAACTGACATTTAAATGTTCCAACAGGATACAGGCTATTATTTGAAGGTTGTCATTTTTCAGAAATAAAAATTAACTTCAGTAATATTTAGTTTATGAATGTGCTTTTTGAATTATTTAGTATGATGTTTTATCTTATGATATTCTCTTAATATTATATCACTGTATTGCGTTTTAAAAAGCAATACAATATAATAATGTTCAATCAAGCACAAAGTAGTTGCTGTTTTTTTATTTTTGAAATATATGTAATATCCCTTCCCCTTGTTTCTAAACAAAAGGGTGAAAAGAAGGCATAAAAAAATACAGTATAACCTCTAGTTGAGCTTTTGGCAATAAGATTCTGGTGGAGGCCATACCAGAATTTTACTATATGCTGTCAGTCTTTGCTTGCATAGACATTAACATACTGTGAAGGACAGCTGGGTCCCATGCCCTGCAGGGACGCCCCTGCTGCTTATGTTCCGGGGGAGCCGCCATGGGCAGTCCAATACCTCCCCCGGGACGCTTGGTGGCAGCCTCCCTGGCCGACAGTGACTCCCCAACTGCCCACAGGGCTCTATGGGGGATGGAGTCCTCCACAGCTTGGTTGGGGCCCGGGGTGGCCACTAGGTGGGGCTGTCTGCTTCCCACAGCCCAGCTGGACGAGTCTTCAGCCCCACCCGGAAGTGCAATTAGGACCAGGTGGTTAATCACCTGGAACGCTTCCGGGTGGGCTATAAAAGGGCCCAGCCACCACCACTCGAGGAGCCAGGGTTGGGAGGCAGAAGGAGACGAAGCTTGTCTGGGAGGAGTGGTGGAGCGAGGTGGAGAATTGTGGTTTGCTGTGAGTTTTGTGCTTTGGGACTGTGTTTGGGCTGTGTGGCACGGGGAAGACGTGTCACACAGCTGAAGAAAAAATAAAAGTAATTGTACTTTTTATACGTGCCTCCGTGTCTTTCAGTGTTGGGTCAGGCGCCTATATAGCGCCTTTTCTACAATACCTAATTAGTTATATTTGTCCCTCTATTTGCTAAAAACTAGCAAGACATGTGAGTTCATCCACCATTAATATCATAATGTCTCTTTGCATAAAGAAGTGCTTCCTGGCTTCAGTCCTAAATGCACTTCCCTCGAATTTCCACTGGTGTTCTTGAATTCATGATTTGTTGGTTAGTTAAAAAAAATTCAGCTGGACATACTTTATCAAAGCCTTTGACAATTTTGAAAACCTGGATTAGGTCCCCATGCAGTTTACTCTGCTCAAGATTCTGGCAATCTTGTTGTGCCCCACACTAATCTACACTCCATGGGTGACAGGGCCTTCAGCTGTATAGCGCCCAGACTCTGGAATGACCTACCAAAATTAATCAGATCAGCTGACTCCATGAATTCTTTTAAAAAGCAACTCAAAAATCATCTGTTCAGGAAGGCTTTTAGCTCTACCTGACTTTACTACCTTTCTCTCAGTTTACCTCTATAACAAGATTCTCATGTAACCTGTATGTGTGTGTGCTAGACCATCAATTATATTGTCTGTTAGGCTTTTTTTTCTCTCTGAATTCACTGTTGTAATTTTCTTTATTTATTTATCTGGTTTGTACAATGCTATATACTGTATACCCTGCTGTTCTTTCTTATATTCTGTAAGTGCCTTGAGGATGGGAAAGGCGCTATATAAATTAAATGTATTATTAATATTATTAAACAGGTTTAATTCTCAGAGTCTATCAGACCAGGGGCCTCCTGCATAACGCTGTGCGTAGAATTCACACTATAACATGACGTAAGTACAAAAGCCGAAATGTGCTTACGCAAAGAAAAATCTAGATGCAGGAATCTGTGCGTACTCCAACTTCCGCGTCCTTACGCTACATAAATCCCGGTCAACGTGAAAAGTAACGCTCGTGCATGCGCGTGCTGTCCCGCCCCAATTCCTCCAAGAATTATGCCTCTTTGAATATGCAAATCAATGTAAATAGCCCTTAAGCTCAGCCTTCTGCGAAAAGACAATGGGAAAAGCACAGGGGAAAATATAATAACAGAATTTCAGTGAATACCAAGTGGAGCAAAAGGAAAAACATACTATTTGTTGATTTAAACCATGGTATAATCAACAAAAAGAAGTTGATCGAGTGACATAGCGTATTGGAGAAACTTGTAAGCTCAAGTTGACAAAGTCGCACAGTGCCGGAAATAAAACAGAAGTTGTCAGATATCAAAGTCGAGTCGTAGCCCACCATCTGAGTGACATATGAAAGCTTATTAGGGTACAGAGAAAAAAGTGGGAAAAAAGCACGAAATGTCAACTTCAATCTCGAAATTTCCACTTTAATCATGTAGTTTATTTTGTCATTAAAGTAGAACATTATAAACTTCATCTTAAAATCATCTAATTATCAGTTTCTCAAATCACATTGCAATTAAAGTAGCATGTTAAATGCTTTGTTTTGTATGTGATCTTCTATATGCTCTATGTGTGTGAATCACTACTTACTTCTTAAACCGGCTCTCTTCCTCCGACTGGACACAGAATACATTACATTCGTGATATTACAGCTCTCTGAATAACTAAGATACTGAGAAGTATACGTGATATAATTTCATGATGATAGGAGTTAAAGCACGTTATTAAACATGGGTTTCACGGTGCAGTGATTGTGCGCAACCTTCAATGAAATTATTTATTGCAGCAGTACTCCTGGGCGGCTCTAGGCTCATGGCGGCTCTGGGTAGAGAAAGAATCGGTGGCCCCTTTGCCCGCCAATGTCAATATGGTATCTTATGCACGGCGGATGGCCACGTTCGTTGCGGACACTGCATAGCCGCTTCGTGCTTATGACACAAGCGTTTAACTTTTGGCAAAATTTGCGCTGCGTTTTTAGTTGTGTCGTTATTTTCTCTGTCTGTTTTTTATTCAATATATATTGGCGTGGCCGCCCCTGCAGTTCTTGCTTTTCCTTCTCCAAATAACCGATCGCCACACAATCAGCTCTGTAATAGACATTAAGCCATCTGTAAGCTTAGAGCGCTGATTCTTCAAAATGTTTAAGGAACATTGAAATATCTTTGTAGTACATGTTTAATTATTCTATCCTTCACGCCAGTCCCAGTGAAGAATATAGATTATTTAAATGAAGTTAAAGTTTTATCTGTATAATATAGTAAACATATTTTGCTGCATTTCATCTTAAAAATGATATTGTCATCATATGTAAATAAGCGCTTTATAAAGTGGCTCAGGTTGTGCAATATTATAACTGTAGTGCAAGTTTACAGTCAGATAATTCTTCTTATAAGTACAAATAGTTCTACAAGGAGCAATTGATTGAGTGCATTTATAGTTCTTGGGATGAAACTGTTTCTGAACCGCAAGGTCCGTACAGGAAAGGTTTTGAAACATTTTGCCGTGGCTGAGACAGCGTGTACTTGATGCTGTATACCGATAATTCTCTTTCCGATCAGCTGCTGCTGTGATTCACACTCAGATACAGTGATACAAATACTCCGAGTGGTGCAGTGAGAGAAATATGGAAAAAGATGATCCACTGCGGCAACTTCTAACGGGAGCAGCTGAAAGAAGAAGAAGGTGCAGTGAGAGTAATAACGCTAAAGCAGTTATGGTATTTGGAATACTATGGCTATTCCTTGGACTATTATATTGTTACAGATTAATTACAATCAGATGCATTACACTAATAAATAATATGCGATTATTTTTCAGTGTATTTATAAAGCCGTGTCAGGAAAGGAAAAGATAACCGCACAGGAACAGTAGCACTGCTTTGATGCTGGGTGCCGCCAGTCTTCAAAACCGAAGAACTTGCGGAGAACTTGCGTACGACAGGGTATGAGGTACCGTGGAAATGTGCATGGCTTTACACCAAGTTTAGGTTTTATACATCGCGATTTGAACATGGAAACGTTTATACATGAGGCCCCAGGACTTCTTTTATCATTCTTGTGGCACGGTGACCAGAACTGCACACAGTACTCCAGATGTGGTTTCACTAGTGCAATATATAGTCTAAGTGTAACATCCCTTGATTTATATTCTATAGATTTTACAAAATGACCTAACATTTTGTATGTCTTTTTTGATAGCATCAGCATGTTGCTTAGATGATGAAAACTTAATGTCAGCATAAACACTATATGCTTTTCAAAGGTTGCTTCCTGTAGGCACAGTGGTGCAGTGGTAGCACTGCTGCCTCGCAGTAAAGAGACCTGGGTTCACTTCCCAAAGACATGCAGGTTAGGCGCATTGGGCTAGTGTGTGCTTGGTGTGTGTGTGTGTCCTGCGATGGGCTGGCGCACTGCCTGGGGATTTGTTCCTGCCATGTGCCCTATGCTGGCTGGGATTGGCTCTAGTGGACCCCTGTGAACCTGTTTTCGGACATAACGGGTTGGGTAATGACTGACTGGTTTCCTGTAGGGAAGTGTTTCCCATCTTGTATTTATAACTGACATTCTTTTTGCTCACATGTAGCATTTTGCGACATTAAACTGTATTTTCCAAGTGTTTACCCAGTTCCAAAGCTTGTCCTAGTCTTTTGGAATTATTTTTCTGCCTCCTCAGTGTCTGCCATTCCTCCAATTTTAGTGTCATCCACAAGTATCACAAGTTTATAAACGATATTGGAATCAATGTCAATGATATTAATTACAAAAAGTAAAAATCCAAGCATAAACCTCTAAGGAACTTCATTTGTGACCTCATCCCATGTGCAGCATTCACCTCTTCTCTACATTATTTGTCTTCTGCAAGTTAACCAACTTGAGATCCAGTTTTGTAGGTTATCTCTGATACTAACAGCTTCATAGGACTTATTCTTCAGTGTGCCCAAAAAAGCCAAGGAGGATGTGCACAGCCATTTGGCCTAGATGTTTCAGGACTATATGTCTTTCACAGAGCTGGCCTGTTATATTTGACAGTGGACCCCCCAGAGGTTTATTTTCTCCAGGGATGCTGCTGACTGAAATTTTTGCTTTCCTTTCCCCTCATTGCCCACAGGTCACAGATCAACAGTAATATTTTGTTAGAATCTATTTTATGTTAATCAGTTTAAAATGTCTTTGTTTTACTATAAAATTAAAATAATCGGTACCTTTAGGTGTATGAATTATGTAATTGTATTTTACTGGGGGCTTGTTACAGCACTCTGAGCCTGCACTCAGTGAGGTGCACTGTATGAGAATAAACTGAATTATATTTTGCCATGCCATTTTTTTGTCACACCTGCTCTTGACTTTGATTTCTCCCTTTGCTATCTTAGTCCACATTTGTTTCTTCTCAGTGCAATGAAAAAGTCCCATGCCATTAAAAAGCAACACTCTTAATGTGAATTCTACATAAAAGAAGTACAAGCTCCTGTTTGGAAAAATGTGTTCTTCTTTTACAACATGTCCATTTCTTTTGCTTCATTTTAGAAACTATAAGCATCCAATTTTGTGTCTCTCTCACTATATATATACAGTATGTGTGTGCATATCTTATATATACTGTAAATGTATACGCGTGGACGTGAGTGTGTCTGTCTGTCCGGCCCAGAAGTGCAAGGCTACAGCATGAAGCTCAAATGAAGCGACTCTGTCTCCAAAGTGAAACTACTAAGAAAAGAGAAACTAGCCACTAATACACAAATGAGGTGATCACATCGGCAAAATGAAACCTCCGAAGAGAGAGAAACTCACTTTGCCACTGATAGACAACTGAGGCAAGCACATCGGCAAAATGAAATGCTGAGGAAAGAGAACCTTGCTTAGTTGCTAAGGCGCAAATGATGCGATTGATTGATTGAAGTGCCAGAATTCATGGATTCTAGGAGCCCAGGCTTTTTACAGCACGGGTTTACACAGCTAGTATATATATATATATATATATATATATATATATATATATATATACAGTATATATATGGTCATAAAAATTGCTTATTAAATTACTGTGTAATGTTACTTACGTTTACTCCATATTAAATTTAACAACTTTATTTCACCCCATCAGAAGATCAAAAACCACACCATTTAATGAAAGTATTATTGCCATATATACTCGCGGACTTGATTTTACCGTATAATTTCTGGTATTTTATAATGTCAGCCGTATAAGTCGAATGAGGAAAACTCATGCTATTGGTCCAAGAGATTATAATAGGCTAACACCCAGTAACCACGGAGCACAGTGACTTTTTTTTTCTATGTATTGTGCCTACGTGACCACACGGAAATACCTGAACTATTCCAAAGCAACGTTTGCGCCGATTTGTGTTTTTTTGTATCTCACACCCTCATACACCTTTATCATAAGAGCATCCCTTATCTACGATGGAACGTTCAATCAGAAGAAAATATGAAGCTGGTATTAAATTAAATGTCGTTGAAGTAGTGAAAGAAATTGATAACTGCGCTGCTGCAACAAAATTTGATGCATATGAGAAACTGAGGCAAGAAGATGTAAAAAACAAAATGTGTGTTGCATTTTTGAATGGGTGTATAATTTGGAATCTGATTTTATGATCAATTTTTCGGGTTTCAAGATCAAACTTATAACTGAGTATATACAGTAATTGATCATTTTCAATTGACTTGTAATGCATTTTCTTATAAAACTTTGGGGTGAGAGGTGGTTAACAATAAAGTACTCAATACTCACTGATAAAACTACAGACTAATAGAGGGTTTGGGGAATCCTTCAAAAAGTATTGTGTCTGTAGTATTCATATATCATACAGTTGCTCGTTAATCTCTAAGGTTCATCACTTTTGGAATACTCACCCTAATTCAGCAGACAATGCACACAATTGTCTAATAAATTTACAAAGTAATTGAATATTACACAAAATGCAGTTTTGCTGATTTGAATTCATGTCCAACATTTTTGTGCTGTGAGGAAACACACATCAAGATTTTGCTGTTCAAAATGTAAAAAATATTTACATCTGGAGTTACAGTCAAAAACACTTCACTATTTTAAGAAGGTGAAAACATGCCATTTTATATTACTTCTAATTTGCTTAAGAAAATTTTACACTCAAACAAAGTGTTGTCACAAATTGCAAAATTATTTGTAAAAGATTACAGATTGCATTAAAAATGGTCTTTTATATAGTTTGCTTGCAAATACTTTATATATGAATACATTTTATATATGTATTTCATGTTTTTCAAAAGTATATATATATATATATATATTATAAGCAAATTCATTTTTACAAATACCTTCATATAGGTATTGAAAAAGGTTCTTCTAACCTAACTGATCATATGTTAATATCAGTGCTAGCTTTAAATATTGTATTTATTTTGTATACACACCTTAACATTTACGTCAATCTGTGAACAGCTACCATACTGTTTTGTTCACTAAGGCTTTGGTCTCCTCTGTCAGCCTGGCGATTAAGTTGAAAACTTCAACAGAATATTCATAAAATAATTTTTAATATGGTGTTCTTATGTAGGTCTCTTCCTTTTTAGCAAGATGCTTAAGATGAATCTCGTTTTAACATAATTGCTTCTAGATGATAGTTTTAATCTTTAAAAATATGAATATTTTAATTTTAATATTAGCCATTTTCTTGCTCCTCCCATTGGCAGTCTAAATGACCTATTGGTTATCCATCACCTATTAACTTTTACTCTAGATCCCTGGTTCAGTGGTTATGTAATAGTCAACTTTATCTGATTGTCTAAAGGCAAACTTTGAAAGATATATGTAGTCAATGAACAGCAAATAAACTGCTGAAATGTCTTCTACTTCTTCCGGCTGCTCCCGTTAGGGGTTGCCACAGTGGATCATGTTCTTCCATATCTTTCTGCTCTCTGCATCTTGTTCTGTTACACCCATCACCTGCATGTCCTTAACGAAAACAAAATAGCTGATTAAATCATCTGGCTGTGAGTATTTTTATCACTTTAGTAATTTACTGTGAAATAAAATTCTTACATTTTGTATATTTCAGGGCCAATGTGCCATATATAAATATATTGATACTCAGAGGCCAAGATTACTACGAGAAGTTTAAATTCATTTGAAGAATATTGCTATAATGTGGTTGGGATTCTCCCATGTATTGTGAATTATTGTATGAGGTACAATGTCAAGAAAGCCACTATTTTAATTCCTGTACACAATTAATTCAAATAACCTCCATAAACCTCCAAAAAGAATAAGAACAAAAAGAACATCCTCAATGTTCTGAGACTCAAAAGGAAACCTTTAATAAACATATTCAGTACTGTACTTGTGCAACACATTTTTCAATGTTAGAACTTTTTCAGAGAAAAACCTTTTCATGCCTTTAATTTGAAGTGCAATTTATTCCTGTATGTTCTGGGAAAACATAAACCAAAAAATAGTGTCAATATACATAAACATTGATTAAGTGTTCTACTCGATTGAATTCATTTTCTGACTTTAATAGCTATTGAATAATTAATTGAAATGGATTAAGTGGGTTCAGTTAAAGGATATTTGAATGCAGTGACAAAACTGAGTGATTTTCCATCAGTGACTGAACTACAGGATAGGCTTCATCAAGTTTCTGTTGCAAGAACTTTGATAAAATTGAAACAGGTTTCTACTGAGACAGGTATCAAGCTTACCAAACAGAAAATATCTAAAACTTCCGAATAAGTTTTCTTAGCTTTTGAAAAAGTAAACAACGCTGGAGTTTCAAAAAATTCACACCTGACTATATTGTACAGGGATCTATATATATAAAAGCCAAATACCACTGACTCACTCATCACGAAATCTCCCGAACCATGAGGACTTAGGACTTGGAATGTAGGTTACCCTTGGCCCATAGGTGCTCACTAAGAAATGGTTTTAAAAATTTCGTGCTCCAAGCACAACATTTCTTATAGTTTTTTCGACCTGTTTGTATGTCTGTCTACTTTTCACGAGAGAACTACTTAATGGATTTAGATCTTTTTTTTCTATAATTTGCTAGAACATTCTGGTTGATTTTGCTACTTCTCTCTTGCCCTAAGAATCATAGTTCACTTGCAGGAGAGATATATTCGCGACAATCTGAGACAGAGGCTGCGGGCCAAGTGGAGGGGGAAGAGTGACGTCAGGAGTAGAGAGCTGGGCAGGGCCTTCCTCACTGTCCTGTTTCACTAATACGCGGGCGAAGCCGCGGGGGATGGCTAGTACTCTTTATACCAATCAGTCACAACATTACAACAACTTTCCTAATATTGCGTAGGTCCCCCTCATGCCACCAGAATATCTCTGACTCATTGAGGCATGAACTTCACAGGACCTCTGAAAGTTTTCTGTGGTATCTGGCATCAAGATATTAGTTGCACATTCTTTAAGTCCTGTAAGTTGCGAGCCTCAATGGATAGGACTTGCTTTTCCAGGACATCGCACAGATAATCAATCAGAATGAAATCTGGGGATTTTGGGGGCCAACTATTTGTCATGTTCCTCAAACGTTTCCTGAACAATTTTTTACCATGTGGCAGAGCATATTATCATGTTGACAGAGGCCACTGCGTTTCTATGAAGGAGTGTACATGTCAAATTAACATCCACATGAATGGCTGGACCCAAGGATTCCCAGCAGAAAACTGACAAGAGCATTATACTGCCTCCATCGGCTTGCCTTCTTCACATTAAGCATCCTGCTGCCCTCTCTTTCCCAGGTAAATGATGCACACGCACCTGGCCGTCTACGTGATCTAAAAGAAAACGTAATTCATCAGACCAGGTCACCTTCTTTGTTCCATAGTCTACATGTCTATTGTAGGCACTTCCAGCATGTGCACTGACCTGTATGTGGCTATGCAGCACCATATATGCTTCATGTTCTGACATATTTTTCTCATGGCTAGTAATTTCAGCAATTTGTGCTAAAGTAGCTATTCTGTGGGACTGGTACAGACAGATTGGTTTTTGCTCCCCACCACTTCACTGGTTTTCCGGAGGACAACTTTTGGTAGGTACTAACTACTGTATACCAGGAACATCCCCACAAGACATGCCATTTTGGAGATGCTCTTACCCAGTCGTCTAGCCATCACAATTTGGTCTTTGTCCTTGTTGCTCAGATCTTTGCTCCTTTTTCCTGCTTCCAACATATCTTCTTCAAGAACTGACTGATCACTTGCTGTCTAATATATCCCACCCTTTGACAGGTGACATTGTAATAAAATGATCAAAATTATTTACTTCATCTGTTAGTGGTTCTACTGTTATGGCTGATCATTTCTGAATTAAATTAGGTCCAAATGATCAGTGTTCTCTTATGAATGACTCCTAAAATTAATTTTAAAAACATTGTCTAGTGTAGGTTAGCATGGACCTAATGAAAGGAATAAAATGATTTTGTTTAAGTGTAATATTCAGCTATATTCTGATTGATCTTTCTGATATAAATAAGAATTCTAAAATTACAACAAGGTGATATGATGACCAAATTAGGCAGCATGGTGGTGCAAAGGTTAATGCAGCTTCAGCCCATTTGCTGTTAGTGTTTCATGTAAATGTTCTTCCCATATGTGATTATATTTTCTTTTTGGTGTTCTCACACTTATAACTATACATATCCTACACTGGTGACATAGGTCTCATATATATTAGTGCGAGAACATCCAAGACTTGTGCCCTTTTTAAGTGGGCGGAATGGTGGCCCTGAGGCTAGGGATCTGTGCCAGCAATCGGAAGGTTGCCAGTTCGAATCCCGCAAATGCCAAAAGTAATGCCACTCCATTGGACCCTTGAGCAAGGCCTTTACCTGCATCAAGCCCTGTAAGCAGGCCCTCCAACTGACAGAAAAAACTCATAGTTTGGTGGCAGGATTGGCACTCCAGCTACTGTGAAAAACCTCACAATGTTCCATTCTATTCAAACTAGTGTGGTTCTGAGGGGTCCTAATTATGGATAAAGAGTTGATTCGTCATGTGGTAGGTGCAGCAATGTTCTGTATCAGTGCAAGCTCCCAACCTTCTCCTTCTCCTCCTTGCCTTATGCCTGCTACCTGGGACTCTCAGTTGGATATGTAGATTAGAAAATAAGTAGATGAATGATCAGAATGAATGTGAATGTCAGTTTCATAGATATGAATGAACGTTATAATAATTCTTGCAAAACTAACTAATCACAGGCAGAGGAGAATGGTAGGCATAGTACAAGATAAAATCACAACGTGTAACACAACCAAAACGATTTCAACAACATTATTTAGAAATTAAAATAGAAATAGGCGTCAGGATTTTTGACTTACCCTTTTAGCTCCTTTAAACAATGTGCTTTTTTATATACAGAATTATAAAAAATAGGCTGTGATGAAGAGAATAAAGCAGTTTAATTGTATTATTTTATATTCTCAGCATTCTTGACATGCTTGTATAAAGCCTGAGGTGCCACTGTTTATACAAGACAAGACTATTTTATTGTAGAAGAGACTCTACATGTCTCTATTAGAGAAGAGACAGCAGTAAACAGTTTTGATATTGGAGCTGAGCTATAGCTGAAATTTTAGTATGATGATTGTTCTATTTCTCTATTCTTTATATTGTTCAAACTAAGTTATTTCTTTTAGTCTATACAGTTTTATTTAACGGACAGTATTTGTTTCTGGACATTTATACATTGCTGTGCTGATTAATTAGCACTTGTATTTAGAGATTTTTTCACACAGTCTTTGACTCAATGCAAACTCCCCGCCTCTTTCTAAAATCCACTATCAGCCTTATGCCCAAGAGCTAGAATATTTCCTGTCTAAATAATTAGAGGATAGTGATGTTGACATCTGTAGCAATATAGACATCTAACATCATTCTTAAGTCTGTCACTGGTCCTCTCCTTGACCTGCTACAGTTTGCCTACCGTGCCAAAAGTTAGTTTAAAATACAGTTAACATGGCTCTCCATTACATCATGCAGTTTCCCAGCTACTTATGTCAGAATCTTATTTGTGGATTTCAGTCCTACATTTAATACAAGCATTCCAGAGCTTCCTCTTAGCAAACTTCTTATTAGGATATTGGACGGACCTGTTCTAAGATCTCTGTCTTTCTAAGAAACATATGACACATGCTGAGGTGGGACCCCAGACCCTGAGCACCGACTTCCCTCAGACCTGTATTCTATTTCTTCTTCTTTTTTCTCTCTTTACCAATAACAGCACTTTCAGTCACAAATGTATAAACTTATTGAAGTTTGCTGATAGCACCACCCTGATTGGTCTAATCACAGATGGGGACAAGGTGCTATATTGGAGGGAGGTGGATCAGCTGGCCAGTTGGTGCACCAATAGATTTTAGAAGACATTTCTTGCCACCTACTATCACTAAATATAAACTGTGTCACTATCAATAAGGTGAAATTATTTAAATTTCTTGGCATTAATGTCACTTGCAATCTGAACTGCAATGAAAACATAACTTCTCTGTACAGAATACTCAATTGCTTCCCCACTTCTTTCTCAGGGTATTCCCTAAAGTCTAAATCCTCCAAACATTCCTCGGTATCTATCTTTTCAAAATCTGGGATCACGTGGAATAGAAAATTGCAACTTGTGGAAATTGTCATTTTCCGTCTTAATAGATCCATTGCGGCAGCGTATTGGAATAATGTGCTAGGGAATTTGTTTGATAGTTCAGGGCTTATGATGTTCCAGTCTTTACAAGCTCATTTTAGTTTTTCATAGTTCATAGTTCTTTTTCTACCTACAGCTCAGATCAGTGCTCAGAACACGTGAAGTTTTCCTAAACACCCGTTCACCAAATCACTCATTGGGTTCTCTATTTTGTTCTTTCTCTCACAAGAAAAAAAAATAACTGTTTGTACCCTCTACTCTTGACTTTGCAAAGCATCTTACAAACCTCACCCCTTGATTTCTCTTTGGCCCAGATACATTTCTCCTCTCTGTTTCCCCCTCTCTTGGTGCACTATTTTCTCCAATGTTAGTCTTTGCTCTGGAAGTATCAGAATTTAGAATTCTGCATTGACTTCAACCTAGTTCTTGTATGCACCATCTGATTTGACTCACTGCTTATCCTTTTTGTCATTTATGCCCCCTTGTTTTGCCTGGCAATTTTCTCAACATGTTTTTGTACTGCCATCTTTATCTTTTTAGTCCTACATATGTGGGCCACATACTATCTTTTTTCTTTCTTGGAATTTTCCTCTGTTGCCTCAAATCTCTCTTCTTTTTAGACCCCTCTGTGCTTCCACTTAAATCCTCCTGAACATTAATTATTCGATCTTTGTACTGTGGCAGCCAAATTAATTCTTGCCCCCTGCTGGGAGGCACCTGAACGCATTACTCTGGACAAGTGGCAGTCCTCCTTCTCAAATTTAATATACCTTGAAATTTCCACAGCCCACATTAATGGTGAATTCCAGCAATTTAATTACAGCTTAAAATACTACTGCTAAGTTGTTTAAATGGTGTGCTGGAATGCATTGACTTTGTTTTTTCTTTTAACATTTGCTTGTTTTTTGTGTTTGCTTTTGTGGCTTGATCGTGATTCTTTAATTCTACTTTGCTCTTCTCTGCTGAATGGTTTCTTTTTCAGTTCTTTTTTATCTTTAATGTTGTTCATTGCTGGTACCTCATGTTGTTTAGTTGTTGATTTAATAATAATTAAATTTAATAAAGTTTAGCAACTTGAAAAGACTAATCTGTCCCAATTCAGTGCTGGTACAGTTTTATAGAGCTATGATTGAAATGATCCTCACTTTCCTCATAACTGTCTGACAAATACATCTGCTCACTTGAAACGTAAACTGCATCATGTCATTCGAAGAGCAGAAAGGACTGTAGGACAGAAACTGGGCTTCATTGAGATCCTCTATACACCACAGGTCCTCAAATGCACAGGAAATGACCACACTCACCCAAACAACCACCACTTTCAGTTTTTACCATCAGCGAAACATTACTGGTCACAAAAAACAAGAACTTCTAGACATTTAAATTGTTTCTCTCCTTCTGCAGTCACTATGGTTGAACACTCTTCTCTAATTTATCTCCAAAATCCTCCATTCAAATTATGTTTATTTTATAAAGAATTACTAGGTATATTACTATGGATGAGTGCAACTCCGCATTCATATATTTGTTTTTTGTGCAATATATTATTATTCAGTACTGCAGTATATAATGTCATGATGGTGTTGTATTATATAAGGAATTGTGATACTTTGCAGATATTTGTTATCACTTTGATAATAAAGAGTCATTTTCTGTTGATCAGTGTTAAAAAAGCCACATTTAAATCCTTTTTGATTCAATGTTGTATAATAACAAAATGTGAAGACTTCCAAAGGGGCTGAATACTTTTTATAGGCACTGCATATACTGTATATAAAACTATATGGATAGAAAATGAAACAATTTACTTGAAATCTACATAGAAGATAGAAAATCATTTGATAATTTTAGATTTTGGATTCCCAGGCATCAGTCCTCTTGTCACTGTTCTTTTTAATTAAAATAAATGTAAATAAAAATGTAATTACAATAACTAAAAGACTGGTTAAATTTAGAAATGACTCCAAAAGAGGTGGATACTACACAGCAGGTAAAGTCAGTACTGACAAACCTGAAGAGCTATTGAAATTTGGGCAGATATGCGGCAGAGAAGTTAAAATACTGTAAGTATAATGTAAACTTAGGAAGTAAATACATATAATTATTCAATTAGAGTTGAGATGCATTATTACATTAAGAAAGGAGAGGTTAAGGGATCACAAGATGGAGGTTTTTCAAATTAGAAGGGAATTACTAGGATAAATACCAGCTGTTACTTTAACGTAAGATCTTCTAAAGGAACGTGTGCGCACACACTTAAAAGAAATATTTTTCTGGATTTGCTTAACTGTGTTATGTCAACAGTTTCCACAGAACTGATTTCTGTAAATTGTAAGTAAAAGTATTTAGCATTGTCTCCTTAGATGAGTTATACTCAGTCAACACATTGTTGTCAAGTTAGATCAAATATATATTCTTATGTTGAACAAACCAAACTAATTAACACAACCTCAACATTATTTTATTGGATTTAATGTATAAACTAAATGGACTTACATAAAAGATACATCACAGCATTTTGTCTTTATTTAGCTGTAGTGAGCAATACTAATGAATCACATCTTGTGTTATAAATGGTCCAACTATATCAAACCTGTTCAATAACAACATTTATTTCTTTATCATATTTTCAAACAAGAACGTAGCTCAAAGTGCTTTACAAGATGACAATAAGAAAGTTACAACGAAAGAAAAACAATTAAGATTAGGCAATAATATTAAACTAAATTTAAATAACATCAAAAAATGTAAGGTCAGAAGGCCAGGAGGACAGAAAAAATAAAGACAAACAAAAAAAATGAAAGTTTGGCTGGAGAAAAAAATAAAATCTGCAAGGGTTCCAAGGCCAAAAAAAAACACTGGCCATTCTAACTAATATAAATGTCCCTAATTCAAAACTCTTTGTTTTCATGCTTCACGTGATAGGATTTGATGAAGCTGGTCTCGTGGACACCTGGGACCTGCCTTCATTCCATTATTTCATGGGCTTGCATGGTGCCTTGCTCAGGTGGTGGTAGTGCACATCGCCACCGGAAAAGAAAGCAGAAAATAGATAATGTGCAGTGAATACACTTGACTTGAGCATTCCTAGTTTTCATGCCCTTTCTCTGTACGTTTAGCATTTGTTTACTCAGAGGTTGATGCGCTTGCTGCTTCCTGAACAGTTCTTCTTTTCTTCACCCTAGCGGCCCACTTCTTCTCTTCTTTTGTTGGCATTTTTTCATGTTACAACTGATTAAGTCAGTGTTGGTGTTGCAATTACTTAGTACATTTTCATACATTTTTCACATAACCTTGCACAATCTGCTTCAAGAATGATTTAAGATATGAAGGTAGAGGAAGTGATGACGAAGGTGGTAGGGATGAGAACGAGTCCCATACACATATGCCGCACGGCCGCCCTGGTGGCCACTGCCGAGTTTTGATTCTACAATAAAATAAAATAAAAAGGATATTTTTCAATCATCACCCCGAAAGTGGACAGTAGACGTCACATAGTATATGTGTGCCAAATGTCTGGCCAATAGGTCAAAGAGTTTGCGAGCTACAGGTGATTTAAAATCCTGGACAGACAAACGGACAGCCACGGTAGTGTATTATATAAGAAGATAAGGTAATCGAGTAAAATTTTGGTTGATTGCATTTTTCATGCAATCTTAACATGAATTAAATTGCTGTTTTGGAAACAAAGAAAAAAATACCTTTCTGATGTAGGGTGGGTGACATATAAAAAATGTCTCATAAATCGGCTTCCACAATTCCACAAAACCCACACCATTTGGAAAAAATCAATTTACCAATTCTAACTTTCTTTCCCTGTATAAAAAGGTGTGAGGATTCCTTGGAATGTGTTGTTAACAAAAATGGCAAAATATTACATTGTATGCAAATATGGGATAGTCCTGTACATAAAACTTAATTATTTTAAATTAAATCAGCTTAATTTATACTGTGTATAGGGAAAGTCAGAATACCTTGTTTTGGGAATTAGAGAAGTAATATTTCAGAGAAAGATTAATATAAAATTGGTGAGTAATTACAATAGTCCTGAGACATGTTATGCTTCTGTTAAAACAAGATAATCTGATTGTGTTGTTTCAACATAAATTAATTGTGTTAGTGTGACAGCTAGCAGATGTGAGTCAATGTAACTAGAAAACTGAAAATATCATTATTTTAAGTTAAAGTAAGTTAAATTTAGGAACATAAAGTGAACATCCCCAATAGTTCATTTTTGAGTACATTTGGGAGCTGGCTAAGGGTACATTTTCTTTCCACAGAAAACCACAGACATATGAAATAAGTTACCAAATAGTACAGTTGATAGTATTACTTTGTATTTTGCGCGGTGGCATGGTAGTACACAGCAGTTGCCACTGCTGCCTCACAGATCGAACATTCTGGGTTTGAGTTCTACAACAGGTTATTATTCACATGGAGTTTGCAGGTTTTTTGCTGTGAATTTTGTTGTTCACATCATTAAGATGTGTTTGGTAGTGTTCTGCCATTACCATATAAACCGAAAGCAGCAACAATGTAAACGCTACTCAAAAAACAGGAGAAGGGTCAAAACAAGGAAGTCAAACTATCTGTCGCTGAGCCAAAACAATAGAAGAGTCATTGGTCAAAATGGAAAGCTAAAATCTTTTGCCACAAAACTACTAGTCTTTTTTAAAATATTCACAAACCTAAACAATAAGAGTAGCGTGAGAAGGATTTATGTGACTTCTTGGGACACACCCCTAGCAATGTGACACTGCACCATAGCAATAGGTAGTCAAACTAGAAACTTCTATTAAAGAAAATTACATCCATGGAGAAATAATAACCCTTAAAAGCCCCAAATGTACAAAGAAAAAAGGCACATTAAAAGAAACCTGTGAGGATGACTCTGTCTACTGTATTTGTAGACATAAAGCAGCATCACTAAAATTCATTTAGCTGCTCAGAGCCAGCATTTTAAGGGTTTGTTTTTGTGTTCAAAATTTTTTCAATTTTTTGAAATTGTCCAAGTAAATCTCACTCTCATGTTCACCAGAATAAGAAAGTTCTAACAGTACAAACTCAGGCATTCATGAGCAGGCTGTGTATTTTGTGCTTACAAATAGCAGAAAACTAATAAAAGTAAGCTGGGTAAATGATAATAGATTTCACAGTAAGTATTGCCTCTTTATTTTGCTTATTAAATAATGTGGAGGTGTAATTACTTAACAGAGTGAAATAAGCCCCCACAACTGTGAATTCATTTATATGTTTAATGAAAATATAGTTTGATACAAAGTCCATTAAATATTGGAACACATTTAACAGTGTTAATATTCGCTCAGCTTTTCTTTTTTCCACTTTATATAAATAAATTGCATTATCTTTAGTCACATAAATATTGTTAACATGGCAACATGTTAAAATGTTAGGTTTGATTTAGTCTTTTTTTCTTTTTACTTAAAAATATGAAAATTGGGCAGAATGATGGCACAGTGGTAAGCTCTGCTGCCTTACAGAAAGGAGACCTGTGTTCGCTTCCCGGGTCCTCCCCGCGTGGAGTTGGCATGTTCTCCCTGTGTCTGCATGGGTTTCCTCCCACAGTCCAAAGACATGCAGGTTAGGTGCATCAGCAATTCTAAATTGGGCTTGGTGTGTGTGTGTGTCCTGTGGAGGGTTGGTGCCCTGCCTGGGATTAGTTCCTGCCTTGTGTCCTGTGTTGGACGGGATTGGCTCCAGCAGACCCCCGTGACTCTGTTTTTGGATTCAGCGGGTTAGAAAATGGATATGAAAATTACTTCTTTTGTGAATGCTATTGAACAAGTAAATCCCTGCAATACCACTCATCTAAGAGCTTATTTATTTAAATATATAAGAATATTGATTATATTCTTGTCAAAGTGTCAAAATATATGTTATAAATATCATCAGATTTCTGAGCTTACCTTCTCAACAGTGTATTAGATTGTACAGTAATTACATTGTAAAAGAAGTCATTCACTTTTTAAAACGTTTCTGTCATTGTTTTTCCCAGCTATTGATCTCTTCTCAAGGGTCACTGAAATTCTAAGGCTGTAAGCCCTCTAGTGGATATCTTTATACTTGAAGGAAAATGCAGAATATTGTTCAGCATAAAGTACAGTATAATCAATTCTATTTGTAATTTGTCTTAATTTGATGTAATCTACAAAAAAAACCTTTTTCTTTTTGCTACAAAAGTCATATTTTCACTTGTAATGCCTCACTTTCCCTGCTATAATGTGGTGAAACTGGTACAGAACAATGATTAAAGACTTCTCTCATTATACATATTGTATTTGTATCAAAGAAACAGACATTGAAAGTGTAACTACCAAGTCACTTAACCCATTCATTTTTAAACTGCATTCTTCTTTTTAGGGTGCTGGAGTCTAGTCCAGGAACATCAGAAGCACGGTAGGGATCTGTTATTGGTAGAATGGCAGTCCATTTCATTAAAATAAAGGTGGAGGCCCATCATCCTTGAGAAAAAAAGGAAAATAATTGTGAAGTGTACATGTTTGAACTTGTATGCATATTATTTAGTAGATATCAAAACATCGAACAGTTTACAGAACTTTACTGATTTTTACTTTCTCGTATACATAGTATAGACAAAGGATAGTAATCATGAAAAAAATGTGACCTCAAGATTTTGATGAATCTTGAAATTTTAGACCTTCTTGAGTCTGAAAATACCATTTTTGAAATTATGTCTGTCTCTGTGCAAACACGATAACTCGAAAACGCGTTGATGTCGGTCAAGGAGGTTTTGTACACCTGCTTTATATCAAAAATAATGGGCCTCTTCCAGCAACCAGAAGTGGTACTTTACCTGAACACATTTCAGATTTTTGCAAGTAAACTATGGCTATAAATAAAGATATGTGATTCAAATTTCTTGTGGATATTAGAAATGACGAAAAATAAGTAGATATGAAATTTGAGAAAAATTGCACAACTGGAAGTGGTACTTTAACGGATACTTTCGGGAATTTTCAAGTAAACTATGGTTGTAATTATAGATGGATGATTCAAATTTTATATAGCTATTTATAATGATGAAAAGCAAACAGATATGAAATTTTTAGAAAAATAACTCAAACGGAAGTAGTATTTTATCTAAACAACCATCCAAATTTTTTGTATCATGGAAATATAAATGTGTACACAATATTAAAAACTGTATTCAATATAATGCATATTCTTTCAATAACTGTTATTAATTTTACTTTGATTTATACATTACCAGTTTACCAATAATGTGTAAACACTGAACATGCCATGTAAATATAAAGATGTAATGGGGACAGTAAACTGCTATGTCCCTGTTGTGTTCCTGGTAATACATTTAATTTTGTGATTTTATTTTTTTATTTCTGCCATTATTATCATAATTCTATGTAGCTAAATGCAGTTTTACCTATAGCAATTTATTGCCACAAATATTATATAATACTAAAACTTTTTCTGTGTTTTTAGGTGACTATAACTTTTTATTTTGCATTTAATCTAGCTAATGCATATGTGATCATGAAAAAATTCCACCACCGTTTTTGAACTCCCTACGTGAGATAATATAATTTTATTATATAGCTTGATTATAAAGAGAGATAAATGAATATGTGTCAATATTATGAATTAGTTCTAATGAGAAACAAAGATTTATGATATTTGTGAAATATTACACAACTAGAAGGGGTTTTGATGTCCTTTTCCTTTATCTCATTATATGAGAAAGTTGATGGGAGCACACTCACGTTTTTTTTGCCTCAAGGTGTGCTCAACCTTTAAATATTACTTTGTGAAAGCATCCATCCATCCATCTATTATCCAATCCGCTATATCCTAACTACAGGGCCACGGGGGTCTGCTGGAGCCAATCCCAGCCAACACAGGGCACAAGGCAGGAAACAAACCCCGGGCAGGGCACCAGCGTACTGCATTGTGAAAGCATATTTTAATAATAATAATACATTTTATTTATTTGTAGGTGCCTTTCTAAACACTCAAGGACATCGAACAACAGATAAAACACTCATTATAAACAAAACTAAAATACAAAAGTTAAAATCAGACAGAGCAATTGTAATCAAAGAGAAAAAGCAGTCTTAAACAAATGAGTTTTAAGTTTAGATTTGAAAAGTGAAAATGATTCAGTATTTCTAAGCTCAGGTGATAGTGAGTTTCAGGCTACTGAATGCTCTGTTCCCCATAGTGGCAAGACAGACGAAGGGGACAGTCAAGTGGGTGGCGGAAGAGGATCTAAGGGTATGGAAAGGAATGACAACATGGGGGAGGTCGGACAGATATGGAGGGGCAAGGTTGTGGATAGCCTTAAAAGTTAACAGAAGAATTTTGAATTGAATATGGAAATTAACTGGAAGCCAGTGAAGCTGCTGCAAGACGGGAGTGATATGGTGAATAGAGGGGGTTCTAGTTATGATGCGGGCAGCAGAATTCTGGACCAGTTGAAGCTTATAAAGAAATTTGCAAGAAAGACCAAAGAAAAGGGAATTGCAATAATCGATACAAAAAGTGACAAGGCTATGAACAAGGATAGCAGTGGTGCGGGGAGTGAGGGAGGGGCGAATACGATTAATGTTACACAAGTGGAAATATGCAGACCGGGAGATGTTATTGGGACTTAAAGGATACTGTCAAGAATGACACCCAGACTCTTAACCTATGGGGAAGGGGAGACAGAGGAATTATCAATAAAAAAGGAAAAAATTACAAGTTTTGGATAATTTTGAGTTTGTACCAATGAGGAGAACCTCAGTTGTGTCACTATTTAATTTAAGAAATTGTGAAGAAAACCAGGATTTGATTTCTGCTATGCAATCAATAAGCGAGGAGGGTGGAAAGGAAACAGTAGGTTTGCTTTTGAGATAGAGCTGGGTGTCATCAGCATAACAGGGGAAGCTAATGTTATATTTACTATATAAATGTTATATTTGCTTTTCTTATAGCAGTATGTCTGTTTGGATAGATCCTTATCAACCTTGTACACTTGGATTTTGCATTTCTGTACAATATTTCATGTTGGAAGACTTTACGTTAAGTCAAACATTCGCCTGTTTACAGTACTCTTCAGATGAGTCTTCAGATTTTCTATAGGGCTGACTTCTGAGCTCTGATAGAGCCTTTCTAAGATATTGATCTTTCTCTTTTAAGCCATTTCTTCTTTCAGATTGCTGCATACTTCAGATCATTGTCATTTTGAAAGGAGAAACTCTATTTAAGCTTCAGCTTTGGGAGAAGACAGCAGTCCAGAATCTTACTCAAAACAGAATCAAAAGGGTTGAAAAAACAGTAAATTCCAAACAGAACCTACAAGAAGTGCTAGCCAAAGAAGTCAAAGCTTTAGTGCCTCTCTGATTGATTTGCAGGCTTATAAAGGTGCTGGAGTTCTGCTTTATATACACAAGGAACTTAAACAAAAAGTTAAATAAGTAATTAACATACAGCAATATAAAAACAATATACAATAAGTAATAGTAGAGAATCAGTAACATATTAAACAATACTGTATTTCAAAGACAACAAAAAGATTAATTAAACAAAAGCAAACGTAAGCCAAGGATAAGACACTCATTCAAACATAGCAGTCGCCAAATGCCAGCGTCCAAATCGAAACATGAAATATTTTAACATAATGATAAATGGCCACTGAAACTGTATTTAGTGTACAACACTTCCACAGCATTATATATATTTTTGACCCAAATTACTCACCCTCCATAATGACCTGAAAATCATCAAATCCGTATTCTGCACTTGCTATTTTCATTTTGACATGTGTATTTCTCTTCTCTCTTTCCCTTTCTAATACATGTTTTGCAGCAAGTTCTCAAAGTTTGATTGCTTAATAGGTTGTGAAATGAAAGGTGGGGAAAGTGTATCTCATTTTCATGCAGAAGAAAATAAATCTCTCTGTTATGTGACAGCAGCATTGTATTACTTACCGTAACAATAAGCAGAACATTAAATAACAGATGGTATATTACTGAAAGCAGAATTCTTGCTTGGTTGAACTCGTCTAATATTACTAGAATCATGTGGCGACCCATCACAAACATGTCCGTGACCCAAATTAGTACAAAAAACTGGTATAAAGGTCAGTGCTTAGCACTTCTTAGTTATCCGAGATTGTGGATACAAACTTGAAAGCTACTGCCATGTGTGTTATAGTATTGGATGATCCTAGTTACCTATCTTGTGCTTTTAATTTCAACATTAATTTAGTTTAGTGTTTTGGCCATAGATGACATAAGATTTAATTTCATGGAAATGAGCATTGGCCCAGTTTTTTGATAGTGTCTCACTTTCTGTTCCCTTATTCCTTAGGCTTCCATAAATCTTCATCTTGGCAGAACAGCTGAATGGCTCTTAGAGGCTAACCTTGGATTAGCAAACTTTGAATAAATACGTGGATAACTTAACACCATTAGTGGTTAATCCTTCCAGTATAATGAAACCTGAAAACAGTTCAATTTTGTTAATTAACATGTCTCAGATTTTGGCCAACAGTCTTACATACAGATGTTCAATGTATGTTGTCAAGGATGCCAGGGGCGACGACCCGGCCGGGACGCCTTGGAAGGCCGGAAGTGGGTGTGCGCCCTACTGGGATCACGTGAGGGCCGCCATCCTGGTTGCTTTGGGGGCCACAGGTAGAGTGTTTGGAAGCCCAACCCTGTAGGAACCCGTGGTCACCGCCAGGGGGCACCCCAATGCCTTGGGGACCCTGGACCTCAGCATTTCCGCCACACCAAGAAGTGCTGGAGGAAAGAAAAAGAGGGACACCCGGAGAGACCCGGTGTGTCCAGAAGGGAATGCCGGGAACCACCTGGAGCACATCCGGGAGCATATAAAAGGGGCCGTCTCCCTTCATTCGAGGCTGGAGTTGGGTGGAAGCAGGAAAAGGCAGGAGAAGAGAGTGTGGAGGCGGCCTGAAGAGAAGGCATTGTGTGGCCAGGACTGAGTTGGGGTTTGTGTGGCACTTTTGAACTGTAAATATTGTATATAATAAACGTGTGGTGGTGATTTACAACATGTCCGCCTGTCTGTGTCCGGGCCGGGTCCACAATGTATATTCGTGGACTCATTTACCTCAAGGTTTTCATAAGTGCTGGTGTTACAGCAGCATTTAAGATACCTGGGATACTTTTCAGGTTCAGTAGTAATTCAATCTGGCTTTTCTAGTAGCATATTTGACCAATGCAGATCATTCTTTGTTTGAAAACGTAGTGTATTAGCAAAACAGTTTGGATAAGGCACAATTGTATAAAATAAGATTAATGTTTTAGGCTAACTGATTCCATAAGGAAATATGAAATAATGATGAACAGAAAATGAACTGTTGTGGCAGTTTGAGTGCCTTATACAATTCAGGAATGATCCTAGAAGTGTTACAGGACTTAATCCAAAAGAAATTTTAACTGCAAGCTCAATAACTACCTAGGAAAAACATCTCTACTAAATTGTTAATATTCATTTTATGTCTGATTTGATGCTTCAGTGTTACGTCAAAATGACAAAAACTTTTCCGCATATCTCCTTGCAGCACTCACATGCACCTATCCATTCAGTGATGATCATTCATTAGTGACTCCTTGGAACTAAAATGGAAGGAACAGTTACAGATTCAGCTATCAAAAGAAAACCTTCTGGGATTCACCATTCACATCTCTGACTTTCTCAACCGCCAATCAACAACAAGGATGAGAAGCAGACAACCTTATTGGATGTCCTTGCAAATTAGGCATAAAAAGTGGCAGTGTACCTAAGCGCTGCACATCTGGAGAAGCAGGCCAGAAACAGACACTAGAACAATTTTGTTTTTTAACACTTAATTCTGGCTTCTAAATCTTTGTAGACTTTATAAAGATTCTGTTATGTTTATTAGAATAATTTCGATAGACTCAAAAGACATTATTACCCAGATTATTGCACTATTTACTATGAACTAAACAGTAAGTATTAATTTTGCTTGTACAAATATTCAACACAAATTCTCCTTTCTAGCAAATGCTTTTCTATGCAGTTGTTTATTACCTGTTGCACAACACATACCAATGAAGATTTTTGCAATTATATGACTGTCTATTTGCATGCTTTAAAAGTGTGCATTTTTAAGTCTGAGTGTTCTAGTTTTACTTCAGGCTACTTAAACTACAGAACTTTACTTTCTCGGTGGTGTATTGGAGGGGTTAGGAGCATGCACTGATACAGCGTATTGCTGCACCCACCACACAACAAACCAACTTAGGATCCAGATTAGGACCCGAGTGCAGCCATGCAATGGGTGACAGAGCAGGCCCTGTAATTGTAGGTAACTATTTATGCATACATCCAGGATCTCTAAATGTAACTTTTAACACTCATGCTCTGATGGTTGCAAATGTCCCAAGCACAATATGACATTTATGATGCACTGCAAGAGATCGCTGACATCCTGATGTGAACGTGGAAGAAGATGTCTAAAAGAACATGGGGAAAGAAGTTGTGCAGAGGATGGAGGGGAGCATACGGACAGTTTGAAAAAAAATTTAATGAGCATGCATAGGGATTTTGTGGCAACTCAGTACAATCATCTTTAAAGTAGATTTTCACTTTGAGAGGGTTCAGAGACAAAGCCTAGCCCTGTAACAACAAACAAAGTTGTTAGCAGTTCATGGAAAGATACACACGACATTTAGGCTGTGGCAAGAAACTAGAGTGCTTGGTGGGAACCCACACAACAACCTCACACAGAAAGTTGTGTTTATTGAATAATTTATATATTTTTCTGCAGTTCTTCTGTTGTCTTTGGTATAGATCCACCACTCAAAATGGGGAATATAATTCAATTGCCAGGTTAGTTTTTGATTTAGTGCTTACTTTTGTTTGCATTTGTCATGTTTTGGTCACAATTTTGAATTACTCACAATTGCCTCTAGTATTTTATCCTTCCATCGTTAGGTCAGCTCCTGTATTGTCAAGGACTATGACTGTTTGGATAAAGATGTCATGGGTTTAAAAGGTCTTGGGATCACTTCCCTATCTAAAAACATCATTTTGCTTTTCATTTTTTTAATTGTAAAGTCCTTTTTGTTTTTTGATTCTTGCATGAACTTTTTGACCTTGATTTAATCTCTCATTTTGGTTTTAATATTAGTGTGGATGAGTTTTAGGTTTAAATCAGTTATTTTAAACATCTTCCTCAATTGTTCACTAGCTTAAAAAAGTATTCCAAATCAGAAACAAACAGAGTTTTAAATATCTTTGTGACTGTCCATGTATTCAGCCTTTTTTTCCACAAACTGATTTATTAGTCATTTTATGATTGAGCATACCTAAAGGTAAAATTGTATAGATACATTAAAGTTTAAAATTGAAACCTGAAAAATTTAATAAACATTACAAGATGAAAACCATACGACATTGTGGGCTTTCAGATCAGGATGGCCCCAGTCTTTCGCAAACTAAATTTCCTTTGTTTAGGCAAGTAACTCATAACATTTTTACTGACATCTGTAATTAATTTGTACTAGGAATTCACTAAAGCAATCAACTGAGGGCCCAGTCACTAAATGAGAAAAACTAGTGTGGTAAAGTAAGAGCAAAGGAAAATTAGCCTACTTTATTGTCTTGTCACATTGGATTATCTTGGTCAGTTTTCAACAAGTTGGCCTTGAACGCTTTAAACAAATGAAAGCTTTGATGCAGTGTTTCAATTAAATTACCTGTAATGTCTTGAAGGCAATCCTTAACATGTCAGTTTCCAATAAAATTGAAGAAATGTGCTTGAAAATCCATAGGGAACTTCTTTTTTTTAATGGGGAATTTCCTCCTGTATTTTAAAAATGTGAGCTTCAACATATATTTTTAAAAGGCTTTAACATCTTTGTACTATACATAAAGTCTTAGTACTCATATTTTTTCTAAAAAACCAACTTTTTATGATCCATAATCATGAATGAACTATTGCAATATTTTTCTTGTTTTGTTTAGCACATAATCCATCTACCCTTATATTTTCTTGGCATGCCTGTCCTGTTCGCCACTATAGAAAGTTGTGACCTATAAGAAGGAATGCACGTTCATTGTAAAGGCATATTTTCACACACTCAATCAATTCAGAGACATTAATCACCCTAGTGGCATATTTTTGAAGTGCTTGAGGTAATGAGGAAAATATACAGCGAACAAACTCAACACAGAAGACACCGTAGAATCTGAGCACCAAAAATGAACGAAATCTTTGGTTTGAAGATAAATCTTTTAAACAGTTCTAACCTGCTTTAGGTCATAGAAGGCCAGCAACAGTGGCAACAAGGCAGGAATCAAACCAGTGAGAGTGCCAATAGCGAAAAGCTAAGATACATAACTTTGTGACGCGGCAGGACAGTCCGAAGTTGAGGCTGGCAGTGCACACAGGTTATCTATCTCCCTTTCCCAGCAATAATGGTGCAAGACTTAGAGGCAGTAGTAGCTTAGGATGTTTTCACACTTTGCTTTGTTCTGAATCAGGAGATAATTAGTTACTTTGTTTTTTAGTTTGGTTGTTTTTCAAAAAGCAAATATTCAGGCAACCCAGAAGCATTCGTGTATCATGGATGTTTCATGGACTTCTTTCATTGGGCAGAAACAATTTATTTCTAAGGAAAATCATCATGAAAATTTGACAAGTGCTGTGCTTGTGCACCGGCACATTTGAAATGATTAGGTGGCTTGTTTACCAAGCAGAGCTCTGTAAGCAGAATGTTTATTACTTGGTTACTAGAAGAAAACATGAAAATGTGTTACTTTGCATGCTACATGAAGCACACATTTCATCTAGGCGATTCTGTGGTAGGCTCAGTTTTCATTACATTGGCTGGCCCAGCACTGACTCAGCTGTGGAATGGACAATAGTAGGGAGGCAGCTTGATGGCCAAGGTCCTCAGGACTCTGAACAAATTGAAATCCTATTATGTGATATAATCTATTCCTGCGTTTTGCTCTGTACGTGTACTATTGTTTCTGTACTATTGTACTTTATTGATGATTAGTTGTGTTCTGTGTATTGTATTGTATTGTATTTGCCCCGTGGTTGGCCTGGTGGCGCACTGGTAGCGCAACTGCCTCGCAGTAAAGAGACCTAAGTTCACTTTCCGGGGTCCTCCCTGTGTGGAGTTTGCATGTTCTCCACATGTCTGCGTGAGTTTCCTCCGGGTGCTCCGGTTTCCTCCCACAGTCCAAAGACATGCAGGTTAGGTGCATTAGTGATCCTAAATTGTCCCTAGTGTGTGTGTGTGTGTGTGTGTGCCCTTCGGTGGGCTGGCGCCCTGCCCGGGGTTTGTTCCTGCCTCGTGCCCTGTGCTGGCTGGGATTGGCTCCAGCAGACCCCTGTGACCCTGTGTTAGGATAAATATATATACAGTGTATATATATATATATATATATATATATATATATATATATATATATATATAAAATACCAGCATGGAGAAGTAGTGTGTTAAAGAAGCAATGAAAAAGAAAAGGAAACATTTTGAAAATAACATAACATGATTGTCAATGTAATTGTTTTGTCACTGTTGTGAGTGATGAGTGTTGTTGTCATATATATATATTTACACACACACACATAAACATATATATATACATATCTATACATATACACATATATACATACATATATATCTACATATATACACATACATATACACACACACATAAATACATACACACATACATACACACACATATATACACACAAATACATATATATATACATACACACACACATATATAAACATATATACATATACATACATATCTACATATATACACACACAGCTATTTCGATCAGTGCAATACGCTGTTTGTTAAAACGGATAACTCCCGCTCTTACGTGCAAGTCTGCGTGGATATTATGAACTTATTTGTTCAAGTTCTATTTAAATTTTAAATAGAAGGAATTTTTATTTAGTCGACAGAAATATCTTTGGTAGGAATGGTAAAAACAGACAGGAATATTATTCCTGAATAAATCAACTCAAACCTTAAACAACTTATAATATTTTGCTCTCCATAAAATATATCCTGTCTAAATTATACAAGTTAGAAATAAAGTAAACGTTAAAAGAACAAACATTCAAATTTCTTTACTCTTATGTAATTTTATATAAAAAATAAACTTAGATTTTAAATATCCCAAAAGATTTTGCTCTCCATAAAAATATATCCTGTCAAAATTATACAAATTCAAATATGAACATGCTGCATAACAAAACCTGGAAATATAAATAAAATGTGTTCCTTTCAGCAATAACAAATCAAATCATTCAGTTGTCTTTGCTCATATGTCATTTTAGAGCTGGACGCCTGGCATCTTTTTTTGGCAACAAGTTCGTTTCTGTTTGGTGTGAGGTTCTGTGTTGTGGAGATTCTCAGGATGGATTGCAGGTGCTCATCAGTGAGGCGACTCCTGTGTGCTGTTTTGTTAGTCTTTATCACTGAGAAGAGCTTCTCACACAGATATGTGCTACCAAACATGCACAAGGTTCGAGCCGCATGTAGACGGACTTTTTTTGTTCTTCAAAGTCACCAAAGCGCCGTGCAAACTCAGTGCGCTCAGTTTATCAGCAAAGTGCGATTTGGGAACACCGTAGTGACGACTTGGTTTAACATTACTTGGCAACAGGGAAAGTGGGGCAAATTGCACTGGTGCATTTGTGTCTCCCATAAAAGCAGCTTCACTTGAAATCACTTTGTGATTGTGCACGGGTAAAAACGTCCGCTGAAGTGTCAGATTCTTATTTAATTATGCTGCTTTCTGTATCTTCTGCATTGCATTCAGGTTAACCTGATGTTTTGTCTCATAGTGCCGTCTTAGATTAAATTCTGTAATTACAGCCACATTAGCTCCACAAATGAGACACACGGGTTCAGTAAACATATACTCAGCCTCCCATCGCTTTTAAAGGCTCTATTTTCAGAATGAACTTTTCTCTCAGCATCGCGTGAGCTAGCTTCGCAATAAGTGTTCGGCAAGGCAGCTGAAGCGCTGCATTATGGGATCTGTAGTTTATTGTGTTACCAGCGCTTCATATACCTGGGCCATTAATAACAATAATACAGTATATAAAATGATCTCGGGCGGATATAATTACGCCGTGCGGATGTGGCCCGTGGCCCTTGAGTTTGACAAATATGGACTAAATAGAACTTGAAAAGATATATTTTTGAAATGTGATCGCGCAATTCAGATAGAGTTGACGCGCACTACAGCCTGCATCCTCCCCTCGCTCTTACTTTTTTACCGTTCATCTAATGAATACACTGAGTATGGCTTTACCAAAACAATCATTGATGGCAATAAAGTATCCATTATTCGAGTATGTAGATCGGAATATATATATACATATATATATACCCGCGTATCGCAGCGGAGAAGTAGTGTGTTAAAAAAGCTAGAAAAAGAAAAGGGAACATTTTAAAAATAACGTAACATGACTGTCAATATACAGTATTTGTTTTGTGAGTGTTACTGAGTGTTGCTGTCATCAAGGATTTGATTATCATTATTTCTTTCAATCAGGCTCGTATTTGTAGGATGTGTTGTGTTCAAGTTACATTCCGTGTTTGTCAATCGTTGTAAAGATGACAGGTTTCTTTCATCGATTCGTTTCTTACTGCATCAATAAACAGCTCGTCTTCTTCTTTATCTGAGACCTGACACACTGCATGCACGGGTTTTTTTTACACTGTCTTCCTTTAGCGGGACATTGACTTTTTCCACCGTGTGCTTTGTTTCCGCAGTAGCTGGATTTATGAATATGCTTATCAGACGCTTCATATTTTTTGCTGCCTTTTCAATTGTGTAATTCGGTTTTGTTCAGCTCTTTGGAACTGTTGCTTTTATCTGTGCACTGCGTCAGTTCACGTGAGCCACTCGGTGTACATGCATCGAAGTTTCCCAGCTGTGCTGGTGCCATCTCGTGCTATGTCCATGGCTGTATTTAATGTTACCTTAGTCCTGGCACTTAAAACTTTCTCTTGCAGTTTCGCTGAGTTTGTGCCAAACACCACGCTGACCATCTCATCTTCCTCTCCATAAGCACAGTCCTTAACCCGTGAATATTTAGTGGAGTTTGCTATTGGATTGCCGCTGACGGACGGCCTTATATGGGCAGGCACTAAATTACAAACGCCAGCGGCAGCCTGTCTATGAACTTAATTTAAAGTGTAGGTTTACATCGTGCTTTGTTTCAAGTAGCAGAACTCATGAATATGGTTGTATATGTCACTCGCCGCTTCTTATTGTTTAGCTGCCTTCTCAATTATATAATGCATGTTTTCTTCAGCGCTTTTTGAGGTCTTCCTGGTTTTCTATGTACTGCGTGATTACGTGGGAGGCGTGATGATGTCACACGAAACTCCGCCCCCACGGCGTTGAAGCTCATCTCCATTACAGTAAATGGAGAAAAACTGCTTCCAGTTATGACCATTACGCGTAGAATTTCGATATAAAACCTGCCCAACTTTTGTAAGGAAGCTGTAAGGAATGAACCTGCCAAATGTCAGCCTTCCACCCACACGGGAAGAGAATGGAGAATTAGTGATGAGTCAGTGAGTGAGTGAGGGCTTTGCCTTTTATTAGTATAGATATATATATATATATATATACAGTATACCCCATTTTTTGACATCCACCCTACCTGGAATGGGGTCTCTATCTGACTTGCCTTTCTCAAGATTTCTTCCATTTTTTTTCCCTACAAGGTTTTTTTTGTGAGTTTTGTGCTTCAACTTCATGGAGACAGTAGATGTCTGAAGTGAATTTGGTTTCACTGTGTGATATTGCATGTATATTTTCCAAGAGCTGGAACATCTCAACATGTTTGATGTCTTCTGGCCTCTAAATATTTGTTACTAATATTCACTCAGGAATGTTTGATTAACATTTACAACATAACATCAAAATGAATGATCCTTCAGTGTTTACATTGTGTCAGAACTGAGACTGCATGGAGAGGATGCCCATCTGTGTGTAAGATTAGGGGTTTTGATTGTCAGTCACAAAGGGCATTCATTTCTCAGCAACAAAGTATATGGTCAACTTGGCCTAACCAATCACAAGTGACTCTAAACTTGTGATTAACTGCTATCCAATCCAATCATGAGAGAGAAAAAGAAACTCTGGGTCTGAATCAAGTCCTGGATTGTATTATTGACTGGTGCTTGTGTGAGTTGTTTTATGTGAACTTGCATGCATGTGTGGACTTATTTTTATACTGAGATTGCTTAATTAGCAGTCGATACATTGTCCTTACTGCAAAATATTTCCTTTCATTAGACTGATCCCATGTTGCATCATGTTCCTACCTCACATGAACTGGTCCAAGGTTCACTTGGTTCGACATCTGAGACCAGTGTTTCTAAAGGGTCTCAATGAGGTTGTTTTGATCTGCACCCAAGTGCAATTGGAATGACTACAGAGGCAATTGCTCCAGAGTTTGAAAAAAATTCTCCAAACAAACTAGGTGTGAAAACACCTTTAGGGCCATAATAATAATAATAATAATAGTAATAATACATTATATTTATATAGCACCATCCCCATTCTCAAAATCCAGAAAGAACAAAAGGTCATATATAACATTGGATACAAATAATAACCATGTAAAACTCCAAATAAAAATAAATGCAGTATATAAAATTTATTGAAATAGAATAAAAGACAATAAACCAGAAACAAATACAAAATACTGAAAGAAACCCCGAACAAATAACATAAGTTGTGATACAAACACAGCTAACAATTCACTATCAGCTCCAGACCTCTGGGCTTAGAACCTGGTGATGGGACTTTAGCAGTTTTGGTTACCTGTTGTAGGTCTGAAGATCACATCATCCTGTACATATGCCCTCCACTCTGCTTTAAACCTTGGTTGACACCCCTGTAACCAGAAAAATATAATAGTGTAGACCAAATTACTGTTAGAAAACATTTCTCATATTTATTAGAGCACACTAGTAACAAGATTAAATACATGTACTATATAAAATACAATAAACTAACTTCTTCCCTATCTAACATATAATCTTCATAGTATAGTAAAAGTTTAATAAATTAAATTTCTTACAATCCAGTAGTACTGCCCGGTCATCAATTTGTTAATCTTCCAAATGTATAATAAACAGTTTCTGGTCAGCCCTGTCATTTTTTTTCTTTTTATCAACTCTTTAGCTTTAACCTTAAAAGGACACTCTCTTGGGTAGTCCCATAATTATCTTCGGTTTTTTCGTATACTTCATTTTAAATATAGCATATAAAATACATAACAAAAGTACTGTCCATTTCCTTGTATGAATACGTTTTAAATTACATTCCTTGGTTTTTTACCCTTATTTTGGTTGTAGGTCCCAAGCTTACTAATCCAATTACTTTGTAAGGCATTCCAATTTATTGTGTAATTAGATAGTTCAGAGCATAAAGTTTCGGCCACGACACATTGCAGTTTAAAAGGCTGCTTAAACTACAGGCCACAGTAGAGGAACTAATTTCTATGGTTTGCATACTTTGTTCAGGCCAATCATAAGAGGTTTCATAAATCATCTTAGCTAAGCTCTCTTGCTTGATTGAACTGTCAATTTTTGTTTCTTAGAAATATTGCCAGCCCACTTCTTCCCCAAATAGTTCTTAGGCTGAGGTGATATATTTTCGTGGCAACAATCCATGCAGAGGACAAGAAGACATCCAAACTCTGCTTTGAGAACAACTGGGCTGAAACTGAAACCCAGGGGTATGGCACTGTGAGCTGTCAGTGCTAGTAACTGCACCAAGGTCCCATTCAGAAAAGAAACCTTTTGAACAAGAGCATGAAATATACTACTCCCTGCCCTTCATTTTCAAAGATGTCTGTGATCCTAATTAAAAACATTACTGCCAAAATCAATTTTTAAAACTCAAAAGCAGTTATCAAGACTTCATAATTGTTTTCATGTCTGCAGTTCTATGAGTCAACGGTTCTGAAGGCAAACTTCCAAATCACATTAGAGATGTTTCTATAGTTAAACATACACCAAGAAACCATATAGGAGAAGGGAGAACAGTAAGACATTTCTGGTATATTGCTTGTATGAGCATTTTAGACCCCTAGATGGTAGATTGTTTCATGATTCAAAATGTATTTTTTAGCCAAGTGAATTGGAAAACTTACTCAGTTTGTCACCTATTATTAAAGAGAGTAAAAATGCAAAATAATGGACACCCAACGCAAAGGTCCTACTCAAATACATACCTGTACATATTAAGCAAATGTATCACTTCTGAGCAATAATCTATACTAATAAAAGGCAAAGCCCTCACTCACTCACTCACTCACTCACTCATCACTAATTCTCCAACTTCCCGTGTGGGTGGAAGGCTGAAATTTGGCAGGCTCATTCCTTACAGCTTACTTACAAAAGTTGGACAGGTTTCATTTCGAAATTCTAAGCGTAATGGTCATAACTGGAACCTATTTTTATCCATGTAACTGTAATGGACTGCAGCTCGATGGCCGTGGGGGGCGGAGTTGCGTGTCGCATCATCACACCTCCCTGTGAACGCAGTACGTAGAAAACAAGGAAGAGCTCCAAAGAGCGCTGAAGAAAAAACGCATACAAGCTTATTCATAAGTGCAGCTACTGCGGAAACAAAGCACGGTGTAAACCGTAAGTTTAAATTAAGTTTATAGACACGCTTCCGCTGCCGTTTGCTGTTCGACGAATACTTTATTTGCTATGTACAAGTTTAATGAGAAGGCACGAGGTATAAACGAGACTTTGGATCACTTTGTAACAGAGTTAAAATTGCTGTAGCGAGAAACTTTTAAGTGCCGGGTCTTAGCTAAAATTAAATAAAGCCGTGGACATCGCAACATCACACAAGAAAGCAGGTCACGTGAACTGACTGAACGCAGTACGAGTGATCACTTCATGCATCAAACCTGTACAAAAAACGCATTACACAATTGACAAGGTAGGAAAAGAATATGCTCCGAGCTGAGCTCCACAGCTAACGTGGTCTTGCGGAAGCAACTTCGTCACACTGCCACCAAATACTCACAGAAAAATCCACAAATTAATACACATGCTGTCTCTAGAGTTTCTCCACACTCAATGTATTCCTCGCATGCCCGTTATACCCTCTGATCACCCATTTCAATTCAAGTGCCTCCAATTTCCAGTTAGGCTGTGCTTCG
This sequence comes from Polypterus senegalus, assembly GCF_016835505.1. Lineage (NCBI taxonomy): Eukaryota > Metazoa > Chordata > Cladistia > Polypteriformes > Polypteridae > Polypterus > Polypterus senegalus. The sequence goes on along the minus strand of NC_053161.1, from coordinate 23,696,274 downwards.
CAATGACAAGTAATAAGTCTCAGGGACAGACCCTATAAAAGCTAGCCATTGATTTGAGGCAACATTGCTTTTCTCCTGGACAACTATATGTTGCATTCTCAAGAGTGAGCTCGCGCAGCTTCGTCATATTACAACCGGAGTGCTGAACTGACAACGTGATATATAAAGAGAACTATAACAAACGTAATAAACAAACAATAAAACAGCGGAGAACCCGTGGATTAAATAAAAAGGCAGCTTCTTTGGCGAAGAAAGGAAAAAGGATGGCCTTATATGTCGTTCGTTTATAAAACAGCAGAGAAGCTGTGTAAAGGCTGCTTCACAAAAAACCAGCGGAGCACCTTATATGAGCAGGCAGTCAGCTAAAGAAGGTAATCAATAAATATCTATAATCATAATAAACGAACAAAAAATAGCGTACAAGCCATGGATTAAATAAAGGAAATGGGTACCTGAACAGTAAAGTAAGTCTTGAATAGCTACACAATAACTATAACAATCGTAATAAACGAACAATAAAACAGTACAGAACCGCGAAGCAAGGAGAAACGACGTCCTTATATAGCATTCATTTATAAGGTAACGGAGAAGCTGTGTGAAGGCAGCTACACAAAAAAACAGCAGAGCGCCACACTCTGAATGTATTCCTCGCATCACCGTTATACCCTCTGATCTCCCATTTCAATTCAAATGTCTCCAATTTCCAGTAAGGCTCTGCTTCGCGATGATAATTAATAAGTCTCAGGGGCAGACCCTACAAAAGCTTGCCATTGATTTGAGGCCACATTGCTTTTCTCCTGGACAACTATACGTTGCATTCTCAAAAGTAAGTTCAGCGCACAGCTTGGTCATATTACAACTGGAGTGCTAAACTGACAACATGGTAGATACAAAGAGATCCTTAACAGATAGTTATTGGTATATTTTCCATCAGTTTAAAAAGGTTTTCTTTTCTTCTTAATAAAAATTTAATAGCAGTACTTTGTCGTTGCGAAGTATATATGTAGATATGTATATATATATATATGTATGTATGTATGTGTATATATATGTAGATATGTATATATGTATATATATGTGTCTGTGTGTATGTACAGTATATATATGTGTGTATGTGTGTACAGTATGTGTGTATGTGTGTACAGTATGTATGTATGTGTATATATATATGTATGTGTATGTGTGTATATGTGTGTATGTCTTTGTGTGTATATATACAGTTTATATATATATATATATATATATATATGACAGCAACACTCACATAACAGTGACAAAACAATTACTTTGACAATCACGTTACGTTATTTTTAAAATGTTTCCTTTTCTTTTTCATAACTTCTTTAACACACTACTTCTCCGCTGTAAACCGTGGGTATTTTGCTAGTAACTTATAATAGCCTTGCTGGTGGAACATTCTGTCCAACTTTATCCCTTCTGCAAAGTCCCTCACACTTTAAAGAAAGGCCTCTAAGCACTCCCCTCTTCAGCAGGTACTTATACTTGTTGTATTTATTAATGCAGTTTCAATTTGTTTTTTTTGGATGTCATTAATATTGCAAAAATGGAATACAATGCTTTCTTGAGGGCATGTAATGTACCAGGGGCACATTTTTCATACAACTATTTACCACACAAAGTTTACATGGATTTCACTGATAAACTGTTTTATGCATTTATTCATTCACTGATATTACTCTACACCACCTCCCTTTCCTTGGCAGCTGCTACTTCTCTTTTATTGGATGTGCCAATAATTTTCATGCATTGCCACAGTTACATCTGGCTCTGATGACATGAAGGTTGCTCCCTATGTTTTCAGACTTGTAGTCAATGGTTGATCAACTGTTCAGTGCTCGACTCATAATGGCTTGAACGTGCGTTAATCAAGTGTTCTGGAGCCGGCTAATCCACTGGTGTGAAACCGTGCTAAAGCAAATGGGGATTCATTCTGAAAACCAGGATTAACTAGTCTCTGTTTCTGGAACAGACCCCAAATGTCATGTAACTATGTCTTATCTGGTCAAATAACATCAACCACAGATCACTGTTCAAAATTCCCTTTTAACTTTATTGCCCATTTCAATCTGCAATTAGGCTCAACAGGCTAAAAAAGCAAACAGAATAGCCAGAATTAGCAGTGTGTAGCAAACAGTTTTAAATTTCTTCTGCATTTATAGAGTTGCTGCTTAAAACATGAAATAATTACTTAGCAAGGTAATGTGAGCAAGACTTATGAAAGAGTTTAGCTCAACTAAAAAGCAAGCAGAAACAGAATTAGCAGCATATTACAAATCCTTTTGCTTCTACAGCACTGCTGCTTCCAGTATGAGAGTGAGAGAGCAAGCAAGCACTGGGCTTCCTTATAGAAAACATTTAGAACCAAATCTCCAAAATGCTTGAACATTAAATTAACCAGTTGCACACACAACACAAGCAGCAAATGAGCAAGGCATAAGGTGGATGATACTCAAAAAATGAGTGCCAAAGATGGACAGAGAATTTGGGAAATGCCAGGAGGCTATAGCAAGGTATGCCATTACCTACATATCACTCGCATTCTGCATATCTTTCTAGAACTGCTTTTTTAATATTTTCGATCCACAGATACAAAGATATAGTTTAAAAGTATTCTGGCACTGTCCAACCATAATCATTGTGAAGGTTAGCAGGGTGCAGAGGCACTCTGCACAGGTTTTCTTGTGCTGTCTGGGAGCTGGACAGGAAACCAAGATGCCATTCAGAAGCTGGTTGTGACCACTGCCTGGATGAGAGGCTAAGATGGTGTTTGGGAGCTGGTCAGGACCTCTGCACGGATAGAAAACCATGATGCTGCTTGGGATGTCACTGCTTAGAATGGAACAGGGATTAGAAAGTCCAGATATAGAAGTGAAGGTGGTCAAAGTAGGACTAGAGACCACCTATTAGTCCTCCCAGCCCCAAGAGAACAGCAGGAAGCTAATCCCATGTTGCAGACAAATATAGTTGTGCCTGGCATTTTAAATAGGTGGAAGTATGACCCGAAACCATTGGTCTGTTAATTGACATGACCCTAGAAGCAGTCAAGGGCCACACTTTAAATGAATCCTCATTTCCTCAGCCAGGTGAACTTGGAGTTGGGAGTGAAGAGGAGGCGAGAGCTTATCTGCCAAGTTAGTGGAGAAAGAGGAGAAAAATTCACCAGTATCCTTGGGGGTTGACAGAAGAGTGGAGGAGAAGGGAGGCCAAGGATAGAATATTGTGCATAGAGACAGGGTCTGAAGTAGCAAGTGTTTCTTGTTTTATTTTTATATAACCTGTGCCCTGTACCTCCCCGTGTGGTTCCTTTTAAATGAGGGGTCAACTTGAGAGTGTCCCCACTGGTTACTATGTATATATTTTGTGCCAAACAGGATGGATGGGCATCCCGACCAGGAGAGATGATGGTTCCTTACCCAGATGGGAGGCTTCTAGAGGAGAGACAGGCACCCCAGCCAAGGGAGAGAAAGGTGCCAGACCCGAAATAGACTTCTCTGGTGAATGGACGGACATCCTGACCAGAAAAGAAGATTCCTTACGCCACATATGGACGGGTGTCCTGACCGGACATATTTGTTATACCTTCCCTGGCCAGAATGAAAAGGAAGGATGCGGTAGAACTGATGCTAAGGCATGTTTGTTCCACCAGGAAACTAGATGGCAGCAGCCCTGTATATTGGTGCCTGTTTGGAAACCAGCTGGGATTTGTAGACAGATAGTGCAACCCTGCTGGGATTGGGGGGTGCCACAAGAGGATGCTGGTTTTGAGAACTTCCATATGAACCAGAAATATTTCAAATGGGCAAAGCTGTGGCACTGGAAGTACTCACAGGTGGTAAATAAAAGGGACCACATTCCCTTGTCTAGGTGAGTCAGACATGGGAGGAGGACAAGCAACACTCAACAGGAGGAGGGCAGTGGGGTGGAGAGTGGAGAGGTGATTGGAGAAGAGATAACACCTGCTTTGGTGTTTTTGTGAGGTATTTATATAAACACCCCTTTATTTGAACCAAGGACTGTCTGGTGTATTCATGTTTGGGGTTTGGGGTTCACTGGTACCCCCTAGCCTTCACAATGTATATATGTATGCATGTAGTATAAATACGAGAAGTCCCCATCTACCAAAAGCAGGCTATGAAAGTGCACACTGCTGTTTGGACTGTCTCGACATAGGGAATGTTAGAACGTTGAATGAGCTGGAGTCTTACAGACTGTGGCCCATTGACTCAAAAAGGGAATTTAAGAAGAGTTTTAAATGACTGTTTTATGTTTAGGGTATATGTTTTAGGCATGTGCAAAAAGTTCCATGATGTTAGGGGGATCAACCATATGGTGTACATATAAGGAGGACTGGGGATGTGTAGAATCAGGGACACTGCGAATGGAGAAGCTAGGCATTTACTATTTTCTGTCCTCTGTGTACTTTCATTTGAATACCTGTAATTCATATGAGCATTCTTGTGGTACAGAATTTTTTTTTCTGGGATCCTGCACTGTCAGGGCATAGCACCTATCCCTGCTGTACTGGTATCTGTTGTTAGCCACTTAACTTAACAAGAATTGCAGATGATGCAGTTTGAATCACTGACTGGGTCTCCACAGGTTACATACACATTGACTTTATGATTAGATAAATGTATATGCTGAGCTGGCAGATGAGCTCAATGAGAGAACTTTACAAAAGACAAGCATCTGAACAGGGCAGTGACAATACCATTTGGTGCAGATCTTCATTTAAGCAGCAAAAAGCAAAGTGATAAAAAAGCAAAAAAAGTTACTGACTCAAAGCTTAATTCATTTGTGTTTTAAACCTGTTTAATATAATTTTATGGCTATGTAGGAATGGGGCACCAATGCATTACATAGCATCCCCACTTACAAAAGGCCAATAAAACATTAAACATTAGCTTTTCCTGCAGGCCTTTGTGATGAGAGTGGGAAACTTAAACTCTCCTGAAAAAGCTCCACCAAGCTTAAACAGAAAGTGCATTCCCTACACAGACAGAATCTGGCCTGGGTTGTAGTAATTTTGAGCTCAAATTTTATACATGAACTTTTCTTAGTACAGTGGAACCTTGGTTCACGAACGTCTCGATACACATACAACTTGGTTTATGACCAAAAAGTTCTCCAAAATTTGCCTCGGTTCACGACCACAAACGCGGTATACGAACAAGCCAGTTTCCCTTTCGGTTTGTACATGTTTAGTCTCTCCCTGTGCATTTCCTGTGCAGCGAGAAAGAGAGAGAGAGCGAGAGAGCGCGACACACACACACACACAGGCAGCGCGAGAGAGAGCGTGGCACACACACAGGCAGCGCGAGAGAGACGCTCATACACACACAGGCAGCGTGAGAGTGCGTGACACACACACACACAGAGGCAGCGCGAGATGCAGACACACAGGCAGCGCGAGAGAGAACTGGACGCATTAAGGTAGGAAGGCAGTTAAAGAATGCACTGGGCTTGATTCTGTTTCCAGCGATCAGTTTGTAGCGTGCATTGTTGCAATGTTATTTTTCTTGCTGGTTTATTAAATTACGGATTTTCACAAATGTTCATTTTTTTCCCTGTACTTAAAACTCATTAAAAAAGTGCTTTTAGCCAGTGGTTGGTAGCGCTATAGAGCGAACTATTGCAGTGTTATTTTTTTCTGTTGTTTGTTTTCTCAGTGTTATTCAATGTATTTACATTTACTATTACACTGTGCATTCTATGGTTTAATTAACTATATTTGTGCTTAAAAACTTAACAAATATATATAATTACATACAGTTTGTATGGTCTGGAATGGATTAATTGTATTTACATTCAATCCTATGGGGGAAATTGCTTCGGTTCACGACCAAATCGGTTTACGACCAGAGTTTTGGAACGAATTAGGGTCGTGAACCGAGGTTCTACTGTAACTGCCTTAGTAAATATATTTTGTTAACTTGTTGTCAGTACCAAGCCATACTTATTCTTGGTGGGTGTTTAACTCCACTACGGCTGTCCTTTGTCACCAATTCTGTTCATAATTTTTCTAGAAAGAATTTCTATACACAGCCAAGGAGTGTAGGGTGTCCAGATGATGATGATGTAGATGATGTTGCCATGCTGGCTTCATCAGGCTGTGATCTTAGACATGCACTTGGGTGATTAACAACTAACTCTGAAGCAGCCAATATGAGGATTAGCACCTCAAAGTCCAAGGTCATGGCTCTTAGATGGGAAAAGGTGGAGTGTCCTCTCCGGGCAGTGGATAAGGTGCTGGCTTAAGCAGAGAAGTTTAATTATCTCAAGATCTTGTTCATAAGTGAGGGAATAAGGGAGCAGGTTAAAGTTAGGGTTAGCAAGGAATCAAAAAAAGGATTGCAGCAGCATCCTCAATCATTTGGACATTTTACTGGTCAGTCGTAGTGAAGAAGGAGCTGAACCAAAAGATGAAGCTCTCACTGATTAACTGTTTTTTGCATTCATTCTCTCACTGATTCTCTTCCACTATCAATCTATGTTCCTACCCTTACCTATGGTCACAAGGTTTAGGTAGTAACCAAAAGAACTAAATCATGGGTAGAAAAGAGCTGCCTTTGCAGGGTATCTGGGCTAAGCCTTAGAGAAATGATGAGAAACACAGACATTTGGGAGGAGTTGAAAGTAGAGCCACTGTTCCCTAGCATCAAAAAGTGCCCGTTGAGGTGTTTTGGCATGTCCAACTGGGAGGGAAACCCCAAGGCAGACCCAGGACATGCTGGAGAAATTATATCTCTCAGATGACCTGGGAATGCCTCGAAATCCCCCTCAGTGGGATTGAAGGAGGTGGTAGTGAAAAGGGACATTTGGACATCTTTCCTTAGGCTGCTGCCCATGTGACTCGGACTGAATTAATTGGACTAAAATGAATACATGGATGGATGGTGGAATAAACAGATTTATAGAATTTAATATGCATCAGAAATAAATGGCAATCATTAATTATTAAAAATTAAACATTCAGTCTTTGGAAAGGCAATTATGGATGAATTGTTATTATTAACATTGTGCAGCAGAATATAAGATAATGAATTGAAATGTTTCTATGAATATAAATGAAGTGGTGAAAACATTCAAAATAATGTATTTCTCAAAAATGCATGAACCGCTCCATTGCCTAACCCTAATCAGTATTAAATATTCAACTTTGTATACATTTAAAAGAGAAAGTACAATACAAAATCATGTTACATAACAAAACTTAACTTCTTTAAATGTGCTTTATCCAGTTTAGGGTCACAGAGATGCTGGAGTCTATTCTAGAAGCACTGTTTTAAGTCTTTATACATTATGTCAGTCCATTATAGTACCCACTCACACTCACACAGGACCAATTTGGAATCAGGAATTAATCTAACCTGCCCATCTTAGAAGATGTGGGAAGCAAACTGATGCAGACACAGGAAGAACTGCCAAACTCAACACAGAAAATATATTCAAGCACAATACTCTGGGTCTGTGATGTGGCAGCACTACCTACTGTGACATTGCCAGGTCTTGCAATTATATTTGCTCATTATAAAATAATAAAAATATCGGTAAGAGTTTCTAAATGGTTAACTTACACGTATCTGGAGGTTGTGTGGGACACACTGCACACTTAATTTCTTAGGCCCATTTCATCATTCCTGTTATTAAAGAGAAAACTGTATAATACATTAATTTAAAAGAAAACATTTCATTACACAGCAATGCTCCCTTGCCATTTTTTTTTTTGTGTAATCATTAACTGTGAACGTTTAAACTAAACTGATTGCCATTCAGTTCAGAAAGACGCTGTCCTTGAGAATGCAATCATTAATTTAAACTAAACAATTTGTCTGGAAATTTGCAACCAGAAGTAAACCTGAAGTTGAAAGCTATGTGTTGCCTTTACCAGCTAAGCTTCGGAACTCTGGAGTAAGCAAAATTGTGACTTAAAAATGTTATTGCCAAAGTCCTGGCTAGTTGTCAGCTTATCACTTTCAGGGTCACCATAAATTTTCTCATAAGATTAAAAGTGTTAGTTTGCAATTAAAATAGTGACATCTGAGTTTTTACAGATATTAAATCATTTGCCCTAATGGATAACAGCATTCAAAACCATCTGGGCAGTTGGACATGCAACAGTGAGCCACTGGGCAGTGGAGGCCAGGGAAGGCAGGACCACATACAGCGTGGCATGATCTTACAGGAGCTTCAGAATGTGAAATGTCAGCCTAATTTCTGTTTTTGGCAGTTCAATCTGTCAAGCAGTTGTCAAATTTTATAAGTGATCAATACATTAGTTTCTTTAATGTTGAGTATAATGTTTCCCCTTTTGACGGACCTATCATTACGTTTATTATTATGACACCACTAATGTAACTTCACCATTATGTTTGTTTGGCCAAAAAAATCAGAATTGGCTGACCCTTTCGGACTTTTCTGTGTCTGCTTGAATCGACGTTACAGCATTTAACATGCCACATGCTGTACAAAATTTACACCAGACGTATACTTTAGATTTGATTTGTTTTAGGGATTTATCTTTAATTTATGTGTGTGAATATATATGCAAATAATAGTCTCTTCACAAAACAGTCCTGGCTAATTTCTATGGGCTTTCATATACTAAATGTGAAGAGGTCCAAAGGGCTCCCAACAAATGGCATAAATATTAAAATGCATACATTTCTTTGTGCCACATTTATTGTGCCTTCAAAAGAAGAATGCCACTTTTTTGACATTAATGATTATCTTTAAAAGTGTGACATCAGACATCTCAGCTCAGTCGCAAGTGGTGTCCATTTAACTGAAGTTTTAGATGCTTTTAATTGTGTGACTGTAGTAATATTAATTTGGCACCAGGCAGCTCCAATATAATAACATGGGAACTTGAAGCCAGAGACATTAATTTATTTCCATTTGTGTCTTTTAAAAAATGTTCTAGGGCCTTCAGTTGATTTAGAGTATTAATGATATAAAACACACAAATGATCATTTCTATTAAAACACAGAGGTTACCTTGTAGCAATTCTACCAAAACATGTCACATTTCTGGCATGTTATGTAGTTAGAAAAATAAAAGTTAAAACTGAAGTATGCCTAATGCACGTACATGTAGCCGAGACAGGAATCAATTAATTCTGTAAATGTTTAAAACATTTTTCTATCTTTCTATCTGGCCATTGTTATAATGCACTTTTTCCAATTACAAGTCATAGAGACAATAGCATCATTTATTCCTGCCTTGCATCTAATGCTGCCCAGGTACTCTCCAGCACTTCTTGAGCCTATAATACAAAAATTCAAGAAATGAAAGGATGAATTGTTTGCCTTTAAAAACCCATCACATCTCTCCCTAATAAAAGGAGACCTTTTATTTTCTATGCAATAGCCAGTTTAGTATTTGTTGAAGACGTGCTAATAACAGTTCTGGCTAATTTCTGAACCATGAAATTACAGCCTCTGTGGAAATGTGGTTATTTGACTTATTGAGATCCTTTTCTCATTTTTATATCATTTCAACAAAGAAAATCTGCGATAACATCTTGCTTTCATACTGTTATTCTCTTCCATTTCACACAATATTGTCTAAAATGAAATGGTCACACTGTTAACCCAGAGAGCTTTCAGCATCCTGATTGATTCTTGTTAGATCTGGTACTCCTTTTTCCTTTGGTGTATTTTGGGTAAAAAAGCAGTAAAAAAGAGACAATCAGACACAGAATTGTTAGTTTTTTGTGAAGAGCAATTGCTTTTAACTGCTACTTAGAAACAAATAGGTTTCTTTTAAATGATGAACTATGCCCGTTTTGAGGCCCACAACACCAAGTTAATGGGCAGGAAGGAGGCTATTGAGGGTTCAACACCCCTGTTCACAATATCATTTGGAAATGTCTCTGAGAAGGATAAAACCCCTAGAAGGCAGCCAGTCCAGAAAACATAGCTGGATGTGCACTCAAAGCTTGTACTTCAACCTTTGCTGATATTATGGCTGACATAATTAACCTCTCCCTTATATGAGCCACAATCTCCACCTACTACAAAACTGGCAAAAAATGGTAAAGCTAACCGTCTGAATGACTACCGGCCCATTTCATTGACTCCTAGAGTGATGAAATGCTTCAATAGAATCATTATGTGCCACATTCAGACATTCATACCCAACACAATGGACCCCCTACAGTTTGCATATAGACCAAACAGGATGACAATGGATAACACTTAGTACAAAAATGCATTCAGTTCTTATACACTTGAAAACCAAGGAGTGCTATTCCTGTTTCTGTTTACAGATTATGGCATGGCTTTTAATACTGTGATACCAGCTAAGCTCACGAACAAGCTCTCCACTCTAGGTGTGCCACCTACCCTCTGCAACTGGGTCCGGAACTTCAACAGGCAGACCCCAGTCAGTCAGGCTAGGGAACAACTTTTCCAAAACAATAACCATAAATGCAGGAACTCCACAAGGATGTGTTTCGAGTCCCATGCTGTACAAGTTCTTCACCCATGACCATGTTGCTTCCCAGCATAACACCAGCATTATTAAATTTGCAGACGATACCATCATCATTGGACTGATTTCTGGGTGTGACAAGTCACTGTACAGGATGGAAGTGGCTGGCCTTGTGAAGTGGTGTCAGGACAGTAATCTCTTTCTAACACCAGCATAACAAAAGCGATGATTATTGGCACAAGAACGAAGAGCAGACAACACACTCACCACTACACATTCCGGAGGCTGAAGTGGAGAGAGTGGCCACATTTACATTTTTTAGGATCAGCATCTCTGAGGATCCCACTTGGACCAACAATGTCACAGACCTGTATTTTCTGAGAAGGCTGAGGAAGTTTGGCATGCTAAGTAGTAGCCTCAGTAACTTCTACAGATGCACAATTGACAGTATCCTTACCTACTCCATCACAGTCTGGTTTGAGAACAGTACAGCACGAGACCGCAAGGCTCTACAGTGGGTGGTAAATCAACACAAAATATCATTGTAACAGAACTCCTTGCACTAGAGGACATCTATAACACCAGAGTTCTCAGGAGTGCCAATAACATTATTAAGGGCAGAACCCACCCATAACATAAGCTGTTCATACTGTTATCATTAAGGAGACAAACTAGAACATTAAGGCTAAAGGAGAGTTTTCTCCCGTATGTCATCAGGCATGTAAATAAAACCCATTCACTGCTCTTCTCCTCAGCAACACAGGCTAGCGTGTGTCCAGTGGATGGAAGGCCTTCTTGAGACCATATACATGCAGAGCTTTATTTGCATTTGCACTCCTACTTCTGTTTGTTTTTTCATTTCTCTTGCACCTGAGTGCTTTAGTTGATTGTTATGTATTCTTGTCAGTTGTTGTGTATTCTTGTTTATCGCTGGAGGACTTGCAGGATAAGATTTTTATTGTACAGTTGAAACTGTGAACGTTTGCACCATAAACTTCTTCCACACCACATCATAAATTGCTTCCTCTTTACCAAAAGCATCAGATTTCCAATGTTGTGGACATTCATGTGGACAATTGTTTTGATTATCTTTATTCCTTCTTTTACTTCTTGATTTTTCTTGACACTCTTTTTCATGCTCTTATAAGAAATTGATTTCAATGAGTTCTACAGCTGCTAAGATCCCCCTGGCATCTCCTGGAAAAAGCAAATGCAATGTATACTAAACTCCAGCATCTCTACCTCACCTGAAAGACATTTACCAAACCTGCTGCAATAACAGAGCCAGTAACATTGTGAAAGACCATTCCCACCCGTTACATGGACTCTTCTCTCTTCAAACGGTATTGAGGTTTCTGCTCTGGTTCTGCAAGACTTAGTAACAGTTTCAAACCACAGGCCATCATAATTCTGAATGCGCAAAAATGTCTAGTTCCTGTTTAACCAGTATCACTCCAGTGTGCTGTGTCATTTTATGCTTTATATATTCATCATTTTACATTTTGGACTTTTTCAACAGCACCTGCACTTTATCTTCTGTTTACTGTAACAACAGGCACACTTGTGCCCTGCTATGTGCTTTGATAACCTTATACTTATCACTCACTCAATGCAGATCAATGCAGTAAATTGCCTCTGTAGAATATTTTACTTATAGTGCAGTATTACTTTATTCTGGAAGGTTTAAATCCCTTTCACATTATACTGTTATATGTATGTATTGTCTATTTATGGTATTGTTTCTGTCGCATCTTGCACCATGTTGTATGTTACTATACGTTTCACCGGAGCTCATGGAGATACGTTGTCTGAACTCACTATGTATGTGTACACAGTTGCTGATGACAATAAAGCAGCCTTGACCTTGAACTTATTTTACAACTTACTTCTTTTAGAACTTTCTGCAGCTTGAATTCACTATATATTTTTTAGAAAAAGTAGTTGCACTTATTCAAAATTGCTTATATTGTAAATGGGACATGTAAGACTTACACTTTTTTCCTTTCGGCCAATATTTTTCAGTTTTACCTGAAATACACACTTAGCAAGGTTTTATCACATTCCTATACAGCAGTGTCCATGACCTAATAGTTTTCCAGCGTTTTCTGTTGTTTTAATTCAGCGTTGTTTGTTTTTTTCATTCTGCTATCAGTAATCTGATTAAGCAAGTTTAGGCAACAAACTAGATATGGAAAACACTAAGTGATTTAACAAATATTTGTGCCATTCTGCATGCAGTGATCAGTGCTCTGCTTTATTTTTATTCATGGTAACCAGCAGTGATCAAAGTACAAATTATTTTACTTATATATTGATTTGTGAGAAGAGTTATTTTCCTGCTAGAATTTATAAATTGCCATTCATATTTTTGTTCTGCATTAAAGGCAGTCCTCTATATGTATATAGTGTGTGCCATGGAGGACAGGAGCAGTTCCATCTCCCATACATTAGGTGGCAGTGCTCAGCTGGATGTGCCCCAGCTTGGACTCCCACAGTGGTTCATGAGAACTGGAGTCTGGAAGTGCAGCCTGGTCAGGTTCCCTGGATGCCGCAAGGGGGCATTGTCGGAGGAGGACTGCCCTGGCTCCCATACAACTCAGAACTGCTACCCACAAATCATTCTGGGTCACCAGAAGCCTTTCCAGGCCCAGCATAAAAGGAGCCACTCAATAAGAGGTGGAAGGAGAGAAAAGAGTTTTTAGCATTTTTTTTATGATTATTGGCTGTGTTCATTGTACAAGGTGCTTGGTATATTAATAATCCATTTATTTGAACTCATATCTGTGTTGGGCGTTGCTGGGACCGCAATTTGGGGCTTGATGACACCACCTACTGGTTAATAAAAAGGATATGGGAGGTTTGTTTAGTAATCTGATTTTCATTGCTTCTGTGGGCAGTCTGGCTCAGTCAGATTCTTTCCAATAAATGAATGTCATGCTGTTTCTTACACTGCTGGCTGACCGGAAGGGGTAGGACTTCGGTTATGAACTGGAGGCATCGTCGTGGCTCTTTGGAGGTCTTCTCCTCCACTTTAGGGCTTGAAGAGGAACAGTAATTTGAAACTGTGGTCTCATCCAAAGTTGTCTCCCTGTTTTCTTCATGAGCAGAACCTCCAACACGCTCCCATTGTGTAATGTGTATGACACAATATTAGTAAAAATTTAAGGTTCATGATGATTTTGTGGTGCATGATGAAAAAAATGAATGTTCATTTAAATCGCTATAAAAATACTTTCCCTAATTTATTAGTTGTGTTTGATTTTTCCCAATGAACTTTTATCAGCATTTACTTACATATAGAGGTTTTTGTAATATTTTCCTAGGATGGAGAAAATGAAATATGAGTGGTGTTCCCCATTTTAAAAAAGGTTGACAAAAGGGTGTATTCCAATTATTGAGAGATCAATCTCTTTAGACTCCCTAGTAAAACCTATGTGGGGCTACTATAATGTTTCTATTCAATAGTTGAATCTCAGACCCATAAAATACTATGTGGATTCTGACTTGGCCATGGAATAATGAAACAACTCTTTGACCTTGCATAGATATTTGAGGGGTTATGGTAATTTGCCAATTCGATCAACATCTGCTTTTAGAATTTGGAAAAAGATCATAATTGTAGCCGATAGTATCTTGCAGCAAGCACTTCAAAATTATAAGGCTCTAGGGTTACAGCTGCAGTTCCTTCCAGTCCTTTGTATTTGTGTAGCAACAGTTGTGTTCGTATTTTACATATTCCATGGAACAACAGAGTAACTAATATTTTAGGTAATGTACTAATTCAGAACTGTATCTTTGTAACCAGTTAGTGTGATGGTGTGTGTCAGGTCAGTGCTCCCTCGTCATTTTTTGGGAGCCTCTTGAACCTGACACCTTCGATAACGTAACTGGATGAGCATGGCAGATGAGAATAAAACACACATAAAGTAAGAGGATTGTAAAAGGTGCTCAAGTGCTTTTATTAAAAATCTCAAACTCAAAGTGTTCCAAAAAGTGCAGTGCTCAAAATGTTCCATCCTTCTATATAAAAGTGGTCAGGATTGTCCTTCCGTCCCGTGAGTGCTACGCAGGTGCGGAGTTTCACACACACCCCGTACATTTTGCAATGCACGATGGGATTTGTAGTTTCGTTTTTCCAGGTAAAAGATGATTTTCTACTCCAGACTGTGCGATATCTTCTTCTTCTTTCTTACTATATAAAAGCGGTCGTGATTGTCCTTCCGTCCCGTGAGTGGAAAGCGTAGCGGTATTCCGCTTATCACAGACTTACTACTTGCAGCTTGCGGTACAGGCGACATGATGTGAGCAGAGTTCTGGTGCTCCCATCGATCCCTTGCTTTTGTGCGCGATGCGCTGGAAAAATAGACAAAATTATGTCTCTGGAAATAATTAATGTTGATGGAGTACAAATGCCTCACCGCGTAATACATATATGGGGAGTTCAAAAGGGCGACCTCAATATAGAAAAAAAGTTTAAATTTCATCACAAAAATAACAGAAACTACGAGTATTAAAGTAATACGGCTCAAATGCAATATAACCAAATGAATGAGTTTGTATAAAATATCAAATTGATCTATATATTGAATTGCCTTAAGAAGTGGTCAACTTAAAAGTCGGTCGCCTTAAAAGGCGGGTCAGCCTAGTAAATAAATAAGTTTGGTCAAAATTTAACATCTTATTAAAGAAAGAAAAATTCTCTAACAGGACAATTCAGTAATCAGGCTGGAGAAAAGCTGCTCATTGTATCTTTTAATTACTTTTAGAAAAATGCCTTGGAGGGAGCATTCTTCAAAAGCAGTCCATAACAGAATGGTTAGAATGATCAGAATGGTCACAGAATCAAAGGATAGAGGTTCATTTTATAAACTACTGAATTTACATACAGTGTTAATCAATGCATACATTTTATTCTGATTGGTTTGTTGGTTTTACACCCAAATGATTTATATAAACTGTGGTGGGCTGGTACCCTGCCCACGGTTTGTTTCCTGCCTTGCGCCCTGTGTTGGCTGGGATTGGCTCCAGCAGACCCCCGTGACCCTGTAGTTAGGATATACCGGGTTGGATAATGGCTGGATGGATAGATGATTTATATAAAATAAAAGTCTATTATATTATATTCTGGTTCTTCTTATACCTTTAAAGATGAGCCACCACCCTTGAAATTTCTGTGTATATAATAATTGTCCATTCTTGTTGTTTATAGGATATCTGCTGATTTCTTAGTCATCTCTTAGATATCCTTCAGTACATTTTGTATATTACATCAACCTTTCTTCTAGTACATTCTTTATTTACTTGACCATCTCAGTATTTTTCCAAAACCAATTCTTATATTTCAGTGTACATTTTGTTGTTCACTTGATCTTTATCTCGTTTTTGACATTTATTAACTCTTTATGCTATTTCTTAAAGATGAATGCTATGTTACCCTAAAATTGTTCTTCCACAGAAGTGGATTTGGAAGTTAAAACAATCCCAATAAGTATCCATTAAAATCATAGATTAAAACATAAGCAGGAAACTTCTTTAAAAACACTAGACTTGGTGCCCCTTTTGAGATTTGTTCTGAGATTTCAGATAATGGAGATAGAAGTTTCAAGGTAAGGAACACAGAAGTTTCAAAGTAGGTTAGTTATACTCACTTATCATGGCACTGAAGAGTCATGAGGTAAGAATTATTGTACTCTGTACATGTGACAGTGCTGACCCTATAAACTTAAACTTGGTGTTGAGTCAAGTGCATTCAATGTGGACTTCCACCCAAGCTGCAAATTGTCTTCTCTCCGGTTCATGATTTACATAAACATAATATTGAGGTATCACCAAGGCTAGTAGTTTGAGAAGCTATGGGTTGCATTTCTGTTGTTTGCATAAGATATTACCCTCTTGGCCTCATCAAACTGTGATCTCAAGTGAACATTGGCACAGAGTATGGCACAGAGCACCTTTAGGAGATTATGGTTCTCTTCTATAAAAAAGTAATCTTTTTTCAAAGTAAGGGATGAGAAGGCGCCCCAATTGAAGAGGTCTTGAAATCTTGTTTATGGGCAAGTGTATAGGTGAGGTTGACCAAAGAATCAGTGTAGTAGCCACAGTTTTGCAGTCGCTATTCCTGATCTTAATATTGAAGAGGGAGCTAAGTCCTCAGACACAGCACTCAATTTACTTATCAGTTTACGTCTTCATCTTCTATGGTTATGGGCTGGAACCAAAAGAATGAGACTGCAGGTCTAGGAAGCTGAAATTAGGATCCTTCAAAAGGTTGACAAACTCACTCTGCATGAGGAGCTCAAACATATGGGAGGATTTTACAGTAGAACTGCTGTTCTCTGAACTGAGAAGAGCTAGTTGAGGTAGTTTGTGCATGTAGTTAAGACAACGTCAAGAGCCCAGCTCAGCATGTTGCCACTATGATCTTATTAGGATAAGCAGAGAATAAATGAATAAAATGAATGGTTGAATTAATTAGCAAACTTAATTAATTAACCAAATAATTACTATACTTCCTTATTATGTATGACTTTGTTATTTTACTGTTTTTATTTATGATATGTCAATTTGAAATTAATTTTTCTAGCAAATATATCATACTGATGCATATTCAGACATAAACTTGTGAGAACATGAAATTAATAATGTAAATGTTGATTAAATGGAAATCGAGCAATAATAGCATTCCAATAAGTTGACTGGATTCTCTCTCAGGTGCCATAAAAGTTATCAGTGCCATACTTGAAAGATAAAACCCAATTTCTTTCAGAAGATTGTTTTTTTTTTCAAATGGTATATCTAATTATGGCCATGCCATGACTTTTTCAACAATTTTCAGTTTCAGCCTTCTTTCACATAATCTTACTGAGTTGCGGACTGTCATAGCATAATTCCTGTGTTGACCACTCATGCAATGTGACATCCCCAGTAATTCTGCTACAACAAAAACAAACCAGACTAATTTTATTTTAAGTCAGAAGGTCTTGCTCTTTTATGTGTGAAGTCTAAGTACAATGAATGCAAAGCACCCTCAAGGAAAGTAGGCATGTAGTAGTTTTGGACTGTGCAAAGAGAAGACAGGCTTGTTTGTACAATGTCTAATGTTTGTCATACAGAACAGAAAAAAGAAAAATGCAGGATGAGATTTCAGCTGAACTCACAATACTCAGAAAATAATTGTACAGCAAACAGTGCTGTTAGACAGCAAATAAATTGGATGTTAGAATGCGGTGAGCTTGCAGTATTTTAGACATTTGAAACTATGCTGAAAAGTTGTCAAGGAATTGTAATCTAATATCCTCAAGGCAATGAAATCCAGCAACTGCAGTGGTTAAACTTCACATGCTCCCCAACTCAATATTGAGCAATGTGACAGCAGCCTAACAAAAAAATGGCATGAATTCAGGGATGGTGTTATCAAGAGAAGGAAAAGTACAGAAAAATACATCAAAAGTTTGGTCTCTGTTCTGGAGTGGAAAATCTTCCATATTTGAACTGCAAACTGTTTATTTTAAATTTTAATTATTGTGCTCAAAAGAGCCAGGATGAACTGAATTTACAGGAATTTAATTACAGGCATTTCAAACATCATTTCTTATACATTCTTTCTGTATTGTACGAGTAATTTATTCATCTGTTTCAGTCAGTTCTTTTTCAATTAGTTTATGACTTCAGAATAGGAACAAAGTACAGATGCCACAGAATCTGTTTTAATTAATTTAAAACCTAGAAACAAATGGATTAATTAATTTAAAACCTAGGAATGAGTGGATGCTGTAGGACTAGGAATTACAGAATTAGTTTGCAGATTGACAAAAGAAGAAGTACAGAGGTACTTAAATGATCAAACACTCTAATCAGAGTCATTCATCATAAGGACAAGATAGACAATCAAATGTGTATAATGTCACGTGTTTCAGAATCCCATATGTGCATTTTAACATAAATATAGCTCATCCCTGGGACCAAAGATGACGACGACATAGGAAACGATGTCAGAGATCAAGAGACATGAGACCTTCTGATTTGTACGTCGTAAAACATAACCTATTAATAAAACTGATCACTAAATTAAAAGATGCCTAGGACAAAATCCACTCCTTGACATTTCTGACACTGTTTATATCCAGACATTGCTATCTATCCGGTTTCTATTATATTCTGTTGTATTTGCCCAGAGGGGACTGGGCGGTCTCATGGTCTGGAATCCCTACAGATTTTATTTTTTCTCCAGCCGTCTGGAGTTTTTGTTTTTCTGTCCCCTGGCCATTGAACCTTACTCTTATTCGATGTTAATGTTGATTTATTTTTTATAATTATGTCTTTCATTTTTCTATTCTTTAATATGTAAAGCACTTTGAGCTACTGTTTGTATGAAAATGTGCTATATAAATAAATGTTGTTGTTGTTGTTGTTATTTGGTACTGTTATATGTTAATAAATACAACATTGCTTTTATATTTTTTTATACTTTGTCTTTTATCTAGAGCAACTGAAATAATAAGAAGGCGAATAGAGTGGGGAAGATTACTCCTTTCTTGCCTGCAGAGTTTATCAAGGCCATTGATGTCCGCTTCTCAATAATTAGAACAACTGTAGTAAAGATAAGATATAGCTTGGTTAGTAAGTGTTAGTAAGTATATAACCAAGAGAACTGCACTTTTATGTGTGTTGCAAGGACACCTGCATGGTTGTTAGTGCTGGTGATAGTGAGTCCCTATGTAGAGAATCCTTTGTGGAATATTGCGGGGTCACTCAGAATTGGCACCACTCAAAGTCTTTATCTGGATAGGCTTGCTATGTGTATGTTTGTGTATCTATGTACAGTATATCATAATCTTCAAGGGCAGGAGAAGATGAACCTAATAAATGTCCTGGCAAATCTCACAAACTTCACGATAATACAGTCACCAAAATCAACTCTGTTGACTCAATAATTGAAATGAAAGCTTTACCCTAATAAGACTTGCCTACACCATATCCAAGTCCCAGATGAGCATTTTAGCTGCCAATACATATATGTCCGTATACTATGTATTTCTACTGATCTGTAAATAATGTTTCATCATGCAAGTAATGTATTAAACATAACAGAGAGCAGGCCATTTACAGTGGTAAAATTATCTTGACAGTGAGAAATGCTGAAAGAATACATCGATAAATCATTAAGGGTTTTATTTGTTTTGTTGCATTTCTATAATAATGTGTTGAATTGGTTTTATTTTATTTTCTGTATTTCTATACTGATGCTTCAAATTTTTTATATTTGATTTGTTGTATTTCTATAATAGCTAGTGGTCATAATAATTTCAATAGTGTGCTTTAGATTAGCTTGTGTTTACAAAAAAACAACACTCAGAGTTATTGATCAACCTGTAGGTTAACATCTTCATTGAGTTATATGCATTATTATAATTATTTTTTTAGAAAAATGTCTGATGTCCTACTTATTCTAAAGTTAAGTTTTATATGTTGCTTACAGTCTTTTATCAGTATTTTGATGATGTCATATTGTATTTCATATTGCGTTTTAAACCTAAGGACACTTGGCAATTGCAGCATGTTGCTGTGCATTCATCAATTGACGACACGTTAGACATTGGCTTTTTTAAGAGACTAAGTCTGCAGTAGAATTCTGTCTGTTATTTCAATTGCAAAATTGAAAGAAATACTCTGGTATAAAAATATTTTAGAACTGAAGGTTACCAATTTATCCCTTGTTGACGCTAGGGGTTGCTGTTGCCCCTTTAAACCCAGGACACAGGGTAAGAGCACTAAGAAGATTTTTTAATTGCTTTTTCTTCTTTTCCAGTGCCTCAATAGCACCACAGCCACAATAAACACAATTAAATACAATAATAATAATTCTCTATTTTCTCCTCCACACCTCCCAGCAAGCTTTGTCCACCTCACACCTGACCGTGGCTCGCTTTCTGGGTCTTCAGAAGTCGTTTAAATAGTCCTTGACCCAGAAGTGCTTCTGTTCTTTCTGTCATGTGACTTTCTAGCACTTCCGGGTCAGAAGGAGAACTTACGTTCTTTAATTAGCCCGGAAGTACTTTGGGGCTTCCATCCTTCTCCCACTATCTTCCCACAGCATCCCCTGGCGGCACCCACTGTTCCCAGCTGGGCTGTGTTGCCAAACTCCATGTTCCATAATGCCCTGTGGGAATCCGGGGGAACCCCTGCAGTCCAGGGGAGCTGCCATTTAGCATCTTGGGGGAGGCAGTGTCCTCGAAAAGCTGTTTTCCCCCATCCTTCCATCTCAGGGGTGTCCCGGCCAGGTTGAGCTGCCGGCCGTCTCTTACATCCTCTTGACTACAGATTCTGGTTAGCCCCATTACAAACACTGGTCTGGTCAATCAAACCTGGCTTGTCTCAGGGTTACAGTGCTTGGTTAATAAAATCATAATCTCTTGCACCTAGGACATTTTTCTCTAACACTTTCTCTAGCTCTTTTCATGGATAGACACTCTTCTGTTCACAGTGCCATATCACTCAGCAAACCCAATAACCACTTGTTAAAAGAGCCTCAGAGTATGGGGATAAGTGTAGTTGATGAGAGCTGTGCAAAGTGCTGACAAAGCAAACTTGCACTTTGGTAGATAATATTTTAGTAACCATGGTAAAATAATGGGAAGGCAGGTAATGAGATTAGTGTAAAAAATATTTTCTTGTCAAAATGCAAAGCAATACCCATATTAGCGTAGGATTAATCCTAAAGTGATGCATGCTGGTGGCAGTGACAAGATATGAGGATGCTTCTCTTCTGCAGAGATGAGAAAATCTTTCATAACTGAAGAATAAATGGAAGGAACATGATGTGAACAGAAACTACAAGCATTTCTATTGCATTTAACAACAGTAAACAGTGACTTGATTTGTTTCAAATATTATGTTCAAGAAAACCAGGTGAAGAATTCATTCATTTTGTAGAAGTATGCTATCCTTTTTTGTGCTCACTGGGATGCAAGGGAGTTAGATAGTCAAATAAAAATTACAACTGTAATGAGAAATGTAATACAGAATAGAGTCTTTTAACGTAATAGTTTTGCTAAAATGAAACTTATTGTGTGACCAATTGAGTTAAAATGAGGAAATTAGGAGAAGCACTCTCATGTTATTAAGAGTCAAATTAAACTGATAACGCTCCAGCTGACAGCACAAAACAAACAAGGAAAGATAGGCTGGAGTGTTGAAGGCCACTGTTTTACAGAGGTTTGAGTAATGATTGTAAATACTGGTGCTAATAGCCATGAGGGTAAATTAGGTTATGAGTAGCTTTTGGTGATAAAAAAATGTAGGGGATATAGAAAAAAGCTTTGAGGGGAATTTTGTCTTTAATAAAAGTCTCTTAACATATCACTAGAAATCCTAGTTGTGGATGCACCTTGTGTCAGAGTATCACTTTACAACAATTCATTATCAGTCTGCTTATTAGTCAGTTCAGCAGAAATATTAGTATCACATCATATCATCTGGGTGTAAAAATAATAATGCATTTTATTTATATAGCTCCTTTCCCACGCTGCTGTCAAGTTACTCTCCTGCATATGAAAAACTCATCTCGGTTAAAGGAGCTTTGGAATCATTGGACGGAAAGGTTCTTTCATCAGATTGGATGGGCAGCACAGACTCCACTATAGAAAACCCAGGAGGGTATAGGCGGCCAGTTGGCCAAGGTCTTCAGAGCTGTGACTTTCTTTATGACTTTCTCTTGTACAATTTAAATCTCCTCCTTTGTCAAATGGCCATAGTTCATCATGTAATTAATGGACAGATATTGCTGGTTTCCATTTATGCTTAATCAGTTTCTACCTTGTTCTTTGTGTGTTCTAAGAAATCGGTATCTGTATGTGTACCAGTTCTTTATTTAGCAATTAGTGTAATCTGTACTTCTATTTTTACTGAGAATTGTTCATAGCGCTCTGTGCCTGCACTCAGTGATAAGCGCTATACAAAAAATAAGTTGTATTGTATTATCAAAGTAGATTAACAATTATCTTCTCCTTTTTAATTTTTTTGTGGTCATTGTTTCTGGAGGCCAGACCCTGCAGTGGAAGCAATGGCTGAAAGCAGGAAAGTCAACTGGGTGATACTGGTAAAAGCACTGTAATTCAAATAGTTTGACACTGGCAGACAATACAGTAGTTTTGCATCAAAGATCATGCATTGAAGATATTGTTGCAAACCTGGACGGATTTAGGGCAGATAAAATATAATGTAAGTAATTTATGCTATTACACTTAACAAGTAGAAATGTTAGATTTGAATACATAATGGGAGGTCTGAAAATTTAAGGAACTATTTATGAGAAGGACCTAGGAGTTGTAGTCGACTCATCGCTATATACATCAAGACATCAATCAATCAATCAACATTTATTTATATAGCACATATTCATACAAAAAAATGTAGCTCAAAGTGCTTTACAAAATGAAGAATAGAAAAATAGAAGACACAATAAAAAATAAACATAAGTCAACATTAATTAACATAGAATATGTAAGGTCCGATGGCCAGGGTGGACAGAAAAAACAAAAAAAAAACTCCAAAAGCTGGAGAAAAAAATAAAATCTGTAGGGGTTCCAGACCAAGAGACCGCCCAGTCCCCTCTGGGCAATCTACCTAACATAAGTCAAACAGTCCTCTTTGTATTTAGGGTTTTCATGGAAGGACCTGATGATGATGGTCACGTAGACTTCTGGTTTTCAGTCCATCAATGTTGGAGCATCATGATGCTTTGAGTAGGTGGTGGTGGCGCAGGCAGTGTACAGGATTAACCAAAGAGGTTAATCCAGTAGGATATTAGCCTAAATACCATAATACATGGAGTACAAGTAAGAGCAGTTATGCTTAAGTTATATAAGTTACTGCTGAGGTCTCATCTGGACTACGGTGTTAAGTTTTGGTCTCTATAATAAATGCAATATATAGCAGAGCTAGATACTAGGCTGATTGATGGACTACAGGGTTTGAGCTATGAGGAGAGATTGAAGGAGTTTTCAGTTTAAGCAAAAGGAGATTAAGAGTTGACATGACTGAAGTGTTTAAAATTATGAAGGAAATTTGTGCAGTGGGTCCCAGCTGTTACTTAAGAAAAAATACTGCAACAAGAACATGGCAACATAGTTGGAATCTTTTTAAGGAAGATTTTACACAATTATTAGAAAGATTTTCTTCATGTGAACCATAAATGATTTACCAAGTCATGTGGTGGTGATTAGGACTTTTGGGGTTTTCAAATCTTGATTTGTTATTATTTTGGAGAATCTAGGTGAATGGAATGGACAAGCTTGTTGGGCTGAATGGCTTGTTCTCGTACAAGTTGCTCTAATGTTCTAGTGCTTCCTAGGCATCAGTACCCTTCAACTCTGTACTATTTGGAGGGCACCTTTACATTCTTGAAATAATAATGTTTAAAAGTTGTTTATTTCTATATAGTGCACTGAAAGAAACTAACTGGTAAAAAAAGGAATGATTTTCAAAATAATAAAGATGTAGCTGTTTTTTTCCTGATTTGCTTCCAGTGCTACTATGATAACCTGTTCCCAACCCTGAACTGGATAAGTGGTTTAGAAAAAAGATGCATGGGTGGTTTATTCCTTGCCATACAATAATCACACTGCATAAATCTGTGTGGATTTTTAAATGAAAAACAACAGCAGGTGCATTCAAATGAGAAAATAGTCCTGTATGCTGCTTTTAAATGATTATTTTTAGACTAACGCTTTTGTCCATGCTGACTTATAGAAATCAGGAAATATTCCATGTATTTGAGTGCTTTACAAGCCAGATCAAATATATGACTAAATTAACTGCCAAAAATATATCTAGTAGATGCAAAAATGTATCTGTTGTTAGCCTGATAATTTGGCAGTAAAGAAGAAAACAGAAAATTAATGGCTGGTTCAGTCAGAAGTTAGCTATTAGAAATGTAAAGTAGAGTGAAACAGCAGAAAGCTAAAGCAGGGCAGAAAATGGTGGAATAGAAAGAGGTTTTGTTAGGGGGGTGCTTTCCACAGCTAAAGAACAATGAATTTAAAAGAATGATGTTTGTTAATTAACCTGAAATGATTGGTCATGCTGTAGTATGCAGGAATAATAAACCAGAATTAATGCTTTGTTACAAAATGTATGGAGAAGCAAGAGACTGGAGGGGGTGAAGAGAGGATCTCTTTCGGGCTGTTGACCAAGGCCAAAGCAAAACAAATGTGTCTAACAGTAGGTGGAAGTTAGAGATTAAGCTTCGTAACTCAATTGTGGGGCCTTAGAACACTTTGTGCATTTTTGGTCTCCATATTGCAAAAAAGACACATCAGCACTAGAGAAGGTCCATAGAAGAGTGACCAAACTGATTTCGGCACTGAAAGATAGAGAATAAGCTATGAGCAGAGATTGAAGGAATTGAATAAGTTTCTGTTTAAGCAAATGAAGATTAAGAAGTGGCATGACTGAAGGATTTAATAAAAAAAAAAGAAATTAGATGCCTACTGTTACTTCATCAACAAGTGAACACTGTTGGAAAACTTGTTACAGGAGATTTTACACAAATATTGGAAAGCTCTTCTTCACACATAGAATCATAGACATGTACTGTAGAGTAAATTACCAAGTTGTGTGATAGAGAGTAGGACTTTAGAGATCTTTAAAGCTTGAATCAGTCTTATTTTGGGGCGAAAATGATTGGTGGGCTTTGTTGGCCTGAATGGCATGTCCTTGTCAAAAATATTCTAATATTTAATTACCATTTTTTAGAACAATACTGAGAGATAGAATCTGAGAAGGCCAGAAACATAAAATATACACAAGTATTATGACTTGGAGAGGGAATGTTTAAGATAATGTTCATTCAAGCTTGAAGTGGATGCTGAGCAGTAGAGTAGTGGGGCAAAAGTAGGGGAGTAAACAAAAAAAAAATAAAAAAAGGAAAATGTGACTGTTTGAAAAGTGTGACAAATGGAATTGTCTGGAACAGGGTTGAAATAAACAAAGTCTAAGGTCTAGGTACGTCTGGCTATACCACATATCTGAAATGCCAATTTGGTGGTAAGATGGCAGGGATATGAAGTCCTAGAATTGTTTCTGGAAGTGAAGAAGAATCCTAAGTTGTAAGGGCTGGTAAATGAAGAAGGAAGAGCTGGAGATTTCAGAATAGGAGTAAATGCAGCGAATAAGCAACAGGGACTTAACACTGATAATTAAATAGTATAACCATTATTAAAAATGTGTGTTCCAATTTACAATTGGGACAACAGGCACATATCCTGGTAGCACCAGATGCAAAGAATGAAGCACTGCTGTGAAATACAGTAGATTCAGCATCCAAGGTTCAAGTTCTACACCTTGTCATTATGGTTGTGGAGCTTACATATTCACCCAGTGTCTGGCTTGGTATTGCATCCACATTCCCAAAGATATGAAGGTTAAGTTAATTAATAACTCTAAATTAACCTAAATTAGTGGGCATGCACCCTGCAATCAACTGGCATCCTGTCTGACAGGTTTTCCTTCTGCCCTGTCCTTCCTGGATGGACTCAAGTTCCCTGTGACTCTAAACTGGATTAAGCAGGTTTGAAAATGCATTTATCAAATGATCTCTTTATAAGAGTTTATCTCCTTTTCTTTCTGTACATATTTAAGTTGAAGGCCCTTGCTTACATCATAACTTAGGTACAGTGTTATAAGGACTTATTGGAATTGAAAGTTGCCAGTGTGGGATATTTTTAAATCTGCAAAACTAAAGGTATAGAAAAGCCAAGCAAAATGACACCTTTTATTGGCTAACTAAAAAGTTTACAATATGCAAGCTTTCAATACAACTCAGGCCCCTTGCATATTGTAAACTTTTTAGTTAGCCAATAAAAGGTGTCATTTTGTTTGGCTTTTCTATACATTCATAATGACTAACACGGTAGAACACCCTAGTACTACAACAAAAAGGTCAAATAATGGTGTCTATCTGCCATCTAGTGGACACTGAAAATAATGTACTCTACTGAACATTCACCATTAAATAGAATATTGTACTAAAATTTTAGTCATATGACACATTTTGACAAATTTCTTAAAAATAAAAAGTAATGAAAATAATAAAAGACTAATCTTTACAGTGTACATTTTCTTTTAACTTAATATCAAGACGTTTTCTGAATTTAGCTGAAAATCAAATGAAAGAACTTTAGCCTTTATTAAGTGTTCGTGTATTGCTAGTATATATCTAATGCCATTATTTTCTGAATTACTATATGAAACAAATATAAATCATAAATCAAACAGCCAAAATTTTGTCATATAAATCACTACAATACAGATTTCTCTAATGTTCTGAATGTGGAAAAGGATGTTTGCTTCTTAAATCAATGTGTAGTGTTTAGATTACCAGAAGAGGGCAGTCACATTATCTGGGATTTTCTTGTATTCTCTGTCTTCTTGGGATTCATTAGTTAATTTCAAGCATTTGCCATCAAAAAATAACCATGCTGTTTTAACTGGAATTAATTAAGCTCCATTTCCTTAATTGTCTACTGTTTTTCAGAATTATTCTACCGTAAAAGCTTGTTAATACAAAAGTTGAAATAAAACAGGACAACAATACAGATGGAAAGCTGGAGATATAAACAACAAACAATGTGCACATACAAATATATAGACACATACACACACACACATAGACACAAATGCATATATATATATATATATATATATATATATATATATATATATATAATAATACATTTTATTTATATAGTGCCTTTCCCATGCTCAAGGCACTTCACAGCGTTTAAGAAAGAACAGCAGGGTATACAGTATATAGCATTGTACTAAACCAGATAAATAAATAAAGAAGAGTAAGACAGTAAATTCAGAGAAAAAACCTCATAGACAACATAATTGATGGTCTAGCACACCCACATACAGGTTATATGAGCATCTTGACATAGAGGTAAACTGAAAGAAGGGTAGTAAAGTCAGGCAGAGCTAAAAGCCTTCCTGAACAGATGAGTTTTGAGTTGTTTTTTAAAAGAATTCATGGAGTCAGCCAGTCTAATTAATTTCGGTAGCTCATTCCGGAGTCTGGGCGCTATACAGCTGAAGGCCCTGTCACCCATAGAGTGTAGATTAGTGTGGGGCACAACAAGATTGCCAGAATCAGAGGACCTTAGTAGGCAGACAGGCATATAGTGATGGAGAAGGTCACTGATGTAGTTTGGCGCAAGGTTGTTCAAGGTTTTGTAGGTTATTAGTAGGATTTTATATTCGATTCTGTAAGACGCAGGGAGCCAGTGAAGGCGAAGCAGGATGGGTGTTATGTGCTCACTGCTGCTGGTTTAAGTAAGGACTCTTGCAGCCGAGTTCTGAATAAGATTGAGCTGTGACATAAGATTAGAAGGAGCACCAGCCAGTAGGGAATTACAATAATCGATGCGGGATGTAATAAAAGCATGGACAAGTTTCTCAGCATTAGAAAAGGAGAGGAAGGAGCGAACACGGGATATGTTATAGAAGTGAAAGTAACAAAGTTTCTTAATGTGATTTATGTGGGCGGAATAAGAAAGGGAGGAATCAAAAATGACACCAAGATTCTTTGCAGTAGAGGCAGGTCTGATGAGATCACCGCCAAGATTGACTGGGAAGGAGCTCATTTTATTAAGTTGCACTTTAGTCTCAATTTGCAGGAGTTTAGTTTTGTTGCAATTTAATTTTTAAAAGTTCTGCTCCATCCAGGTATTAATTTCACTGAGGCAAGTTGTGAGCTGAGAAAGCTCTGATGAAGTTCCACTTTTAACATTGAAATAGAGTTCAGTATCATCTGCCTAAAAATGATAGCCCAGTCCCAAACTACAAATAATATGGCCAAGGGGAAGCATATAAACACAGAAGAGAAGAGGGCCGAGGACAGAGCCTTGAGGAACTCCTTGTGTGACTGGTGCTGAGCTGGATCTGCTTTTGCCAAGACTAACAAACTCTTGCCTATCAGTCAGATAGGACTTGAACCACTGGAGGGCAGTTCCAGAGATACCCAGCATGTTCTCCATTCTGGACAGTAGAATGTCATGTCTGACAGTGTCAAATGCTGCACTGAGGTCTAACAGAATTAATATGCTGGTCTGTCCAGAGTCTGCTGCCATAAGCAAATCATTGGTTACCCATAGCAGAGCATTTTCATAGCTGTGCTGTGCCCTGAAACCAGGCTGAAAGGGTTCCATCAAATTATTAGTAGTTAAGTAGTTGGTGAGTTGGGAAGCTACAACACGCTCAAGAACTTTTGACAGAAAAGGTAAGTGGGAAATAGGCTGGAAATTGTTAAGATTGTCAGCATCAAGACCAGACTTTTTTAACATTGGCGTTACAGAAGCGATTTTAAAACAGAGCGGCACAGAGCCAGAGTCATGGGATGAGTTTATTATTGTTGTAACAGTTGGGATTATGGCATGAAGGCAGGATTTAAGAAGTGTGCTGGGGATGGGGTCCAGTACACAAGTAGTCGGCCTCATCTTACAAAGCAGGTCATTAACAAACGAAGATGTGACTGGTGAGAACTTAGAGATGGGGCTGGATGGAGTGGGAAAAAAGGGAAACATATATATATATATTTTTTTTTTACCGTGTCCTGTTCGGCTGTGAAGCAATCAGAATTGATGTCTGAATGCTGGCGACTAGCCTTACAGTTTTTCTCTCAGGTGGAGCGTTACAGCTTCTGCTGACGTCACGCCTGATACCAAAACTTTATTAAAAATATTTTTAGATGTTTTAAGATTCGAACCGGCACGGAGACAAAAGTGAAAGAAAAAGAAGAGAGAGAAGGAAGAGATGGAGGTAAAGGGAGGGTTTTCGTATAGAATAAACAATAAATGAACCAGAATCCGCTTCTAGACCTGCAGAAAGAGAGGGGGAACAAAAAACCACAAGACAAAAACATTGCTGCATCAGCTACATGAAGATATATAAAAGTAAAATGTTTGCTGACAATCATACAGTAATTATTACTAAGGCATTTAGGGCCACCACAACCTTAGATCATGTGCTGAAGATGTCCAAGTCATACTTATGAAATCACCATGTGAGCACCTGTGTGCGTACGCACGCTTGTATGTGGGGAGGGGAGGGTAGGCAAAGATGTTGTAGTATTGCCAGATGTCCCAGGAGAGGGAGGAGTCCAAAACCCCACCTGACATATACAGTCACACACAAACACAGTCATACACTCCCTCCCTCATGCTCTCACATACACATACAACCCAAGACTTACAAGGATGTACGCCAGACACCCATTCACACTCCCCACACACACCCTACCTAACTCTGGTCCCGGTGCTGCCAGGGAAAGATATAAACAGATGATGTATTTATGTTAAATTATTTAGATCTTTAATTTTGTTTAATTTTATTAACTACAGAGAACAAAACCCATGGGTTGTCATGGTCACTTTCTATTATTCTGTCAAATTGGGTGTTCTTGGCAGCAGTTAGTGCTTCTCTGTAAGGTCTTTGGTGGTCAGAGAAAGCTTTTTTGCACAGTGAGGCCAGACTTACATGACATTCTCTCAAGGAGTCGGCCAGCTGCTTTCATAGATCGTAATTCTGAGTTAAACCAAGGAGCTGAACGCTTAAAGGAAACTTCCTTATGTTTTAAAGGAGCTGTTTTATCTAATGCTGAATGAAGGGCTGAGTTATAGTGGTCAACAAGACTATCTAGTGTTGATGGAATAGGTGAAGACAGTAAAAGATCAGAAATGGATCCAGAAAGGATAGAGGGACAGATATTTTTAAGGTTTCTGTAAGAAATTTGTCATTTACAGGTAAGAGGAGGGAGAGGTAATGAGACAGTGAAAAGTACTGCTTTATGGTCAGAGAGTCCCAAATCAGTGCTGTAAATGTTGGCAACAGATAGTTCAGATGTACAGATCAGATCCAATATACTGTATGACCACCAGAGTGGGTGGGGAAATCAACATGTTGTGTCAAGTATATATATATCTCTACTTCATCTGTATTTATCTTGCCAGTCTGTCAGGTAGCTTGCAGTGCTGACATCTAATGATTACCCTACCCATTATTCCAGTTTGCAGATTCGTCTCTAATTTATGCAAAGAATGCAACATAGCCCCAAAAAGTAATGCACACTGTCAGTTTTTAGGTGAGATAGCGGCTATAGAGAACTTTTTGCATGCCAGAAAGTTTTTCCAATTTTTTATTTCTGTGGTGGCACGCTATTTGTATCCCAAAATATCCCACACCCACCACGATTCTACCAACTACAAAAACATTAAATGTCATACACATGCCAAAATTTCTGAAAGGTCTTGACTACTGGAAATGTCAAAAAAATCAGTTTGGAGATTGGTATTCGCAGACACAGCACATAGTGAGCATTCGTATGTCCACTGGCCCTCAGCTTAACTTACCTTTTAGAAATGCATTCAAATTCAGATTGTACTTGCTCAAGTAATATTTTGTTAAAAGTCCTGGTTTAATGTCTTTGTTTATGTTTAAGCTATGCTATTAATTATTTTTGTGATTCAGTGTGCATTTACATCACCATTTACGTACTTATTTAATGATAATATGTGTTAATACTAGATGCGATTAATGGTGATTAATTATGTACAATGATGCAAAAAAATAGTTTATTTTTTTAATCGATTCCCAGTCCTAATATATATATGGTAAGACCCTGGCTCCCACGGGAACCCTCAATGGACACTCAACAACACCCCAACTGCACTGCACGCTGAAACTCTGTTAAAACAGTCAGGAATTGGTTGTCTGCTTCCGGTTCAACTTCAAGTTCGCAGGCTCACTACGTAACGTGTCTGTTGCCTGATGGTTGATGTGGCAAACATTTAAAACTGGCCATTGACCTTGATGTGTGCTAACTTTCTGTAGTCTCTCCTCCAGAATGAACCTGCTTGATAAAGGAGGCTATATGTTCTTTTAATCAGAAGAAGGGAGTTAATGCAGGATGACTGTGAGATTCATTGCTTGCTTGCTGTATGTTTGAGTGCTGATGTGACAGCTCCCATTTGGTTAAATGCTTAAGACTATTTCCTGTCTTCACTATATATAGTAGATATATGTATATAATCTGTAAATGACTGCAGTCATATTCCTGATTTTGACATTTGTTTTTATTTTAAGTGTATTTTTTGTGTCTTCTGTTCCCTGCTACTCTTCAACCTCACCTAGAATAGGTCCTTTCTTAGACCCAGACCCGCAGGTGATATTTGCCAGCAAGCACTTGATGACAAAAGTCATTTCACTAGAGAAAGCTGGTACTGGTTTCAAAACAGTTGCCTGATTATATCTGGACTCATCTCAATGACCATCATTGGCCTTTTAACCAAACGTCTGTTTCAGCTTCTTTCGTATTCTTGAGCTGCTCCATTCTTGAGGCATGAGAATGCTATCTGTTCTGTGACTGGATGCATTTGAAATTTGTGTCTGTAGATGTCATTGTGATATAGTATTGCAGAGCTGTCTGTTATTCCTCTTCTTACTGTTGGTAACTATCACGTTGAATGACTTGGTTACCTGTAAGTGTACAGCAGCATTCAAAGGTTTGGAATCAGTCAGTAATTTCCATGTTTTTGATAGAACATTAGTAATGTTAGATATACATTAGTAATGCTGCAAATATCTATTACTTCTTGGAATGACTAATTTAAATTTATTTTCACATATGACCGAAAATCTCAATTTAAGCAGCCATTGCTGCAGTGTCCTAATGCTAACCCCTATTAGCTCATCCTTAATTAGCTATGTTTAAATGAAAATTGGTTACTACAGAATCCCTTTTAATTGTGTTAGCACCAAATCTGGAACGTGTTATTCTGTTCCATAAAACAAGTAAATTGTCTTTCCTTGGGTTGCAATGTACTGGTAATTCAGTGATCTGTGGTAGTAAGGGCAGGCACCTTTAAGTACTTGGAAAAAGTCTTTTTTTTATTGTCAATCTACATCCTCACCCTCAGTCACAGTCACAATCTTTGGAATTGTCATAAAGACATACGGGTAGTGTGTTGTAGTAGTTACGGTATTGAAATTTAAACCAGAAGGCTGTGTATTTACTGTAATTTATCCTGTTGCGGTGTTATTATGTAGAATAATAACAAATTAGAAAATATACACATGGTGTAATATTCAGGTGTATTCAAGGTATGTTTTAAAATGTAGAGCATTTTTAATTTTTGTTTATTTAATTCATCAAAGAGATGTAACCACTTATCATAAAATAACCTCTCTCAGAGTAAATTGGAAACAGTAACTTATTCAATAACTGAGGTGGCACAGAATGTTTCTGTTTCTTGAGATGCACAATTCTGAAAATCTATCAGTGCTCTTTTAAAGGGAGTTTTTCAAATTTCAGAAGTTGTATATCATGCTCTAGTTGGGATATTGCAATAAAACTGAGTGTTTCTGACAAATTTCCTCGAAAGATTTATGTAGTAGCAACCTTCAGCAAAATCAGTCCACAGTGAGCGGAATCGTGTGAACAGCAAAACAAGCAGAACTTAGCATTTTTCACTGAGACTTAGGGATCACTCTTCATGATAGCCTAGTGAAAACAATATTAGAGGACTTTAAGGTATAACTGCTGCTGCTTATAACTGAAGAATGACCTAACATCTTATGAGTTAGTCTGTCAGGTACCTTTTACACTATTTGTACTACAAATTGCTCACATGAATGAGATAAATAGAATGACACAGTCAGGTTAGGGAGAAAAAAAGCCTAATAATAATATTACCTATTAGCCACTACCAGATTACATAAAACAACAATATCTAACCTGTCATGGTTGCAGGATGTCAGAACATATACCAGAAGCACTTAGCTTGAGGGAGGAAACATCACTGGACAGAATGCCAGTCCATCATCAAACCCACTGACCCACATTCACACAGCCAAATTGGGATCACCAGTATACTTGACCAGCATGTCTTTGGAGATGTAAGAGGAAAACAGAAGACATATAACCACATCAAGAAAATTAGGGTATTACCTTTTATTTTGAAAAATGATAAATTCAAATGCACAACATGTCTTATAACAGGGGGTACATTTAAAGGTTGCCAATACCTACCAAGACTTTTACTAAGGGCCTTGCGTTTTTCAACTATTTCTTTAACAAGAACTGTGCTTATTCCTGAGCACATTGCAACTGAGGAACTGTACATATAAGAAACCTAATTCCACTAATGCCCCTTAAAATAATATTACATATCTCAAACCTCATACCTAACCTTCATGCCTTTGACAATGCTCAGATCATTACTGAAAAGTCACACTCTGCCCATAGAATGGTTAAAGGTATTTTCCTTTATAAGAAATACTGGGAAACAATATTTGATCCTTTCAGTCACATTAGGTGTGGAACAAGCTGACGTATGCTCCAAAGAATCTTTTGTTGTTTTTGATCTTAGTGTAGTTCTAGCAAAACAAATTACTTTACAAAGTTAATAATAGGGACATTGTGTTACCAAGCACCAGTAGTTAAGAATATACTATAAAAAGAGTGTGTACATCAGGACATTGCACGTGATGCAGTAAGAACTGGGCTTTTAGGAGACTTCTTCTTTTGTTAACAGTGTAATTGAATTTATAGTGTTTATGTTAAAGAAACAATTTCCCCTTTAAAGTGTGTTACTTAATAAAAACACAGTACTGAAAAACATTTGTTAATTAATGGCTTCAGTAAACTGTTAGCTCCTAATAAACAGCATTTAATTATATGTTGAAGTCTTTAAATGCTTTAAGTATACAGCCTGTATGCTTTTCAAAGCAAATCTTGCAATTTATAAAATCTAATCTATTCCATATGAATATTTCATTTTGTTGATTTATTGCAATGATGTCCAAGTTTATTCCTAGTGGACGCCGGTAGCAGCAAGTTTTTGTCCCAGTCAGTTTCATAATCATTAAATCATTTACCTTCTAATTGATCTCATTGTTTAATTAGCTGAGCTAAAAGGATGCAGCTACTTCAGTGAATAATTTTTGCAAGAACAGGTCATTTAGTCAAACAATCTTGTTCAATCCTACCCACATAAATAATTCAAAATGGCATTAAGTTGGGTTTTAAAGGTCTTCGAAATTCTCCTATCTGCCATACTACTTGGTAACTCAGTCTATGTGTCTATGGGGAGATACTGCATACAGGCAATGACCAAGGACAGGACTTGAACCCAGAAAGCTGCACCCATGAGGCAACAGAATTGAGCCACTGTATCACCCCATGAAAATAAAATTAAAGATCTAAAACTGTATTTATTAGTTTAAAATCAATTATAAATATGACAAAGTGCATTGCACCATATTAATACTTTCAAAGAATATAAATAATATTAATAATTTTTTTTTTAAATAACGCACATTAATTTTCTAAATCAGACTAGAAAAATAAAAAATAATATCTATTTTACAAACACTTTTCATTCAAAATGTATATTCTACCCGAGATTACTTTGATTATTGAACTTATGTGTCCAATTAATGTTTTGCATAAATATGAATAAATAAGACATGTTAACCCTTAATTTCAACAAAGCTGATTAATTTGACTGTTTTTTTATTTTCGGTTAAAATGTAAGATTTAATTTGGAATAGGCAAAGGATGCGCACAGTAAGAAGACTTATTGATCAAAATCTGGGAAGGATACTATTGTATCAGTAATACTGTACCCTGGTCATTGTTAATAAAACTGACCAGCAGAGGGCTCTATCTACCAAACAAATTAACTGCCAAATAAATATATTTTTTACTAGGTAAAGGGGAAAGATTTGTAAATTTAATTGGTTGACTCAAGATTTCTTCATCAAAAGAGTATTGTTAGTAGAACCTGCAAAAATCATAGATACTAATTAAGGAAATACATGCCTGATAGCATTATAGGAAATAACAAAAGCATTCTGTTAATTGGTGTCAAATATAACAAAACGGCAATATGTGATAATTGGGGATGCAAATGGCAGCCTCAACATCAGCAAGCTAACAAAAAACCACAAATAAAGCATGAATTAAGAATTCTCTGTGTGTGTAGCATGTGTATTTGAACATTTCTAAATAAACAAGTCCTTTCAAGAGCAATACAGCAGTAATATGACTCGAGCCTCCGGTATTTTACACCTCTCGAGACCTGTAATAGATTTCCAGTCCATTGACTAACTGCGTGGAGTTTATATTCTTATTGTTTCTAACACTTTCCTTTGGAAACTGAGGATTCCTCCAACATCTTAAAGTCAGGCAACCAAGACAAATTAGTAGTAACTCTTAACTATCTGTGTAGGTATATCAGTCAGTATACCCTGTTTTGGACTCACATGCTGTCTACGACTGGTTCTTCCTTTGCAGGCAATACTGTTGACATATGGTTCAAACATCTGTAAGCCTGATTGTAATGAGCATGTGCAGAAAATGAAGGAAGGAACGCACACATGAATACGAGGTGAGGCACAAAAATAACTGGATTGGTAAAAAAAAAATATTTATTGATAAATTACAGCATTCTAAACATTTTCACCTTCTATATACTCCCCTCCCTGATATCTACACCGTTCCATATGTACAGTATCTTCCATTGAATAAAACAGTGCTGGAAGTCTTCTTGCTTGAGGCTCTTCAACATGCTTGCCGCTTCTGTATTCACTTCATCCACTGAAGAAAAATGTGTTCCCTTCAGGTCACTTTTGATTTTTGGGAACAAGTGAAAATCACAGGGGGCTAAATCGGGAGAATAGGAAGGACGATCAAGGACAGGAATGTTTTTGTCAGTCAAAAACTGCTTTATGACAAAATTTATTTCGAACAATATGATTCACCGTTTTGATGTTTTCATCCGTCCGAGACAAGCGTGGGCAACCTGGCCGTTGAACATCTTCCACATTTTCTTGGCCTTCCTTAAACATTTGTGCCACTCAAAAACTTTGTGTGTGAAACAAACTGTTATCACCGTACACTGTTTTTATCATTACATAAGTTTCTGTGGCCATTTTGTTCAATTTCATGAGAAATTTTTCACCCAACATTACTGCGGTAACTCGTGTAGCGATTGTTGTGCAAATACTGACTGGGCTCTTCATAGGATATACCTAGCCGGTCAGCGGTTTGAAAGGGCATATAGGATATAATTCTATGATTCACATTCAGCCGACCTCCAGACGGTTTTCCAAGAAAGCCACGAGCCCAGTCCAGTTATTTTTGTGCCTCACCTCGTATATAGTGTACACATTGTTATCTTTTTGTTGGTTATTTTCAATGTAACAGTTTTCAGTAATCTGTTTTTGGCCTCTGATTTCTCCAGTATCGGACACAGGAACCAAACTCAGTCCTGGAGAAACTGTCACACATACCAATACTCATCCACACCATGCCAGTTTACATCCATCAGTAAACCTTCAGAATGTAGGAAGAAACCCACCACAAGTATAATTCACATGGAAAGATTAATCAAGGATCCAAGCTCTGTGAGGCCACAACATTTGCTGCAGTTCTGCTGTATTGCCAAAAATCCCTGTAATCTGTCTTTTGCTTTGAAACAGCGGACACCTTTGTCCATCATCTAATAAACACCTTTACCTAGAATGATCAGTAAGATTCTCTGTATCACTTTTTCTTTTAGAATCAGTTTCTTCCTTTTGTCCAGTGTATCTCAATGAACATCTCAGTTCTCAGTTCCAGTTTTTTGAATGTGTTTCCCATTTGATCTGCTCCCAATATAGTAACATTCACATGCTTCTTAAATGTATGACTTACCACGTGAGACAAATTCCAACAGCAAGCAATGTTTGCCCAGTTGGTAGCCCATGTAGGCTCAATGATTTTTATAGTAATGCAGTTTTAGATGCTGGATGTTCTTGGCCTGCCAGCAGTTGAAATGTTGCATTTATAACTTAAAACATAGAAAGTAAGCTAGATAAGAGGTGATCATTCAGTACATTAAGATAAGTAGGTTAGATAGGGCTAAGTTGTCATAATATCTCATCTAGACACTAATAAGATTGTCTAAGATCACTAAAGAGTCTGAAAAAAAAGATCATGAATCTTGCTAATGATTTCAGTTTCTATATAAACTCCTTGTTTAATTAGCTGCTATTTTCTGTTCTCATTCTGTCAGCACAAAGGCACTACCATCAGGGCCAGATTAAGAAGAAATTGGGCTTGATGCTGCAGCGCAATAAATGCCTATTTTCTCTCTGCATTGGTGCATGTGCATTCAACACTCACCATACATGTGCACTCAGACCAACCAAGGAGCCTTAATTACTTCCGACGCAACCAGCCAGCCTTTATTGAACATGAATAATAATAACGACGTAGTATCGTAACAACTCGAGATTAACATCAAACTATGTAACATCAACATTCAATAGCAATTATCTGAAAAGTGCACTTACTGCAGAAAACCTAACAATGAAATACAAAAAAATTTGCAATTATCTTACGAAACATTTGCAGACACATTGGGTCAAAGTGACTCAGTTCAGGCTCTTGAGGGTAAAAATTTGTCCACAATTAAAATTTCATAATAGATTAGAATCCTGTCAAGGATTTAAAAAATTCTAAACATCCATGCCTGGCCCACAGGCTGGCTTTTAGTTTTACCTTTACAGATAACCATTTAAATAGCCATCGATTTTTACTGTACAACTAACTTTCAAGGTGAAAAATTTACTACGTGGCACTTACCAAACAATAATAAAGTGGCAAGAATCCCCAAGATATTGCAAAAAAACGCAGCTAAATTAGTAAGTAAACTGTTTAACGTAAAATTGATAGCACTAACTTGAAATCTTCGGTTAACAATAAGCACGATGTTATAGTTACGTCACAGCACAAAGAACAAATAAGTAATGTTGTGTCTAGGTATCCGAAAGTCAGACTCCAAATTTCATTCTAAGCATTATTTTGAGGTTAATATAGTAAAGGAGAACTGTTCAGCTTCCGGAAAATTCTCATCTGTTTTCATCTGGGCCTGTTTCAGGAATGGGCCTAATGCTGCAGCATCAATAGCACCCACCTTAATCCGGCTCTGACTATCATGCATGAACTGTATTTTTTCATGGACTGGAATTCAGTTTAATGCACTTTTTGACCAGGGCTGGCACCTTGAATTCTCTTCAAACAGTGGTGTCTGATCTCCAGCACAAAGAAACAAGGATAACGATGAGTGCTAAAAACGAACAGCGACTTGTTTTGTTTTCAGGTATGTGATCATTAATTAGCAAGCCAGCCCTTGAATAACTCAGAAATTTCAATATAAATTAGGCAGCTAAATCATAATAAGCTATGTCAGAAAAGCCTGTTAAATTCATATAAAAAGCTGTGATTTTTTTAAATTGATACTATACAGGCAAAAATCTGAATTGTGCAGGTTTAACTGCAATCAAATTCTGATTAAAGGCAGGAGTGGGTTGGGAGCAAAAAAGAATCCTGTCTTGAGTTGGAGCTGGTGTGTGGTTACAATTGCTGCCTTACAGCCTCAAAATCTTTGGCTCAAATCCCATCCTAAGCACTGTCTGTTTATCCCTTTCCCGTTTGTCTCAGTTGTCTCAGGAGCTGTACTTTCCATCTATAATTACTAAAAATATCATTGTTGGCTGACTGGTAGCTCTAATCTAGCCGAGAGTTTTGATGTATGGATGGTTTTGACCTGCAATACTTTGGCATCCCATTCAGGACTATTTCTTGTCTTGCACCTTTGGCTGTGTGTTGGAAAATGTAATCCTGGAAAATGGAGAAATGAACCGCTCAGAAATCAAGTGGTATTTAATACATAGCTGTGCTGACCACACTTATGATATACTTATGTACTTTTTAAATCTTTCTTGACATTATAAATAGTATTCCATATTTCATTAGCACAGTGTTTCCCAACGGTGGGGTCACGACCCCAAGTGGGGTCACCTGATATGCTAATGCGGTTGCGAGAAAATATTTAAGAATAAAAAAAATCATTAAACAATGAAAAATTGAATAGGAAGTGAATGTCAATATTTCAAACAGATGGGGGTCACAAAAAAGGTCAGATTTCAAAACAGGGTCACAAAACAAAAAAGTTTGGGAACCTCTGCATTAGCAATGTCATAATGATATTCTACTTAAAAAGAAATGACAAATGATTGGTGGGAAATGAACCAGTATTTAAGCTATAAAAAGGCTTTATCAATGTTGTTTTTAAGCAACTAGAAATGTAGTAAAGCTCCGAGTAGCACTAGTCTATTGATTTAGAATTCTGTAGTTCTTAAGAAGCTAAAAGTTCATCTGTTTTTAATTTGGATTTTATTCTTTTTCTGCACTGCCTAAGGATTTATCATCCCAGAATTATAAGGTGCAATTTGCATTTTTAATGCACATTACAGAATTAACATATGATTTTGAAAAAGACTGCAGGGCAAGTGAACACTGTAATATATATATATAAATGAGATCAATTTAATAT
Source organism: Polypterus senegalus (assembly GCF_016835505.1). Lineage (NCBI taxonomy): Eukaryota > Metazoa > Chordata > Cladistia > Polypteriformes > Polypteridae > Polypterus > Polypterus senegalus. Next base: position 23,656,380 of record NC_053161.1, on the reverse strand, counting down.
TTTCTCTAAAAACAGATTTATGTTTTCAGTCAATTAATATTTCACCCTTTCTGCTTTAATTACAGTATAATTGGCGATTCCATCATGTTAATATAACAGAAAAAATTAACCCCACTGTAAATAATCAGAACATCCCAATTACAGCAATTATTGAAATAATTTATAACATGCAGAGGAAGACAAGGAGATCAATAATTAAAGATAATTTCATTGTAGTTAGCATCGCCTCACAGATACAGACTGGTTTTTTTGGGTCAGGGTATTTATATCAGTGTGTGTATATATACTATATATATATATATATATATATACAGTATATATATATATATATATATATATATATATACATATATATATCAATAAGGTTCAATAATAATTATTATAATACTAATTATATATATATATATATATATATATATAGCAGCAGGGTCCTCAATCACGGTCCTGGAGAGCAGCAGTGGCTGCAGGTTTTTGCTCCAACCCAGTTGCTTAATAAAAAGCACTTATTGCTAAAGTAATACTTCTGCTTCACTTTAGTGATTTTGAGCCTTTATTGCTTAATTTTGTCTTAAGCAGCTATTTTAATTTGCTCCTTATTATCAATAACATGCAAATGACAAGAGAGAGCAGCATTTCTCCATTTAGCTTATTTACATTTACACCTGTGTGTATTTATCTGCACTATTTGGGTTTAATTAAATAATTGGAAGAAAAATGAAGAGAAAAAAGTGAAGGACTGAGAATTACTTGTCCATTTTAGCCTTCAAATCATTTGCATGATAGAAAGGGAAAGAAAATCTAGGATATGAGAATGACCTGACATAGCAGAGTTAATTTAATTTCATAGCTTGTTAGCGCTTTATTGGTAAGAATTGCTTTCTAATTAAGCAACCAGGTCAGAACAAAAACCTGCAGCCACTGCGGCTCTCCAGGACTGAGATTGAGGACCCCTGATATATAGTGATAAAAGAGACCAAAGAGACAGATTAATGGTTTGGGAACCATCCCCAAATACTGTCGAATGAACCAGAATAATTGTACTTATTTGCAGATTGTAAGAACTCTCATATACATTCAGGTCCAAGCAATGAAAAGACGGTTGATTTTTATGGTGGATGGACCAGAAATTGGAGCAGAAGTGAAGTGGTGGATGGGAAGGGATGGAGGTGATGTCATCAGAGGGCGACCGGGTTGAAGTGTCAAGTGGGGACGGTTGGAATGCGAAAGGTCTTCCTTGTTTGTATTTGTTTTTTAATGGAGACTTTACACATCGGGTTTCCACCTGCTCTTCAGTCTTTCTGATGAATAAAGGAGAGAAGCGTTAGTACGCTGCCTTATATCCCCGTCCTATGAGTTTTTGTGCTCCATTGGACTTTTTGGCTGCCCCCTAACAATATATATATTGTCACACTCGTGCGCTTAGGAGACAGTCAACAAGCCCAGAGATGAGCAATTTAATAACAGATGAAGGGTTGTTTGATGGTATTGATGCCTCTCTCTGTAATTTTCCAGAATCACAGAAGATAAATAATCACTCACCTACAACTTTCCATGCACTTCCTCATCTTCCACGGCACTTCCGGCTCCCAATGATGACATCACTTCCGGTCCTCCAATGATGACGCCACTTCCGGTCCTCCATTGATGACATCACTTCCTGTATAATCATTCCAGTGGCCATTTTCAGTATTTTGTCGAATGTTTGGATTTTTTTCACATTTGACCATACCAAATTGCACCAAAGCAATATATATGGGGCCAATTCTCAACTCTTTGAAGTTGTCTTTGTGTTTGACTTATCACAATTGGCGTAGTCAGCAGGATTTTGAACGTTGTTTCAGGATGTCAGAGGGACAAGATATCATTGCGGTTTTAAACACCCTAGTAACCGAACTCCAACAAGTGAAGATTCAGCTTGGCGAATTACAGACCAAATTGACGGAATCAAAAGCTCGGGCAGCTGCAGCAGTAAGAGCGGAGACATTGCGGTCAGTTCCTGCTTTACTTACTCATTTAATGGAAGGGGATGATGTTGAATCCTATTTTCTGATTTTTGAGCGTACCACTAAACGCAGTGTGTGGCCGCAGATGGAGTGGGCATATATTCTGGTGCCCTATCTGAATGGGGAAGCGCAGAGGGCCTATTATGATCTGACTGAAGAGCAGGCCGCCAACTACAACTCTCTAAAAAATGAGATTTTCAAATGCTACGGCGTCTCAGTGGCACAGCAGGAGAGAGAGTGCCGGGAGTGGAAGTTTGACCCCGATAGAGCAATACTTACACAAGTGTACGAAGTTTGGGGTAAAGTGGGCCGATGGCTAAGGCCTGATGTTAACAGTGCCCAGCGTATGGCAGAGTTGTTGACAGTCGAGACATTTATAAATAAATACTCTCCCCGAAAATATCGCCCAGCAAGTCCGCAAAACAAGAGGTTACCTCCATGGATAACCTCATGGAAGTGGTGGAGCGTCATTGGGCGGTCTGCAAAACAGAAGGGTCAGAACAGTTCTCGCAACCATCCCGACAGGTTCGTGTACCTTATACAGAGCCCACCCACCCTACCTCTGAAGTCTCCGTTACAAAAAAGGAAAAACAGGCTTACCTTCCTCGCTGTTTGAAGTTTTTGTTTACTGCTTGTCCTAACCCGGAGCCTGTTCCTTAGGCAAAGGAGAGAGATGTATTGTGCCGTGATCAACCCTTTGTCTTTTCCATATACGGGAGTAGTGATTCTTAACAGATATAAAGTCACCGCGATGTTCTGGGAGTAACATATCCATTGTTGCTCGCCGTTATGTTTTACTGCGACAATGGGTCAGTACTAAGATCAGTCTGAGATTTATACATGGGGAAACCCGATATTACAGAGCCGCCTGTTGTGTCATTACGGTGGATAATGTTATGAAAACCACATTAGTGGCTATAATGGCGGATCCACCTTATCCAGTGATATTAGGGCGAGACTGGTCTAACAATAATGCCGGTAAAACCACTACTACTTCTGGGTTCAAAGAGGGCTTGGTCATGGATAGTACAAACAGTTATCCTACTGTCTCCATGCCGTGTATTAATTCTCTTAACTCTAAACCAGATAGAATAGCAAGCAGTGATGAAGGTCCGTCAGGCACTATGAGAGACAACCCACCTCCCGTAGGACCTGTGGTGACTGAAGCTCTGCCCCTTGAGGTCCAGCAAGACAACATAAATGAATTGGCTTTTCAGTCTAAATTTACCCCTTCATTATTTAAAAGAGAACAGTGGAATGATGATTCCCTAAAATTTGCAAGAAATGCTGCAGTTTCAGTAAACGGACATGTCTGGCGACTCCATACCGCAAATGCCTTACTTTGTCATACAAAATGATTTATTGTATCATGTGGCCGAACACAAAGGTAAAATTAGAACATTGTTATTAATACCACGCACTTTCCGTCATCAATTGTGTGAATTAGCACATGCCCATTTGCTCGGAGCCCATTTGGGGACCGAGAAAATGTTAGAATGTATTAAGTTCAGATTTTATTGGCCTGGGATAAATAAGAAGGTAAGACGTTTCTGTACTTCGTGCCCTGAATGTCAGATTCGTCAGATTCCTAGGAGGGCCGTGCTCCTCTTATTCCTCTACCTCTGATAGATGTCCCGTTTGAAAGAGTCAGAATCAACCTTGTAGGACCCCTTGAACCCTCATTATGAGGACATAAATTTATATTAGTCATGGTAGATAATGCCACACGTTTTCCTGAAGCTGTTCCATTGCGCTCAGCCAATTCAAAAACAATCACACGGGAACTTGGGATTTTCGCTCACGCGGGGATTCCCAAAGAGGTGTTAACAGACCAAGGAATTTCCTTCACTTCAGAGACATTCAGGGAGGTTGGTAAGTTACTGCAAATTAAACATCTAAAGACATCGGTCTATCACCCACAAACTGATGGGCTGGTAAGAACGATTTAATCAAACAATTAAACAGATGTTGCGCAAGGTAGTTAGCGAGGATGGGAGGAACTGGGATCAGTTGCTGCCCCTCGTACTTTTTGCCTATAGGGAAGTCCCACAAACCTCCACGGGGTTTTCTTCCTTTGAACTCCTTTATGGAAGACAACCCCGAAGTCTTTTGGATATGCTAAAAGAAGGCTGGGAAGAGGAGGTCCTCCCATCCTCTAATATTTTAGAATATATCACACAGTTACGCGACAGATTAACACTAGAATTACCAGAGCCTACGAAAAAACTCGTAATTCCGTCCCACCTTAAACTGCTTCTTAAATTCCTTCACACCTCTCCGCCAGCGTCCTTTGTTCTCTAAATGTGCTGATAAAGAGAAGCTAGGAGCAGCCGGCTATTCCATCCCCACCAATTTAGAACGTGCACGAACTTCTCTCAGCTCATGCCTTGATTGAGTATCTGGGAGTGAAGTGGAGTTTTAGAGTGGAAATAATAGATCGTTGTTTGGAACACACGCATTTCATGTCTGTTCCGTTTCTACAGTAATCTGTGTCAACACATTGTTAAAACAGAAACTTTTTTTATATTCTAGTAGTAGATGACAAAATGTAGGCATAAACTATATAATGTATGAAGCCTGAAGTCCAAATAGCAAAGAAACATTTTCACAAGAATAACACAATTGCACTTTTATTCAAACATATAACTGCAGAAACAAAAAGCCGCCTTAACATGCGACATTGACACCAGTTTACTGTAACTGACTCTGTGGTTCAATAGATTCAGCCCCCGCTTGCGAATCAAGGGGTGACGGGTTCGATCCTGCGCCCCTCCATTTTGAGAAGTAAACTGCTCTTAGTCTTACTGTTTTAGAATAAAAGCATACATTTGATTTCAGTCTGTAACAGCCGGTGCAATTTATGATCTTTGTAAAGGTTAGCTTTTTTTTTTTTTTAATTCACTTTTCACTCTCTCAGTCGCGTTCAGAATCAATCCATACAACCCCATCTGACACGGCTGTTTTCACTAAAGACGCGCTATAGCTCTGCAGTGTACCACGATGCATACTAACGCTACCCATGGTTCTGACACACAAACGCTGGCGAAGCTGCCTTCTTCGTGTCTCACCGTCACTTGCTTTTCTTTTTATTCAGTTTTATTGAGTGTTCCTGCCAGTCCCGCATGTTGCTGTATGCTTTTCTTTTGTACTCCAGGACAGGCAGAGGAAAGAATGGTAAAGACCAGTAACTTCGGCGCTATATGCAATCATCAGACACTCCCCATCTGCCCGTGTCACTCAAACACAGGAACATATATTGGTGTAAAAGTATAACAAAAGTGCACTTTTATTCAAGTGCACTTTTTCCATCGCCTTTTCCTGTAAGAAGCAGTGTACACACTTCTCTCTATGCTGTGGTTTCTATTACACACCTGAAAGAAAGAGACAATATATGTGAAAATATAATCGCACTAATGCAATATTATTTGAAAACGAACAGCGTCAGATCGGGTGTGAATTTATGCAGGAACTGGAAATTCTCTGATGCGGGACCTTCCCCCAGGGAAGAAAGTACAGTGTCAGGTGCTCATTCAGTGTAATAGAAACCATAGCACAGAGAGGTGTGTACACGGCAACAAGTACACGTGTCGTAAATGTAGGAAGGACGGTCCTTGGGTGTGTGGGAACTGTTAATATTTGAATGTGATGATTTTATATAGCACGGAATGAAAATCTGCACTTCTTAGCATTGCACCATGCAAGCTGTCGTATCAATCGCCTACTGTAACTTGCTTTCTTTTTCTTGGTTATACAGGTAGTTTTGAATAAAAGTGCACTTGTTTTGTTTGCGAAATGAAGTGTCTGCGTGCACTTTTCGTGGCATTACGTGTATTTTTGAGCATGCCCGTTGAGCAGTATAAAAAGTATTGAAAAGTATAACAAAACAACGGGCAGATGGGGAGTGTCTGATGATTGCATATAGCGCCGAACTTACTGCTCTTTACTATTCTCTCCTCTGCGTGCCCTGGAGTACAAAAGAAACAGAATACAGACGCGCTATAGCTCTGTGCTGTACCACGATGCATACTAACGCCCCCACCCGGTTCTGACACACAGGCGCTGGCGAAGCTGCCTTCTTCGTATCTCACCGTCACTTGATTTTCTTTTTATTCAGTTTTATTGAGTGTTCCTGCCAGTCCCGCATGTTGCTGTATGCTGGATATTTTCACATGTATTGTCTCTTTCTTTCAGGTGTGTAATAGAAACCACAGCATAGAGAGAAGTGTGTACACTGCTTCTTACAGGAAAAGGCGATGGAAAAAGTGCACTTGAATAAAAGTGCACTTTTGTTATACTTTTACACCAATATATGTTCCTGTGTTTGAGCGACACGGGCAGATGGGGAGTGTCTGATGATTGCATATAGCGCCGAAGTTACTGGTCTTTACCATTCTTTCCTCTGCCTGTCCTGGAGTACAAAAGAAAAGCATACAGCAACATGCGGGACTGGCAGGAACACTCAATAAAACTGAATAAAAAGAAAAGCAAGTGACGGTGAGACACGAAGAAGGCAGCTTCGCCAGCGCTTGTGTGTCAGAACCGGGGTGGGGTTAGCGTTAGTATGCATCGTGGTACACTGCAGAGCTATAGCGTCTTTAGTGAAAACAGCCGTGTCAGATGGGGTTGTATGGATTGATTCTGAACGCGACTGAGAGAGTGAAAAGTGAATAAAAAAAAAAAAAAGCTAACCTTTACAAAGATCATAAATTGCACCGGCTGTTACAGACTGAAATCAAATGTATGCTTTTATTCTAAAACAGTAAGACTAAGAGCAGTTTACTTCTCAAAACGGAGGGGCAGGATCGAACCCGTCACCCCTTGATTCCAAGCGGGGCTGAATCTATTGAACCACGGACTCAGTTACAGTAAACTGGTGTCAATGTCGCATGTTAAGGCGGCTTTTGTTTCTGCAGTTATATGTTTGAATAAAAGTGCAATTGTGTTATTCTTGTGAAAATGTTTCTTTGCTATTTGGACTTCAGGCTTCATACATTATATAGTTTATGCCTACATTTTGTCATCTACTACTAGAATATAAAAAAGTTTCTGTTTTAACAATGTGTTGACACAGATTACTGTAGAAACGGAACAGACATGAAATGCGTGTGTTCCAAACAACGATCTATTATTTCACTCTAAAACTCCACTTCACTCCCAGATACTCAATCAAGGCATGAGCTGAGAGAAGTTCATGCACGTTCTAAATTGGTGGGGGGATGGAATAGCCGGCTGCTCTTTATTAGCACATTTAGAAGACAAAGGGCGCTGGCGGAGAGGTGTGAAGGGATTTAAGAAGCAGTTTAAGGTGGGACGGAATTACGAGTTTTTTCGTAGGCTCTGGTAATTCTAGTGTTAAATAAAATTAGACCTGTCCTCAAAGATCATATTGAAAAAGCTCAAGCAGCGATGGCGTGATATTATAATCGCAATACCACCCTCCGGGAGTTTCTCCCAGGTGATCATGTTATGGTGCTCGTACCTACTTCTCATTCAAAATTATTGGCACATTGGCAAGGGCCATATGAAATTAAGGAACGAAAAGGGCTCGTCGACTATTTAGTTAAACAGCCTAATCGCCGACCGAGCGAGCAGGTTTATCACATTAATTTGTTGAAACCGTGGAAGGATAGAGATGCTGCGCCTCCCTCCGGACAGTCTTGCTCCCTTTTTGTAGAACATCAAACCCTTAATTTCGGATCCAATTTGTCTTGGAGGCAAAGACAGGAGCTGGAAACAGCCACCTTGTCTATGCCGGAAGTAGTAAGCGAGCAATCAGGTCGCACTTTGCTGATTGAACATGACATAATAACTGACCCGGGAGTGATTGTCCGAGAATGCCCATATAGACTTCTTGAGGCAAAGAAAACTGAAGTTGAATTGGAAATCAGACGAATGCTAGAAATGGACATTATTGAAGAAAGTTATAGTCCATGGTCTAGTCCAATCATATTGGTTCCCAAACCTGATGGGTCATGAAGGTTCTGCAACGACTTCCGACGACTCAATCAGGTATCTAAGTTTGATGTATACCCCATGCCTCGAGTAGATGACCTCCTCGAGAGGTTGGGTAACGCTCAATTTCTAACTACACTTGATATGACGAAAGGGTTCTGGCAAATTCCCTTAACGTCCTCCGCCAAGGAAAAAAACTGCCTTTAGTACCCCTAGTGGACAATGGCAGTACAAGGTCCTTCCTTTTGGTTTGCACGGGGCACCTGCAACTTTTCAACGTCTGGTGGGTACACTGTTACGGCCCCACAATACCTATAGTGCCGCCTACTTGGATGATGTTATCATCTATTCCAGCACATGGAAGGATCATGTATAGCAGGTTGTGGCCATTCTACACACACTGGTTCAAGCTGGACTTCGGATCAACCCTAAGAAATGTTTCTTTGGTTTGAACGAAGCCAAATATTTAGGTTATCTGGTGGGAGGTGGTACGATTCAACCACAGTGCTCTAAAATTGATGCAATCCTTAAATGGCCCCGTCCAATTACTAAGAGGCAAGTACAAGCTTTCTTGGGCTTAGCGAGTTACTGCCATCGCTTTGTTCCTCGTTTCTCCGAGAGAGCTACGCCTCTCACTGATTTGACAAAGAAAAGAGCTCCTATAAAAGTGGTATTGACTGATGATACTGAAGCAGCATTTTCTGACTTAAAGTCGGCCCTTACTTCAGCACCTATTTTGAAATCCCCGGACTTTTCTTTTCCTTTTATTCTCCAGACCAATGCATCGGACACAGGATTGGGTGCCTTGCTGAGCCAATGCATTGATGGTGCTGAACACCCTGTGATGTACCTTAGCCGGAAATCGTTGGACCAAGAGACCAGGTATGCGGCGGTGGAGCAAGAGGCTTTGGCAATTAAGTGGGCTGTGACACAACTTCGTTACTACCTATTGGGATGGGAATTTACTGTTGTGACAGACCATGCTGCTTTACAGTGGATAGCTCTGAATCGGGAGTCGAATCCTCGTGGCACTAGGTGGTTTCTGGAATTATAACCTTACAGGTTCAGAGTCACTTATCGTCGAGATTCTCTTCAGGCCAACGCCGATTCTCTCTTCCAGACCTACGACCTCTCGGTGCAGGTCGCCCGACCCGATGGGTCTGGGCTTGGGGGCTTGGGTCATGTCACACACACGCGCGCTTAGGAGACAGTCAACAAGCCCAGAGGTGAGTGATTAAATAACAGATGAAGGGTTGTTTGATGGTATTGATGCCTCTCTCTAATGTTCCAGAACCAAAGAAGATAAATAATCACTCACCTACAACTTTCCATGCACTTCCTCATCTTCCACGTCACTTCCGGCTCCCAATGAGGACGTCACTCCCGGTCCTCCATTGATGACATCACTTCCTGTATAATTATTCCAGCGGCCATTTTCTGTATAAAAGCATTCCTCATCCCTCTGTATTTTGTTGAATGTTTGGATTTTTTTCACTTTTGACCATACCAAATTGCACCAAAGCAATATGCGGGGCCAATCCCCAACTCTTTGAAGTTGTCTTTGTGTTTATATATATACTAGAGGGTTCGCCCCCAGCCTGCTTTGCTCGCCAACCCCCTTAGTCTGCGCTATGCACCAGCCACTCTGTGTCTCTGCCGCTCATGTTGTGAAGAGGGCAGCTGAATGCACCCCAAGGAGATGCGGTCACTCCTCCGAAGCCCCATCTTTAATGGTGATACAATGGGAAACAAATACATTATTTTTGCCTCCTCTTTGCTCAATCAGCTGCTGGCTTGCTGCTGGTGCTGCCATGCCGCGTGATCTGCATCTAGCGTGCCACTTCGAACATTTATAAGCCTTTATAAGCTGTCCTACTTCTTCTTCTTCTTCTTTTGGCTGTTCCCGTTAGGGGTTGCCACAGCAGATCACCTTCTTCCATATCTTTCTGTCCTCTGCATCTTGTTCTGTTACACCCATCACCTGCATGTCCTCTCTAACCACATCCATAAACCTTCGCTTAGGCCTTCCTCTTTTCCTCTTGCCTGGTAGCTCTATCCTTAATATCATTCTCCCAATATCCTCAGTATTTCTCTTCTGCACATGTCCAAACCAACGTAATCTCCCCTTTCTGAGTTTGTCTCCCAAACATCCAACTTGAGCTGACCCTCTAATGTACTCATTTCTAATCCTATCCATCCTTGTCACACCCAATGCAAATCTTAGCATCTTTAACTCTTCTACCTCCAGCTCTGTCTCCTGCTTTCTGGTCAGTGCCACTGTCTCCAACCCATATAACATAGCTGGTCTCACTCCCATCCTGTAGACTTTCCCTTTAACTCTTGCTGATACTCGTCTGTCACTCTTCTCCACTGTCACTCTTCTCCACCCATTCCACCCTGCCTGTACTCTCTTTTTCACCTCTCTTCCAAAATCCCCATTACTCTGTTACTCTTTGTCTTTTATTTCCGGCCCCGGGTGTGGTTAAATCTCTTGGCCCAAAGTCTCATCACGTGGGATGTGAGTTCTTGATATTTTTTTAGTTTATAAGAATCTGAATATCTAACAACATCTCCTTAAAGTTCGATAAATTCTGAAAAGAAAGATACCAAACATATATATATAGATTTTAAAATAAGCCCAATTTAAAGTGTGACAAAAAACTTGACATAAAAACGTCACATAAAATCTTTGCACTTTTAGGCTTAGAATTTTATATATAGAAAGTAGATATTGTGAGAAATATGGAGGACAGATGGGCAAAAGGCCGCTGTCAGGGGAGGACTGTTCTGGTTCTCATCCAACCCAGAAAAACTCCTGACAAATCATGCTGGGTCATTAGAAACTGTTCCAGGTCCAGTATGAAAGGAGCCCGGCTACCTTCCGCCTCTGACACGCAAAGGAGACACTTCACTGGAGGAAGAAGGAGAGGTAAGAGAAATTATTTTGTGTGATTATTGCCTTTGCTTCATTGTACAAAGTGTATGGTGAATTAAAAAATCCATTATTTGAACCTGTGACTGTGTTGGTTATTATTGGATCTGTGTTTTGGGGCTCAGTGGCACCCCCTACATGTTACAAAATAAACAAAATAATAAAAAGGGTAATTGGGTCCAGATCCTGTATTCGACCACATCCTAGACAGGAGGCCAGTCTTAACCTGCCTCAAAAGAGGCACCAGATCAAGATACAGGCAAGAGAGTCCTTATATCATACAAGAGATGTACAGTGGGATGCAAAAGTTTGGGCAACCTTGTTAATAGTCATTATTTTCCTGTATAAATCGTTGGTTGTTATGATAAAAAATGTCAGTTAAATATATCATATAGGAGACACACACAGTGATATTTTAGAAGTGAAATGAAGTTTATTGGATTTACAGAAAGTGTGCAATAATTGTTCAAACAAAATCAGGCAGGTGCATAAATTTGGGCACCGTTGTCATTTTATTGATTCCAAAACTCTTAGAACTAATTATTGGAACTAAAATTGGCTTGCTAAGCTCAGTGACCCCTGACCTACATACACAGGTGAATCCTATAATGAGAAAGAGTATTTAAGGGGGTCAATTGTAAGTTTCCCTCCTCCTTTAATTTTCTCTGAAGAGTAGCAACATGGGGTCACAAAACAACTCTCAAATGACCTGAAGACAAAGATTGTTCACCATCAGTGTTTAGGGAAAGGATACAGAAAGCTGTCCCAGAGATTTAAGCTGTCTGTTTCCACAGTTAGGAACATATTGAGAAAATGGAAGACTACAGGCTCAGTTCAAGTTAAGGCTCAAAGTGGCAGACCAAGAAAGATTTCGGATAGACAGAAGCGACGAATGGTGAGGACAGTCAGAGTCAACCCACAGACCAGCACCAAAGACCTACAACATCATCTTCCAGCAGATGGAGTCACTGTGCATCGTTCAACCATTCGGGCACTTTACACAAGGAGATGCTGTATGCGAGAGTGATGCAGAGGAAGCCTTTTCTGCCCACAGCACAAACAGAGCCGCTTGAGGTATGCTCAAGCACATTTGGACAAGCCAGCTTCATTTTGGAATAAGGTGCTGTGGACTGATGAAACTAAAATTGAGTTATTTGGGCATAACAAGGGGCGTTATGCATGGAGGAAAAAGAACACAGCATTCCAAGAAAAACACCTGCTACTTACAGTAAAATATGGTGGTGGTTCCATCATGCTGTGGGGCTGTGTGGCCAGTGCAGGGACTGGGAATCTTGTCAAAGTTGAGGGACGCATGGATTCCACTCAGTTTCAGCAGATTCTGGAGACCAATGTCAAGGAATCAGTGACAAAGCTGAAGCTGCGCCGGGGCTGGATCTTTCAACAAGACAACGACCCGAAACACTGCTCAAAATCCACTAAGGCATTCATGCAGAGGAACAAGTACAACGTTCTGGAATGGCCATCTCAGTCCCCAGACCTGAATATAATTGAAAATCTGTGGTGTGAGTTAAAGAGAGCTGTCCATGCTCGGAAGCCATCAAACCTGAATGAGCTAGAGATGTTTTGTAAAGAGGAATGGTCCAAAATACCTTCAACCACAATCCAGACTCTCATTGGAACCTACAGGAAGCGTTTAGAGGCTGTAATTTCTGCAAAAGGCGGATCTACTAAATACTGATTTCATTTCTTTTTTGTGGTGCCCAAGTTTATGCACCTGCCTGATTTTGTTTGAACAATTATTGCACACTTTCTGTAAATCCAATAAACTTCATTTCACTTCTCAAATATCACTGTGTGTGTCTCCTATATGATATATTTAACTGACATTTTTTATCGTAACAACTAACGATTTATACAGGAAAATAATGACTATTAACAAGGTTGCCCAAACTTTTGCATCCCACTGTAAATGTAACCAAAGGATAGTGGGGTATGAACAATGAAAGATTACACATTGCCCCCCAACCCAGAGGTAACTTCTGGCAGCAGGTGGCAGGTATCAAGGCAGGTATCAAGTGGACGAGTGTTCTAGAGGAAAAGATGAAAGACAGAAGGTATGGACAGGGGAAAATGTGAAATGTATTTCTATTTTGCCTCGATTTATCCCTCACTTGTTTTTTTTCCCTCCAATGTCATGTGGCCTTTTTTGCTGTTGGCTTTTGCTGTAATCAAAACATTTCATTTCCTTATGTGCTTAGTTTATTTGACAGTTTTGGCATATTGGGAACTGAAAGAGCTCCACCAGTAGGTCATGGGTGCCCAATACTCATTGATGAATAGGGGAGCATAGGTTATCCTGTTATCCTACAGAAGAGATATATTAGCATAAGTAGATGGAAAATGTAATTCTGTCTATCAGAGAAAGTGTCAGAACCCAGTGCATTGCAGCTGACTGCATAGTGGTTGGGTAACCAAAGTCATGTCAGAGTATGCATGTTGACCCTTGTCCACTGTTGAAAGCACCTAAAATGCACATTTAAGCAATAGAACTGGTCCATGGCACAATGGAAGAAGGTGGCCTGGTCTGCTGAATCACATTTTCTTTGAGATCATGTGAATTACTGGGTGCACGTGTGTTATTACGTAATAAAGGGATGGCAGCAAGGATGCATTATGGGAAGAAGGCAAGCCGATAAAGATGTGTTCTGGTCAATGTTCTTGTCAATGCTCTTCTGGGAAATCTTGGGTCCTGGCATTCATGTGGCTGTTACTTTGACACATAAATGACAAACACAGCACCCTGAGGCACCTGTGCTAATCGCTGGAGATTTTAACCATGGGATACTGGACAAAACATTATCTTCCTTCTCCCAGTATGTGGATTGTAACACCCGGGGAAATAGGACTATTGATCTACTGTATGCAAATGTTAAAGATGCATACAGCACCACCCCGCGACCTGCGCTTGGGAAAGCAGATCATAACCTGGTTCTTCTTCAGCCTCACTACAAACCAAGAGTGAGGGAGCTACCTACAACCACACGCTCATTCAGGAAGTGGTCCCCTGAGACAGAGCAGGCTATGAGAGACAGCTTTGGAACTACAGACTGGGATATACTGATGGGGCCACATAGTTAGAACATTGAAGAGGCTGTTGACTGCACAACTGATTACATCAACTTCTGTATGGACATTGTAGTTCCAGTAAGAACAGTACGCTGCTATGCTAACAACAAGCCATGGATTACAAGTGACACCAATGGCCTTTTGAACCAGAAGAAAAGGGTTTTTAAAGGCAGTGATCAGCATGAGCTCAAGCGTGTGCAGAAGGAACTCCGAGTCCAGCTCAGGGCGGCGAAGGAGCAGTACAGGAGAAAGCTGGAGCAGAAGTTGCAGAATAATAGCATGAAGGAAGTGTGGGATGGGATGAAGATCATCACTGGCTGCAGCTTGAAGCGGGTTGCCACCATTGAGAGAAACGGGAGAGAGCAAACCAAATTAACAACTTCTTTAACAGGTTTGACCACCCTAACCCAGTCTCACCTTGGAATACTGCACCCTCCATCCATCCTTTTGCTGATACCAGCATAGGAGAGACATCCCCTCCCACAATTACGGCAGCCCAGGTGGGAGTCCTCTACAGTGCATCTTCAACCTGAGCCTGGAACAGGGGAGAGTCCTGAGTCTTTGGAAAACATTTTGCATCACCCCAGTCCCAAAGGTATCACTTCCCAGTGAGCTGAATGACTTCCGGCCTGTCGCCCTGACGTCACATGTGATGAAGACCATGGAGCCACCGCTGCTTCACCACCTGAGGCCACAGGTCCGCCACGCCCTAGACCCTCTGCAGTTCTCATACCAGGAGAAGGTGGGAGCGGAGGATGCCATCATCTATATGCTACACCGATCCCTCTCCCACTTGGACAGAGGCAGTGGTGTTGTAAGAATTATGTTTCTGGACTTCTATAGAGCCTTCAACATAATTCAACCTCTGCTCCTTAGGAACAGGATGACAGAGATGGGAGCAGATTCGTACCTGGTGGCGTGGATCATGGACTATCTTACAGACAGACCTCAGTATGTGCATCTCGGGAACTGCAGGTCTGACATTGTGGTCAGCAACACAGGCGCACCACAGGAGACTGTACTCTCTCCGGTCCTGTTCAGCCTATATACATCGGACTTCCAATATAACTCGGAGTCCTGCCACGTGCAAAAGTTCAATGATGACACTACTATTGTGGGCTGCATCAGAAGTGGGCAGGAGGAGGAGTTTAGGAACCTAATCAAGGACTTTGTTAAATGGTACAACTCAAACCACTTACACCTGAACACCAGCAAAACCAAGGAGCCTGTGGTGGATTTTAGGAGACCCAGGCTCCCCCTGAACCCCGTCATCATCAGAGGTGACTGTGTGCAGAGGGTGCAGACCTATAAATACCTGGGAGTGCAGCTGGATGATAAATTGGACTCTACTGCCAATACTGATGCTCTGTGCAAGAGAGGACAGAGCCGGCTATACTTCCTTAGAAGACTGGCGTCCTTCAACATCTGCAATAAGATGCTGCAGATGTTCTATCAGACGGTTGTGGCGAGTGCCCTCTTCTACACAGTGGTGTGCTGGGGAGGCAGCATAAAGAAGAAGGATGCCTCACACCTGGACAAACTGGTGAAGAAGGCAGGCTCTATTGTAGGCATGGAGCTGGACAGTTTGACATCTGTGGCAGAGTGACGGGCGCTGAGCAGGCTCCTGCCAATCATGGAGAATCCACTGCATCCGCTGAACAGTATCATCTCCAGACAGAGGAGCAGCTTCAGTGACAGCGAAGAGACGCCAAAAGCGGTTCAAATGAACCGACAAGCGCGTTAAGAGGGTAGGTGTCTGGGCTAAGCTAAAGGCTAACCCTACCAGATTGGCGGTCTCACTCATCATACTGGTGAACGTCCGCTCATTGGGAAACAAACTCAACCACATCCGACAACAGAGAGCTGCACATCATGACATGAGGGAGTGTTGCATGTTCATTTTCACGGAAACCTGGATGAACAACAACATTCCTGACACGTCCATTAAGCTAACGGGGCTGGATGCTATCCACGCAGACAGAGACACTGGCAAATCCAGAATAACACACAGTGGTGGTCTGTGTGTTTACATCAACACAGAACAGTGTGGAAACACAGATATGATCACTAAACACTGTTCATTGCTGGTGGAATTCGTATCAGTAAAGTGCAGACCTTATTATTTGCCCTGGGAGTTCAGTGTCATTGTTATTGTGGTGGTGTACATTCACCCTGATGCTAATGCTAAGGCGGCACTGTCGTAAGTTGTACGACACCATCAGTGAACTGCAATCTTACCACCCCGAGGGATTTTTCATCATCACTGGGGACTTCAATCAAGCAAATTTAAAGACTGTGCTGCCCAAATTCCACCAACATGTCCAGTTCCCAAAAAGAGTAGCTAATATATCGGACTTGGTCTACTGTACATAAACACCAGATCAACATACAGAGCATCCCCACACCCCCACCTTGGACTCTCTGACCACACTACGGTAATGCTCACTCTAGCATACAACCCACTGCTGAAGAGAGCAAAACCTGTAACAAAGCAGATCAGAACATGGCCAGAGGGAGCTACTGAAGCCCTGAAAAAATGTTTCGAGTGTACAGACGGGAACATCTTCAGAAAAGCGGCGACCACTGGCCTGCACACGGACATCAATGAGTACGCCATGACTGTGACGGGATACATCCACAAATACATTGAACACGGGATGCTGTTTTCAGAACAAATGATGATGTGGCACTCAGAGCAGCAAGAACCAACCTGTCCCAGGGCATCAAGTCAGCAAAGCGCGACTATGCAAAGAAAATCAACAATCACTTTGACTGTTTGAGAGATGCATAGCGCATGTTGCAGGGTATCCAAGCCATCACTGACTACAGGACCCCGCCGCATTCACCTCCTTCTATGCCAGGTTTGAGGCCCAAAACACAGAGCCAGCAAGGAAGACCACCCCCTGCCAGACGACCGAGTGCTGTCCCTGTCTGCAGAGAGAGTGAGAAAGACTCTCACAAGGGGCAGCATCATGCAAAGCTGCTGGACCTGATAATGTACCTGGACATCCTTGTAGACATCTGCAACAACTACCTGAGTGCTTCAAGGCCACTATCATCAGACCTGTTCCAAAGAAGACCATAGCTTCGGAGCTCAACGACTACCGCCTAGTAGCACTTACACCAATCATCATGAAGTGCTTTTAGCAGCTAGTCCTGAACCACATTAAGAACCAGCTCCAGCTCACACTGGACCCAAAGCAGTTTTAACACACAAACCAATCAAAAGACAACGTGATCTCACTTGAGCTCTACCTGGCCCTGTCACACCTGGAACACGGCAACACCCACGTGAGAATGCAGTTCATCGACTTCAGTTCAGCATTCAACACCATCATCCCTCAGCAGCTGATTGGCAAGATGCACCCGCTCAGACTGAACACCTCCACCTGAAACTGGATCCTGGACTTCCTCACTGGGAGACCCCAGACAGTCCAGATCGGCAACATCAGCTCCAACACCATCACACTGAGCACAGGTGCCTCCCAGGGATGTGTGCTGAGCCCGCTGCTCTTTACCCTGCTGACCCATGACTGCACTTCTACCTCTAACATGAATCATATTATCAATTTCGAATACAACACCAAAGTTTTGGGGCTCATCAGAGATGACGATGACGTAACGTACAGAGAGGAGATGTGATGGCTGGCAGTCTGGTGCAAGAACAATAATCTGTCTCTTAATGTTGACAAGACAAAAGAGCTGACTGTTGACTTCAGAAAGTCCAAGGCTGGCCACTCCCCGCTCAGCATCGACAGCGCCACAGTGAAGAGAGTGAAGAGCACCAAATTCCTTGGTGTTCAAATCACAGAGAACCTCTCTCTCCTGGACCATCAACACCAATTCTCTAATCAAAAGAGCCCAGCGGCACCTACACTTCTTCCTGCACCTCCCCAAACCCATCCTCACCACCTTCTATAGGGTGGTCCAGATCTAATTATGCAATTTTCATTATGCTATAACTTATTAATTTTATTACATAGAGAATTCACAATAATGTTTTTTTGTTGCTAATAGATGGCAGTGAAATCAGTGAATTAATTCAATGTAAGTCCATTTTCGTTTATTACAAGATATTTCAAACAATTCTTTTGTCTTGAATTGTTTTCCTGCATTGCATTAAACGTTGCATAATTAGATCTGGACCACCCTGTACAGAGACACCATTAAGACCAGCTGTATTACAGTCTGGTATGGAAACTGCTATACCTCCGACCGCACAGCCCTTCAGAGGATTATGCAGACTGCTGAGCGCATCATAGTCAACTCTCTACCAAGCCTCCAGGACATTTAAACCTCCTGCTCCCTATGTAAGGCCACCAGCATTGTGGCCGACCCCTACCACCCCTCCCACAAACTGTTTACTCCTGCTTCCATCTACAAGAACATTCTGCAGCATCAGGAGTTGGTCTGTTAGACTGTGTAACAACTTCTTCCCCAATCAGTCCGGATCCAGAACACCATGCTGCCCACTTCTGCACTGGACTGTCTTCTCCACAGATTGCTCTTCCCAGTTTAATCCCCCTGGCTGCTTCTTATACCTTCTTATACCTACAATGTTTATGCCTACAATGTTATGTTTAAATGCCAATATTCTTGTCCATATGTACATCCTTACTCTCTCAACTTAGTGCATACTTGCACAATTGTTCATATTTTGCACAGTATAATTGCACAAAAGAATTGCACATACAATATAATACATGTTTACTCTACCTACCTGCTGTTTTGCACTGTTTCTTAGTTCTTAGTCTATAGTCTGCATTTGTTACAGCCTCTCTGATGTGCCTCCCTCCGCAAAGTCCTTTTTGTTAGATATATATTTTCATATTTAGGTATTGGTATTTGTATATTTGTATTTTAATATTTTGTATATACTGTATGTGCAGCTATATGTATAGATATTATATCATTTATTCCCTCCACCCATTCATCCTCTTGTGATCTGTCTGAAGTAGATAGATAGATAGATACTTTATTAATCCCAAGGGGAAATTCACATAATCCAGCAGCAGTATACTGATACAAAGAAAGAATATTAAATTAAATAATAATAAAAATGAAAAGAATTAAAATAAAATTAATGTTCGCATTTACTCCCCCGGGTGGAATTGAAGAGTCGCATAGTGTGGGGGAGGAACGATCTCCTCAGTCTGTCAGTGGAGCAGGACAGTGACACAAGTCTGTCACTGAAGCTACTCCTCTGCCTGGAGATGACACTGTTAAGTGGATGCAGTGGATTATTCATGATTGACAGGAGTTTGCTTAGTGCCCGTCGCTCTGCCACAGATGTTAAACTGTCCAACTTTAATCCTACAATGGAGCCTGCCATCTTAACAAGTTTGTCCAGGCGTGAGGCGTCTAATTGTGCTGTTGTCTTGTCGTGTTGTATGTTGCACTTTCGGTCCTGGAGGACGTTATTTCGTCTAACTGTGTGCTTTAATTTATATGGTTGAGATTACAATAATGCTCTACTTGACTTGGCTTGACTTGTAATTCTGATGATTAATGGCACAAAGACACTTGAGCCTTTCATCGAGCAATTAGGGATTGGGTCCCCTTTGGTGATTCCAGCCCATAGACCTTTGATCATTTCAGCAAGTTTTACTTTGCCAATTTCAGCCTGTGAACACTTGATCATTCCATTGTGTGGGGTGTGGTATCTCTCTTGGTTATTTCAACTTGAAACACTGCAGAATTTTTTTAGGCAGTCAGTTGGGTGTCACCTCCTATGATGGTGTCACCTAGTATAGTCTGCATCCTCAGTGATGCCACTTGTCAGACCCACTAATTAGTAAATAATGATGTCAATATCCAGAATGCCTGGAAAGGCAGAATAAAATTAGAATGAAAAAACAAAAAGAAAAAAAAAATACTACATTATCCCCATATAACTGCTTAGTACATTTTAATAGAAATTTACCAAAATTAGTTTTCAAATTTCTGTATTAACCCCAAAATAAAGAAACTGGTAAATAATGGTTGACTTAATTAGACTATGTCTCCAAATAAAAACAGAAGTTGGTTGTAACGAAAACCTGCAGCCACATTGGTTCCCTAGGATTAACTTTGTTCACCCGAGTTTTATTTTTGATTTTTGATCCATTACTAGGGATCTAGCCCTCTATGGACAAATTTCTATTACTATCGAGAATATTTAGGCTTTAAACATTTAAATCAAAACACACGTTTTACTATTTCAAATGTCTGACCAAACTATTCTTGTTTATTATGTACTCATGTATAATTTGAGATGCCTATTACTTAGTAAAAGTCTATTCATTGTAGTTGTGATCCGTAGGGTAAAGTCTGGTCGCTTCAAAAATGCTGATGCAATCGGCTCCCTCCTTGTGCTTTTGAGTTCCAGGTCTGAAACTCCCCTCCACAGAGCTACTTTATATACTGCAGTTGCCTACAGTTGGAAATACTAAGAAAATCACATTATGGTTCATGGTGTCATCTATCTTTTACACCTGCTCGATTTATTCAAACTGTATCGACTTCTTGCAGATCAGCTATAAAGCAATGACAGTATGTTTCCAATGACTCCTGATGATTCCATTGCCACCCATATGTTTCACACCTAGAAGTGGTGGCACTTCTAAGTCTTCAGTCATATCTATTTGTTTGTTTGGTTTATGATGTTATTTTAAAAAATAACATATTTTTAAAAAGTATATAAATATATGTATATAATATGTATTTTGGCACTTAGTGAATTATGGCTTCCTGTTAATGATACCTTCACTGCAACTGCAGATTCCCTTCCAGGTTTCAATAATTTGCCTAAATCTTGACCCATGCAGAAGAGAAAACAGGGCATTGGGCTGATTTATGGATCATCCTTGAAATTCAGGCTATTGCCATTTCATTCAGAGTTTCCTCTTTTGAATATCGTGCGACATTTCCTTTGGATTCTTCTTATTCATTGACCTCCAGTGACAAGCAGTAATGCTGGTTTTTAATTAAATTGTATTCTTTTATACCTGCATTATGTCTTTCTAAAGGCAGTAGTATTCTAATTGGCTATTTAATTTAACTTCTTTTACTAGTGCAGCTATTTCTGATTTCAATAAATTAATGTATTTTTTAATATTGCGCATTTTCCTGCTAATGACATGTGAAGGTCCGGGTTGGTTCCACATACCCTGTCGCATCCAGGAAGCCTCTTGAACCAGAATCGTCAATAGTCATAAGCAAGATGAGACGAGCAAATGAAGACACGTACATCCAGACAAGGGGTAGGTACAAAAGTGAATCAGTGCTTTTATTAAAATCAATCCAAAAACAAACAGTTTTCAATAAGTGCTGTGCTGGAACTCTTCAATAAATAAATAAATAATCCCATAAAAGTTAGTGAATGGTCAAGGAATTATCTGTTAAAATTTGGTTAAAGCGGACTTCTGGGATGTGGTCTACTGAGTAGACGTGTATTCGTCTCGCGCTGCTACACTGTACTATATTTATCTTACAAACCTCACACTTTTTGCTCTGAAACCCAGATTTAGGAACTTTTACGTGTATTACTTTGAATCCAGCTGTAGAATGCCTAAATCGAAGGATAAATCCGAACGAGACCAAGAAAACTCACCGCCGTCGGTTCCTGCAACTATGGCGCAGATTAGCCTTTTGCTAGAAGATCACAGAGCTGCGCTGTCTGCGGACTTTAAGCCTTCTTTTGAAAACTTATCGTCTAAACTGGACAGTGTTCAATCTGCAGTACACGACCATAGTCTGCGTATTAGTTCTCTCGAGCTTGCTCATACCGATTTTGATCAACGTTTAGACCAGATCAAGGCGGAATGCTCTGCGCTCCAAAAAGATAAGAGTGGTTAAAATCCAAGATGGCAGATCTAGAAGGGCGCAGCAGACGCAATAATATTCGGATTGTGGGTTTACCCGAAGCTATTGAGGGTCCACGCCCTACTACTTTTTTCTCTCAACTCCTTGTCGATGTCCTTGGATCGCAGGTGCTTACTTCGCCGCCGGAGCTGGACAGGGCACACCGGAGCCTAGCTCCCAAGCCGACCGCCGGGGGGAAACCCCAGCCGGTTATCCTTCGTTTTCATCGCTACCAAATAAAGGATCTGGTGATTCGCGAAGCACGTAAGAGAGATGACCTGGTCTATAACGGCCATAAGATTCGGTTTTACGAGGACTACACCCCTGAAGTGGTAAGGCAGCGCACGAGGTTCAAGGAGGCCATGGCAGAGCTCTACAAGAGGGGATACCGGCCTGCGCTTCTTTATCCAGCTAAACTGCACATCGTTCTGCCGACCAGAGAGAGAAAATGGCTGCAATCTGTGTCAGACGCCGACAAATTTGTGCAAGATTTGTGCAGAGACAAGTAATTATTTTTCACCTCAATGATCCTTTATCTGCACGGTTGCAGGGCTCATTCTATGTGACACTGAATTAATGGTTTTAATTAATCATTGAGGACATTCTGCTGGTTTTGAGGTGTTTGTTTTATTCTCTAGACTGGTATGTTCATCTTACTGGGTGAGGTTACTTTTTTCTTTTCTTTTCTTTTTTTTATAATGTTATGTGGATAGTGTGGTGGGGGTCCGAGATAGGAGGTTCTAGATGTTTGGATTATGCTGCTGTCTTCTTCATTTGGGGAAGGGGACTAAGAGGGTGAGGGGTGGGGGGGGTTCAGGCCCATGTTTATGTGTTTTTGTTTGTTTTCCTTTGCTTCTTTTCATTTACTTGGTTTTATTTGGATTGCAGTGTGTCATTTCCTTCACAGTGTCGGTGCTTAATGTGTTGCAATGTTTGCTCTATTCTTTCCTTCCAATTCGGTACTATAGCTGTACAGTAACGCCGCTTGGAAAAACCAATATGGTTGACAGTAACATTATGGGGAGCCGATTAGGTTTCTTTCCTGGAATGTGAAGGGCATGAATGGTCCAGTCAAGAGATCTAGAGTTCTCACTCATTTAAAGCGTCTCAAAGCAGATGTTATTTTTCTTCAGGAGACTCATTTGCGTATTAAGGATCAGAAAAGACTTAAAACGCCATGGATAGGTCACGTCTTTCATTCCAGCTTTGATTCCCGAGAGGTGTTTCAATCTTAATTAGTAATAAAATACAGTTCTCGCTCTCCGAGACGATAACAGACAAAAATGGAAGATTTTTAATTATTGTAGGGACTATCCTGCACAATCCTATTGTCTTGGTGAATGTTTATGCCCCAAACTTTGACAACGCAATTTGCTAATAACCTTTTGAGGATGATCCCCAATTTGAATACACAACTTCTGATCTTTGGGAGGGATTTAAACTGTGTTATTGATCCGGTACTAGATAGATCTGCCTCCAGCATAAAAGCCCCATCTGCCATGTCAAAGTCATTTTCAGACTTCATGACTCAAAATGGATACATTGATCCATGGAGATTTCATAATCCACAAGCCAGAGAATATTCTTTTTTTTCCCATGTTCATCACACATATTCTCGTATAGACTATTTTTTTTATTAATGACTCTTTAATTTCAAAAATCCATAATTCTGAGTATCTCCCAATTGTTTTCTCAGATCATGCGCCTTTGGCTATAGACATCGCTTTGTCCACCTGCCATACAGCTCGACCCACTTGGAGGCTCAATTCCTTGCTTCTCTCAGACCCGGCCTTTTGTGAATATATTTATGTTTCCATTGATGACTTTTTAATTACGAATAGGTCAGATACCATCTCAAATTCCTTATTATGGGAGACTCTTAAGGCTTATCTAAGAGGCCAGATTATCTCATACGCATCTCATCTGTCCAGATCTAAGAAATCCAGACTAAAAGACCTATCTACAGAAATTCTTAAACTTGATCACCAGTATGCCCTGAAGCCTTCTCCAGAAATATATAAGCAGCGTCTTAACTTGCAACTTGAGTTTGACTTGATGTCAACAAGTGAGGTGGAGCAGCTGTTATTACAGTCTCGTGGTAACTATTATGAATACGGGGAGAAAGCTTCTCGTTTGTTAGCTCATCAACTAAGGCATCATAATGCTGCCCGTCACATTATGCAAATAAAAAATACATCAGGTACTTTGACGTCTGACCCAATTGAAATTAACTCTGTTTTTAAGGCATTTTATACCAGTCTTTACACCTCAGAGTTTCCTCCCAACTCAGGAAATATGCAGCAGTTTCTTGACAGTTTAGTTATCCCCATAGTTAAGGCAGTTAAAGCAGTAGAAATTGATGCCCCCCTTAATTTGGATGAGGTCATATTTTCGATTAAATCCTTACAATCGGGTAAATGCCCTGGTCCTGACGGATTCTCTTCAGATTTTTATAAGAAATTGTATCCCAAATTAGCCCCATTACTCTTGTCTGTCTTTGAGGAATCATTAGAGCAAGGTTCTCTCCCCATGACGCTGAGACAGGCCTCTATCTCACTATTACTTAAGGAAGGGAAGGATTCGACTTTTTGTACTTCTTACAGACCAATAAGCCTTCTTAACGTGGATGTGAAAATTCTGGCCAAGCTGTTAGCTTCTCGCATAGAAGGAGTCCTCCCATCTATTATTTCAGATAAGCAGATAGGTTTTATCAAAGGAAGACACTCCTTTTTTAATATTCGCACCCTCTTTAATATATTGTACTCCAAACATCATAATATTCTCCCTGAAGTGGTCATTTCATTGGATGCTGAAAAGGCATTTGATAGAGTGGAGTGGGAGTACCTCATTGCAGTCCTGAAGAAATTTGGCTTTGGCGATAGATTTATTTCTTGGATTCGTCTCTTGTATACTTCCCCCCTAACTTCTGTTTGTACCAATAACATAAAATCTGACATTTTTCCTCTATCGTGTGGCACACGTCAAGGCTGTCCTCTCTCCCCCTTACTTTTTGCTTTAGCTATAGAGCCACTTTCGATAGCTCTCAGGACTTCCTCTTTGTTCCAAGGCGTGACTCGTGGAAATATAGAACACAGGGTGGCCTTGTATGCAGATGATTTACTTCTGTATCTCACAAACCCGACTAATTCCCTAGCACATGTTATGGAAATACTAAAAGATTTTGGTTTCTTCTCTGGATATAGACTTAACATTCAAAACAGTGAATGCTTGCCTATAAACAAAGCTGCGCAGCGGCTCAAACAGACTGACCTTCCCTTTCACCTGAGTTATACTGGTTTCAGGTATCTGGGAGTGAATGTGACTAGCTCACCTAAGGCTCTACGGGCTGCTAATTTCACTCCTCTACTGTCTCATGTAAGGTCAGCTTTTCAAAGATGGGCTAATTTGCCGGTATCTCTATTGGGCAGGGTTAATGTAGTTAAAATGAATGTTTTACCCAAATTTTTATACCTTTTCCAGTGCATTCCTTTGTTCTTACCCAAATCTTTTTTTAAATCTATTGATCAAATGATCTCCTCATTCATATGGAAAGGTAAGTCTCCCAAAATTCGCAAACCATTATTACAAAAGTGCCGACTCAGTGGAGGTCTGTCTTTACCCAATTTGATGTTTTATTATTGGGCAGCTAACATCCAAAAATACATTTATTGGCTAAAAGATCCTCAGGCATTTTGGTGTCAGCTAGAAGCTCAATCATGTTTTTCAACCTCTCTCCCCGCTTTATTATTTTCATCCCTCCCTGTATCCCTTACTAAATATACAGATAACCCTGTTGTACTTCACTCTCTTAAGATATGGCATCAATTTCGACGCCACTTCAAATCTGTTTCTGCTTCAGCTTTGGCCCCACTATGTAATAATCACCTTTTTCCCCCTTCCCTTTTAGACTCTGCGTTTAATTTATGGGATAAAAAGGGCATTACATGTTTTTCCGATCTTTATAAGGATAATATCTTTCTTAACCTTACGGATATGTCGTCCCTATATGGTTTGCCTTCATTTCATTTATTTCGTTATTTTCAGGTTAGACACTGTGCTTCCAGTATTTTTTCTGAGTTTCCCATTTGCCCACCTAAACAGTCTTGGGAAGACTTATTCGAACTTTCTTCACATAAGAAATCTCTTACCTCGCAAATATATAATACTGTTCTTTCAATGGACAGTTGCTCTGACAGTAAAACTATTTCAAATTGGGAAGAGGAGTTGGGTCTGGACTTCAGAGAGGGCTACTGGGATAGTGTAGTTAAGGGATTCGTACTTCCTCATCTTGTGCAAGGCTTTCTCTTATTCAGTTTAAAGTAGTACACAGGCTACATTGGTCAAAGTCTAAACTATCTAAAATTTATCCCAATGTTCCTGACCTATGTGACCGATGCAACTCCTCTCCCTGCAATTTAAGCCACATGTTTTTTCTTTGCCCCAAAATCCAGTTATACTGGACCTCCTATTTTGACATTATTTCTCATGTTTTTGGAATCCGACTGGAACCCTGTCCTTTGATCGCTATATTTGGGGTTCCTGGAGATCATGATACATCTTTTAATAGTACACAATTGAATGCAATCGCTTTCACTTCACTGTTAGCAAGACGTAGAATATTATTGTCCTGGAAGGCTCGCATCCCCGACCATGGCCCGCTGGCTGAAGGATCTTATGTTCTTTTTAAAACTTGAAAAAATCAAGTTTAGTCTGAGAGGGAGGGCTGATGGGTATTTGAAGGTCTGGCAACCTTTTGTTTCTTATTTTAGATCCTTGGAAACAATTGCACCTGATTGAACTTTATTTATTTATTTCCTATTTTATTATTATTATTATTTTTTTATTTATTTATTTTTTAATTGTTAGTTATTTATCTTCTTATTTTTTGTAACATCCTGTGTATTAGCGTTTTTTTTTAATTGCTTTCTTGTTGTTTAATTATTTAATTAATCATTATCTATTTTATATATTTATCTTTTTGTGGGCCTATGGGTGGGATATGGGGTTTAGGCATTATAGGTTTATTGTTCGTATCTGATAGTCAACACTAAAATGTTTATCGATACCTTTGGCATTTTTATGTATTTGAAGAGATGTGCATTTATGTTGCTGTTAAATGGAAAACTGATAAATAAAAGGGAAAAAAAAATTTGGTTAAAGCTCCATAACTCAAAACTATTCTTTGATAATCACTGGTGCATCCATTAAAACCAATGTCTCCTCTGCTTACCCCACATGAGGCCTTGCAGCAGAGGAGATGCCCAACCTTCTTTTCCAGGCCCAGGTCCCTGCTGTCCATGGCTCCCAGCAGGTCTCCCAATCCTAGCCTGAACCTCATCCTCCTGCTGCCTCTCCAAGGAATTAGGCGGGAGCAAGCTTCGGGTCACTCCAACTCCCTAAACCACTCAGGCAAAGTGGCCCTTTTCAGCCCCAGAACATGGACCTCTAGCTCCCAAAGGGGACCTCCTCCCGGCTGCTGGCCTCTTCTCTCTCTGGCACCAGCTCTCTCCCATTCTTGCCTTCCTTCTCTTCATTCTTTGACCTCTGTCTCCCCATCGTTTCTTTCTTTCTTTCTTTCTTTCTTTCTACAGATATCCTCCCCCTGTCTGCCATGCAGGCTCCTCTTATCCATGGCCTTACTCAATGGGCACAGGAGTGATGAGTCACTCCCTCCAGAGCAATAATGAGGTACGTGACTGATGCTGGAATTCACATGCAATTAGCCAGGCACCCCAACTGTCCCCGTAGCCTGCACAGTCATGACATAACAAAGGAATTATTTTGGATTTATTTATTGTAAAAATGTCAGTCTATCAGATGTAACTATTTTAGTTAAACGGCTTTCAGATCATTTTCTGGCATGAGGTGTAATTAATGTACCACTTCCCAAATCTCATCATAAATTTCTTTTTTTTCCAGTCATAAAAGGAGGTTTTATGACTTTTTTAAATGAAGTCATAAAATGCTAAATCAGACCGAAGAGTGCTTGATAAATTTGTAAATATTAAAGCTCTTAATCCTGTTATTGTTCAGTAGGTCAATTTGTCAATTACATCTGGCATAATCCCTTATTGTATGAAAATAGCCATTATTTTCCAGTTCTTATTTGGATCATTTAGATTTTACCATTTACTATTCTGCCTTTCATCTCCCTTACCTTTGTAACATTTTGGAAGAATGTGTTACAAACCAATTACAGTATCACTTATTAACTAAGAATCGTTTTGAACAGCTCTAGTCTGCTCAAAGCAAAGCACTAAATGATCTGCTTTAAAATTCTAACACTGAATCTTTTGCTGTGTTGCTTTTGCTGTATCATACAATTACGTTTGATGGACCTATTCATCAGTTTTTTTCTGCATCATTTGTAAGAATACAAAGTACTGTTTTGAAGTGCTTTGCCACTTATCTGTCAAATTGTGGTAAGTTTATTATTAATCATTTTAAATCTGCAACTCTTTCTCTCTAGTCTGTTTTACCTAAAAATACAACTTCGTTTTTTCGCATTTTTTCCTTTAGGCATTATTATTTATAAAAATGGCTTAAAACTTCATATTTATGCTGATTATATTCAGCTCAGTCTAACTATAAATAAGGGCCCTTCTGCTGATTTTTCCATATTTTCAGATTTTTTCAATGAAACGTGTTCCTGAATAATGTGGATAAAGCTCAGGTGTTATGTGCAGGATCAGGCAATAATTTGAAAACAAAAACTCCTCATTGACATTTAATTGCATGTCTTCATGCAGAAAAGACATAAAGGTTCTAAAAGAATGGGACCCAATTGTGGCCAATACTAGACAACAGCAAATGATATCAAAAACATCCATTAAAAACTGTTACTCGTGTCACATAAAAACCACATGTCAAGTCATTCATTCATATGCTCATAATGTGCACACACATGTATATTTGCTGAAATATTCTTATTGAAAGTAGTACACAAGCAGGAAGCCCCTTCAAGCGCTTTTGAATTGAAGAAAGGACTCTTGACCAATGAATGAGGAGGAAAGAAAGGTCTTCAGCATTGGTGACCATTGGGTCTCTTTCTGTCACAACCTTTATTATGTTCTTTCTCCATGATAACATCAGGTTAAATATTCTTCTATGCCACGACTACAAACTACTTGGGGTAAATAAAATGTAAAAAATCATTTTTGGATGGAGCATTCCTTTTAGGGACATTAAATGAGTTTCTTCCCACTTACCTGCTGATAAAATTATAATTCCTGCTTTAATATTTAGATATTCTGCAATTCCTCATATATTGGTCTGTCAAACTGATCTGCACATACTCTATAGAAGGTACACAACTGAGCTGCTTGTTTTTGAACACATACAGTTACAATGCAGTATCAGCATGGCTTTATGTACTTTGCATTGGCTCTCTAATGAAAAGTGTTGTTTTAAAAATGTATGTATCCTTTACTTTCAAGGCAATACAAGATAAACCCCCTTTTACATTATTCATGTTGATAAATCGGTAAAAGAGCACTTTGCTCCACTAATGCAATTGTTGTTGCTGTTCCTGAATACAAATATAAAACTTTCAGGGCTTGAGACATTAGTTATTTTGCTGTAAAACTTAGGTATTCACACCAGGGTCTTTAGACATTGTCATAGAAAACAAGGTCAGGCTGGCAATTGGCTGGGAAGGATAGTGTCCATAACAATGTATGAATAGTGGTAGACCGCCTCCGCTATCCCAGTACTATGAGCTGGATTAAGAAGGTCTTAGAATGTTATATCAGAAGCTATGTATATGTTATAGGGCAAATCGCGATTTTAGGGCCAAGTAGTTTAGACTAGGCCAAACCAGTTTGCAGAAGAGGATAGGATGAACCTAGTCTGAACTAGATTGTTTTAAAATCAATGTATAGCCCCCAGGACAAAATGATTTGTCCTAGTCAAACTAATTTGGGCTACACTTGCACTTTCCTAGGTCAAACCGATTCATCCTATCGTGCTTCGGGCAAACAGGCTTGGCCTAGTCTAAACTAGTTTGTCCTGAAATCAGGTCTGTTTTTTATTACTTCTACCTTACCATCATATAATGTCTGTATGTCTGCAACAGTCCCACAAGGGAGGACAGAAGCAACATCCCAAGTAAGTGCTTCGAGTCATCTCAGGTACCCTCTAGTATGGCTTATAACAGGCCAAATGGGTATGGTTATCTATATCAACAACAACAACAACAACATTTATTTATATAGCACATTTTCATACAAACAGTAGTTCAAAGTGCTTTACATAATGAAGAATAGAAAAATAAAAGACACAGTAAGAAAAGAAAATAAGTCAACATTAATTAACATAGAATAAGAGTAAGGTCCAATGGCCAGGGGGGACAGAAAAAACAAAAAAACTCCAGACGACTGGAGAAAAAATAAAATCTGTAGGGATTCCAGACCATGAGACCGCCCAGTCCCCTCTGGGCAAAATATCCTCCTGAAGTGGCATGTCAATAGAGAGTAGTAAGCTTAGGGGACATATCCGGAGTACCCAAGTAAGGTTCAATTTGGACACTTATATCATCTGGGGCAGAATCAAGTTCAAATATTTAAGACCTAATAAAAATATCAGGCCAACCTGGGTATCCAGATACCTTAATGATGTGTGGTAATACTTGTCGGATTGCTTCAGGGTCTCATTGCCTCTCTTCTTCTTCCTTGCTCAATTCCTTATGAGTCTTTGAAACACATGAAGCTTGCTTTGATCTCTTAATCTATTAATGCCTTTTAACTAGTAATCAATTAACTAGTAATGTCGCCTTTCTTTGTGCTACTAAATGTAAAGGATTAGATAGATAGATAGATAGATAGATAGATAGATAGATAGATAGATAGATACTTTATTAATCCCAAGGGGTAATTCACATACTCCGGCAGCAGCATACTGATAAAAACAATATTAATTAGTGATAAAAATGCAGTGCAAGTTAAAAAATGTAGGTATAACAGACAATAACTTTGTATAATGTTAACATTTATCCCCCTGGGTGTAATTGAAGAGTCGCATAGTGTGGGAGAGGAACGATCTCCTTAGTCTGTCAGTGAAGCAGGACTGTCACTGAAGCTGCTCCTCTGTCTGGAGATGATACTGTTCAGTGGATTCTCCATGATTGACAGAATCCTGCTCAGCGCCCGTCACTCTACCACAGATGTCAAACTGTCCAGCTCCGTGCCTACAATAGAGCCTGACTTCCTCACCAGTTTGTCCAGGCGTGAGGTGTCCCTCTTCTTTATGCTACGTCCCCAGCACACCACTGCGTAGAAAAGAGCGCTCACCACAACCATCTGATAGAACATCTGCAGCATCTTGTTGCATCACGGGCTCCATGAGGGGCCTGGGCCTCCTAAAATCCACCAACAGCTCCTTGGTTTTGCTGTTGTTCAGTTGTAGGTGGTTTGAGTTGCACCATTTAATGATCAGAAGAGACAGAAGCTATTTTTTTAACGTAGAAATTCTATATCTGAAGTAAATTTACAGTGTATCACATAACTAATCAAAATTTCTAGATCGTGATGTGCCAGGCCATATTAGAAACTGAATTGACAACTTTCTTGAATCTGTTTCATAGTTTTATCACATTCATCACTTTAGCATCTTTGGTTTTCTATGAATTGTCAAAAAGACTTACCTGCTGCACACTGAGCCTTTAAATGACTAGCAGAAACATCATACTCCAACATATGGGAACAGTAAAAGAGGCATGAATGCCCTTGAGCCATAGCAGCAAGAAGACAACATCTATCATGTTGCCATCACAGCAATGCAACAACCGAAATAAAATACAGAAAGCAGCAGCTAATAATGTCAGAAATGCTAAAAGTAAAACTTTAACTGTGAAACCATACAGTGACCAGTCCTTGTGGTGTCAATGAGATATGCTTACCACTGTAAAGTATATAATGGCAACAAAAATAACTTGCTATTTTACCAATTGCCAATGCTAAGTCACCAAGATTTTGCAGCTGTGAGAAGCATTGAGACGGGCATGTTAAATCCGGCAGCCAGTTAAAAACCACTCAAACATCTGAGGAAAAAAGCACTTAACATTTTGTGCTGATTTAAATTCTTGAAACACATGACTGTGAATGCACCACATCAACAGCAGCAAACTAAACTCTCTGTTACTGCAGAAAGAAGCCAAGCTTAATGTCTGCTTTCTTGGCTCAGCGGTAGTGCCCAGGTTAAAAGAAAAAGCTGGATATGTCATGATGACTTTCAACAAGGGAGTCCTCAGATGTTAACTTATGAAATGTAAAAGAGAAAGTAGCACCAGCACGCTAGAGTGCCTTCCTCTTTGTATCATCATATTCAAATATTATTTACAATATCTGCTTAATAAGTGATACTATGCCATAAATCTATTACTCTTTTTTTTTTTTTTTTTTTTTTTATTTATTAATTTTATTACAATCAATACATAGCAATCAAGTTTTACAAAAAAAAAGAATTATGCTAAGAACAGATCGATCCCCACCCTTGAGAGAGAGAGCAAGCCAAACGTGTAAAATTTAAGGCTTTTAAAAATACCTAAATCAACAAATTCTCTGTGCTTTATAAAATCATTTCAAAATATTACTGATTAGATCCTGCCATGTTTTGAAAAAGTCTGCACAGATCCTCTAACTGAGTATTTGATTTTTCCAATTTTAAATAATATAACACATCAGTTTCCCACTGACTTAAAGAGGAGAGTTTGGGTTCTTCCAGTTTATCAGAATAAGTCTGCGTGCCAACAGTGTAGTGAATGCAATCACAGTTTGTTTGTCTTTCTCCACTTTAAGACCCTCTGGAAGAACCCCAAACACAGCTGTTAATGGGTTAGGAGGGATTGTGAGTCCAAGACTGTCTGAGAGGTAATTAAAAATTTTTGTCCAGAATAATGTTAATTTGGAGCAGGCCCAGAACATGTGACCTAGTGAGGCTGGGGCTTGGTTGCAACGCTCGCAGGTTGGATCATGCCCTGGAAACATTTTGAGAGTTTTAGTCGAGACAGATGTGCTCGATATATAATTTTGAGTTGTATAATTGTATGCTTTGCATATGGAGCTTGAGTGAATTCTCTGCATTGCTACTTTCCACTCCTTTTCTGATATATTAATTGAGAGGTCATTTTCCCAGTGTCCTCTTGGATCTTTGAAAGGAAGGGATTGTAAAAGGATTTTATATATTGTAGAGATGGAGTCTAACTCCTTGAAATTGAGCAATAATTTTTCCAGCGTGGATGAGGGTGCAAGATGAGGAAAATCTGGAAGGTTCTGTTTAACAAAGTTCCTGATTTGAAGATAGTGAAAGAAATTTGTAGCTGGAATGTTAAATTTGGAACGTAATTGTTCATAGGATGCAAAGACGTTGTCTATATAAAGGTCTCTAAGCAAGTTAATTCCAAATTTTTCCAGATATTAAAACTGCATATGTTTGTGAGGGTTGAAAGAGGTGGTTCTTTTGCAGGTGCCACAGAAAGAAGCTTCTCCGTCTTAAAATGCTTTCTACATTGGTTCCAGATTCTAAGTGAGTGGAGCACAATTGGGTTATTAGTGTATTGCCGATAACGTGTGTTTATTGGAGCACAAAGCAAGGAATACAAAGAAGTACTGCAGGATTTTACTTCTATTGCGGTCCATGCCTGTGTATGTTCTTCTATTTGTGTCCAGGTTCTTATCGACTGTATATTTGCGCCCAGTAATAAAACTGGAAGTTAGGTAGAGCCATGCCGCCTTCTGCCTTTTGTCTTTGTAGGGTCGCTCTTTTGATGCGTGGATGTTTAGAATTCCAAATAAATGAGGTTATTGTTGAATCTAATTGCTTAAAGAACGATTTATTAATGTATATTGGTATGTTTTGAAATAAAAAGGAGCTTAGGAAGAATATTCATCTTAACAGTGTTAATTCTTCCAGCTAGTGTGAGATGAAGGGTTGACCATCTATGCAAGTCTTGTTTAATTTTTTCCATACAGACGACGAAATTTTTTGATAAAGAGCTTTATGTTTACTTGTGATGTTTACCCGAGGTATTTAAACTGTTCTGCAATGATAAAAGGAAGGGTGTCTAATCTAATATTATATGCTTGCGAATTCACGGAAAGAGTACACTTTTATTCAGATTAATTCTGAGACCAGAGAGCTTTTGAAATTCTGTGAGTGCTGCTAAGACTGCAGGCACAGAATTTTCTGGGTCCGATATATACAGTACCATGTCATCTGCATATAATGAGATTTTCTGTTCCAGTCCTTCTCTGCTAATCCCCTTTATCTGATCAGTATTTCGACAATGTATTGCCAGTGGTTCAATGGCAATTGCAAACAGCAGTGGTGACAAAGGGCATCCTTGTCTTGTGCCACGCTCTAGTTTAAAGTAGTCTGAGCAAATGTTATTGATGCAAACTGAAGCTTCTGGGTTAGTATACAGTAATTTAATCCATGCACAAATGTTCGGGCCAAACCCAAACTTCTCCAAAATAGTAAAAGGTATTTCCATTCAATCATGTCGAATGCTTTTTCTGCATCCAATGATAATAATATTTCTGGGGTGTTTGATTTAGTTGGTGAGTATATTACATTAAACAGGCGTCAAGATTTGAAGATAAGTGTCGGCCCCTAATAAATCCAGTTTGGTCTTGTGATATTATTGAGGGAGCACTTTCTCCATCCTTCTAGCTATGATTTTAGAGAGTATTTTAACGTCGTTATTCAGAAGTGAAATTGGTCTGTATGATGCACATTGTAATAAGTCCTTATTTTGTTTTGGAAAGACAGTGATTAGTGCTTGGCGAAAGGTTTGTGGAAGAGATTGGTTATCTCTGGCTTCTGTAAATGTTGCTAATAGGACGGGAGCTAGCTGAGCGGAGAATTTCTTGTAAAACTCTGCAGGGTAGCCATCAGGGCCTGCTGCTTTTCCACCTTGGAGTGACTTTATAGCATCCAGTAATTCTGATAATGACAGAGGTTTATCGAGCTCCTCCACACTAATAGCGTCAATTTGTGGTATCTGTAATTTATCCAGAAATGCATTAGATTGTATATTGTCTTCTTTAAACTCAGTAGTATATAGGGATTTATAGTAGTCTCTAAAAGTGTACATTATATTTTTGTGTTCGATGATTTTATCTCCATTCGTGTTAGTAATTACGAGATTGCGCTATGCACTTCTTGCTTGTGAATTTGTTGCGCTAAAAGCTTATTAGCTTTCTCTCCATGTTCATAATAATGATGTCTGGATTTGTAAATTAGTTGTTCGGTTTCTTTAGTTGTCAAGAGGTTTAATTCTGAATGTAGAGCCTGCCTCCTCTTATGTAGAGTCTCGCTTGGTAGTCTGGCATGTTCTTCATCTATTTTAGTAATTTCGCTTTTATCTCTGCTACTTTCTTCGCTTCGGATTTATTTCTGTGGGAAAGATATGAGATAATCTGTCCTCTTAAGAAGGCCTTAAGAGTTTCCCAGAGTGTTCCTGCAGAGATCTCAGGGGATGTATTTGTCTCTAGAAAGAATTCAATTTGTTTGGATATAAATTCAGTACAATTCTCGTCAGCTAATAGAAGCGGATTGAGACGCCATCTGCGGGTGAGTGTATGGGGCTTAGTAATTTCAGCTCCAAGATCATCGGAGCATGGTCTGAAATAACAATAGCATCGTATTTACAAGATTTAATCTTAGGCAAGAAGTTATTATCTATAAAGAAGTAATCAATCCTTGAGTAGCAATGATGTACTGGTGAGTAGAAAGAATATGTTCTTGAATTTGGGTTTAAAACCTCCAGGGATCTGATAAGTTGTGATCAGTTATAAACTTTGTAATTATCTTTGCGGTGTTAGTTGCGTTCCCCTGTGGAGGAAGTCTTATCTAAAAGTGGATTTAGAACACAATTAAAGTCCCCAGCCATTATAAGTTTATGAGTGTTCAGATTGGGAATGGATGCAAATAAATTTTGTATAAATTCCTTATCATCAACATTAGGTGCATAAACATTTATCAAAATCATTTTACAGTTAGATAAGTCTCCCATGACCATCACATATCTCCCTTCAGGATCCAATACTACATCTGATGCTACAAATGGTACTGTTCTATGTATGAGAATTCCCACCCCTCTAGTTTTCTTTGTAAAACTAGAATGGAACATTTGGCCAGTCCAGTCTTTTGCAGCGGAACTGATCCTTACTTAGTAAGTGGGTTTCCTGTAAAAATACTATTTTAGCATTTAGACCTGTTAGGTGAGAAAGTACTTTCTTTCTCTTTAATTCGTGATTCAGGCCTTTAACATTCCAGCTTACGAAGTTAACTGTCCCATCATGGAGACACTGATTCTGAGTTTTTGGTGTCATATTATAGTCTTAACTGGAAGTGAAATAGTTTAGGTCTTAATTTCCTATTCCCCCAAGAGTTGTTGCCATGCAGCTTATTATTACGTTGATAGTTATAATTATAAAGATTGAGATGATAGATTAGATATAGATCAAGCCTGCTCTCTTTCTCTTCCCCCTAACCCCCACCCTCCCTTTTTGCCTCCCCAGGTGAGGCTAAAACCCACTTCATGCAGTCCCAGTCCTCTGACATACCCAGAGACAGAGCACGTCCAAAGCACATCAAGCCCCCATGCAGTGGCGCTTTAAGGTTAAAAGATAGAGATATCTGTTACCAATATAGTCTTTAAAAGAGGAAAAAAAAAAAAAAGAAAAGAATTTTGCACTTAATATATATATATATATATATATATATATATATATATATATATATATATATATATATATATACATACATACATATAATCTTCATCAATTTTAGTGCATTAAGATGATATCCCCAGATAATAAACCCAGGTGATGGTGTTAAAGATGTGTCCAAAACAAGCATAACAAGTCTTAATGCAGTAATAGCAATAACAGCAAACCAAGGGTATGATATTGAACAGTCTCATTTAGGGTACACATGAAATAATTAGAAAAGAAAAAAAAAGAGGAGGAAAACGTAATTAAGCACAATAAAACACAAACATTTAGCCCTAGTAATACTAAGTAATGATAAGTAATAAGTAAGTAATAATAATATAAGAATATGAGAATATATGCTGATAAAAACCCGTATTTTAAAACAAATAGATCAGACAGTAGATTATTAATCCTAGCTTTATCATTTACCGCCATGACTCACAATTATGTATCAGAATAGTCCCGGATCAGCTTTCTTAACTCATTTTCTGCCTCCTCCTTGCTAGCGAAAACATAGAAATGCCCTGCCATTCCACTTTCAGTTTTGCGGATACAGGAGGCCGTATTTGACATTGGCTTGCCGTAGCGCTGTTTAATATTATAGAAGGCGGCGCGTTTGATAGCTGTTGCTGGAGAGAAGTCAGGGAAGACGCGAATTGGCAATCTTCATATATAATATCTTCCTTTTTTTCCTGAGGAGTTCCATCACCTCTAACTTAAATGATAATCGTTCAAAACGGACTATAAAAGATCTTGGTCGGGTCTGACGGTGTTTGATCCGCGACGCTGTAAGCCGCTGCTATCTCAGATTCTGCTTTAAAGTCGCCCCCGATTATTTTAGAAAAAAGTTCAGTTGCGAATTTCACCGGGTTTAAACTTTCTCGATTCTCCGGCAAGCCTTCAATTCTGACATTATACCTTCTATTCCCATCTTCTAAAGCAGCCAGTCTGTCTCCAAGTTTTTCTCCGAGTTTTTACATTCAACTGACATTTACTGCTCTTTCCTCGGCACTGGCAGCTAGATGTTCGGCTATTTCGATCCGATTCGTGAATGTCTCACTAAGATGCTCCAATCGATCAGCAAGCGTGCTCAGTTTAGCGAGTTTTTCTCAATGCGCTCTTCAATTTTACCCAGCACCTGTCGAAGTTCAAGCTGTACCTCTTGACGAAGCCTTTCATTTGCCTGTTGGATTTCCTGTCGCAGACATTCATTGGCCTGTTTCATCTCCTGTTTCAGTCTCTCATGTGCCTTTGCCGTTGCTTTCTCATTAGCCTTCTCGCTTTTCTTTATATCTTGCCTGAGGTCAGCGAGCAACACTTTCAGTTCAGATAGCTCAAATCTGACGGTGTTTGATCCGACGCTGTAAGCCGCTGCTATCTCAGATTCTGCTTTAAAGTCGCCCCCGATTATTTTAGAAAAAAGTTCAGTTGCGAATTTCACCGGTTTAAACTTTCTCGATTCTCCGGCAAGCCTTCAATTCTGACATTATACCTTCTATTCCCATCTTCTAAAGCAGCCAGTCTGTCTCCAAGTTTTTCTCCGAGTTTTTTACATTCCGAACTGACATTTACTGCTCTTTCCTCGGCACTGGCAGCTAGATGTTCGGCTATTTCGATCCGATTCGTGAATGTCTCACTAAGATGCTCCAATCGATCAGCAAGCGTGCTCAGTTTAGCGAGTTTTTCTCAATGCGCTCTTCAATTTTACCCAGCACCTGTCGAAGTTCACGCTGTACCTCTTGACGAAGCCTCTCATTTGCCTGTTGGATTTCCTGTCGCAGACATTCATTGGCCTGTTTCATCTCCTGTTTCAGTCTCTCATGTGCCTTTGCCGTTGCTTTCTCATTAGCCTTCTCGCTTTTCTTTATATCTTGCCTGAGGTCAGCGAGCAACACTTTCAGTTCAGATAGCTCAAATGTGCCTTCTTGTACCGTAGATGAAGCAGCAGACTCTGCTGAAGCCGGTGTCCCGCTGCTCAGTCCGCGTGATTGCGTAACTGAAGCCGCGGACCTCCCGGCCTTTTCCAGTTTCAGGTAATCCTCTCCAATCGGCGAGCTATCCACATCTGCACTCACGATCGCACCTTCGCTCCCCTTTTCGCTCTCAGCAGGCGACGATGTAGCGGACCGTGGTCCCGAGGAGTCTGTACTTTCGCCCATCTGATCCAGGTCTGTCTCTGAGTAGCCGTATCTCGAACTAGGGCTTGCTGATCGCAGCTTGGATGTAGCTTTAGTCTTCGATTCTTTCGGACCCCCCTTCTTGTTGGCCATGTTTATATGTGTTTACCTATACTGTAGCGGTCCCTCTCGGGTTGAATAAATACAGGATATCTCAGAATAATAAGCAAATAATATGAAAAATAGCACCACTGCTAGCGGAGCTCCACTTCAGACGTCCATCTCTCGATCGGACGAGACCAAAATAAATCTATTACTCTAATCTGAAATTATATGAATTTTAAGGTCCGCAATGGTGGATCTTGTTTAATTTTTTTATTTTTCTTTGAATGTTTTCATTTCAAAAAGTCCTTCTTCTGTATCTCATGTGGTGTCTCAAGCGTAAATGCTGTCATTTGGCGGTGAAAATTCCAGCTAAAGAGCATATGTAGAATATGGAAAAACAGCAAAATATTACATATATGTTTGTATAATCAAAAAAACCATAAATCACAGTAATATCCTCATTATTTAGTACATTCGCCACACACTCCATCCACATATTAAACAACCATAGTAAAGTAAAGTAAAATAATTAAAGTAGTTTAGAAACTTGAACAATAAATATGCTTGATTCTTTCATTGGCAGACTCAAATATTTCACAATGTTCTAATTATCTGCAATTTCTTTTTCATAAATATGGTTGTCAATGGGCGGCACGGTGGCGCAGTGGTAGCGCTGCTGCCTCGCAGTTAGAAGACCCAGGTTCACTTCCCGGCACCCTGCCCAGGATTGGTTCGTGCCCTGTGTTGGCTGGGATTGGCTCCAGCAGACCCCCGTGACCCTGTCTTCGGATTCAGCGGGTTAGAAAATGGATGGATGGTTGTCAATGAGAGGCTCTTCCACAATACCTGAAAGTGCATTCTTTTGGCAGTGATAAAGCTTTGTTTGTTCGTATCTGTGTCTATTATTATTTCAAGTTTCTTCTACAAAGAAAGCTTCTAAGTGTAAAACTTCTGTAATGCTGTATCCACATATCCTGTTGTTCAGTTTTTTTTAAACAACAGGCATTGTTTGACATCTTAGAGCAAGGAGAAAATATTTTTTTCTGTTTTTCATAGATCTAGCAGACTAGGTTAAACAAATTGAAGGTTTGCATTTACATAAGTAAAATAAAGAGCTAAAATTTTAGCTTCCACACTAGCTTTGTTTACAATATAAAACTGCATCCGAAAAGGATCTATGTGTAAACTCTTGTGGTCTAAACTAAAATGTTTCTTTTTCCATGGTACTGTCAATCCATTATCTGGGCTGTTCCAACAAGTAGTCAATAAATAATCCATAAAACAGGTATAAAAAGTGGAGTTAAAATTTAAAAAAAAAAAACATCCTTTAAAGCGAAGTTAAAACAAAGTCAGGAAGCTGTCCATTCAGAAAAAAAATCTGGTGCCTTCTCCTTCTAACTGACAGCTCCCCTGCTCATCCCATACGGGCCTTGCAGCAGGGATGTTGCTCTATCACCGCAGGTGCAGCTGACCTTCCAACCTGGTCCGGGAGCCTTCCATCCCCTGGCTATGTATAGCTCCCACCAGACTGAGACTCGGGTTCCCCCAACGGCCATCAGCCAACAGGATCAGCCTCCCAATCCTCCCTGACTCCCGCTACCTTCTGTGGCAAGTCTTCGTGACTACTAGTCACTCCAGCTCCTTGGGACTGTTCAGCTGTCCCTGTACCGAGTGTCGGCAACACACTTCACCTCTGGGGCTGTTCTCCCAGCTGCCTGTTTTCAAGCGAGCCTGCTCCTGCACTGGCTCTCAGCCGTCTTCGTCTTCTTCTTCTTCTGGTACTTGTACTTGCTCTTGTTCTTCTTCTTATCTCTGTTCTGTTTATCGATCCCTCTCTTTCTCTGTGCCGGCCCATACTTATACGGCTCTGTGGGCACTGCGTCTTAATCACATACCACAGGAACCCGATGAAGTAACTGAGAACGACACCCTCACATGCAGGTACGACTTGCCCCAATAATCTCGTTCATTCCCAGTGGTTGTGATCGCACCCATGGAGACTCATACGGCTATTTGGATTATTTTAAAATTGGCCATTCTTTTGAAGCCATGGACTCGCTATACCACACAGATATGGCTGTTTTCATAGAGTAGAAAATATTAGATGCAATTTTTTCCAGTACCCTACTGTAGTGTATTGCACTGCTGCCAACTGGCCAAAATACTAAATAGCCAGATTCAGTGTTGAAAAGGATGAGGAAAGCCACTACTAAGATAATACTGATGCATCAGATCTAAATATCAATTACAGTGCAACCTCGGTTTGCGAGTAACTTGGTTTACGAGTGTTTTGCAAGACGAGTTAAAAATTTTAATAAATTTTGACTTGATAAACAAGCGAGGTCTTGCAATGCAAGTAGTATGGATACGCTTTGTCTGCTGAGCGTCATGTGATCACAACTGAGGTGATGATTCTTCTCGCGTGCGCAGGTGTGTGTGGGTGTCTCTCGCGTGCGTGTTTTTGTGTGCGTGTGTCTCGCGCACACACGTGTGTGTGTGTATGTGAGTGAATCTGCTACAGTGCTGGAAGACTGTGATTGCTTTGGGACGCTCTTCCGCATGTTGTCCCGTTGGGTGGAATCCTACAAGAGTTTAGAAACTCACTCACTCCAGCCATGACTCTTTTCAAAGGTAAAGTGCAGGTTAATTTGTTTTCTGTATTTTTACTTTATATTTTGTATTAACCATTTTTATATGAATAGTCTTGGATTGTGGAACGAATCATTTGAGTTTCCATTATTTCTTATGAGGAAATTCACTTTGATATACAAGTTCTTTGGACTACGAGCACATTTCCGGAACGAATTATGCTCGCAAACTGAGGTTCCACTGTCCTTACTTTTTCAGATTTCAATAGTGTACAAAATTCCTGGTGAGCTGGATGGTATTTTGGCCCTGGAGCCCCTATTGTTTATTTTCTCCAGCATTTTGCTTTTTGTTTTTCTTTTGTTTTCCTATTATAGCATATATTTTTCAGATTAGCAACTGTCACTACAACTATTAAACACTTATTGTTAGTAAAGCACTTTGAACTAAACTTTTTACAAAAAATATGTTATATAAATACATTTTGCTGTGTTTGAGTTACCATAGCTATGTTTTTGTGTTCCAATAATATAACATTTTGTAACATTACCACTGTAGCTAAAGTTTCTTTTGAGCTTTAAACTCTATTCAGTAAATTTCAGAAATATGACTGTTTTAAGTATAAAATATGAAGTTTTACTTCTGCCAAAAAAGAATCAGTTCTTTTTAATCAAAGAAGTCCCCGTCTATTTACTTAAGTAGGGCTTTTCAGTTTAGAATGCTTTCAATTGAGACACTTTGAATTTAAATTAGATAATGAGCAAAGACTCAACTGTGGGTGTGAAAAGCATTTCTAAATGCATATAAAGAAATGTAAAAAGGATTTAAGTGAGCGTTGTCATTTAAACCAAACTGTGAAAATGGATTACTCTTTTTCCGAAAGGAATATAAATTACAGTTACACTCAATGAAATACATTTGTTTTCTGTTTTACATCACAATTTTGTTTAAACTGTATGTGTGCAGTATATGACAAAGAAAATAATGCCATCATTCTCAGGTTCTACTTGGGAATAAATAAAGTACTATCTATTGAAAAGGAGCACAAA
The DNA here is from genome assembly GCF_016835505.1 of Polypterus senegalus. NCBI lineage: Eukaryota > Metazoa > Chordata > Cladistia > Polypteriformes > Polypteridae > Polypterus > Polypterus senegalus. The sequence goes on along the minus strand of NC_053161.1, from coordinate 23,613,993 downwards.
TGAATACAAAACATAAAGAAACCCCAGAACTGGAAGTGTCAAACTGTTTTCAGGTCCTTGCTGTGCTGAATGATGTCTCTGAATACTTTAAGATGATGGGCAGGTATGGGGAAGCACAAAAAGCCATTCTCAAAAACATTCCCCAGAAAGAGAGATGTTTTAATACTCAAACACTAGGGGAATGATGCACAGGTTTGCTCCAGAGATAGAGTCTTGCACAGTGCCTTCCGGGTTGCACAGGTGGGAAACGTCCCTGGAAGGGCAGATAGGCTCTTAGACAGACCAGGTGTGGATTCAGTTGTCATTGTCCATGTTGGAACAAATAACATACACACGAGTAGAATGTCATTTCTGCAATCCATCCATCCTCTTCCGCCCATCCGAGGTCGGGTCTCGGGGGCAGCAGCTTGAGCAGAGAGGCCCAGACTTCCCTCTCCCCGGCCACTTCTTCAAGCTCTTCCGGGAGAATCCCAAGGCGTTCCCAGGCCAGCCGGGAGACATAGTCCCTCCAGCGTGTCCTGGGTCTTCCCCGGGGCCTCCTCCCGGTTGGACGTGCCTGGAATACCTCACCAGGGAGGTGTCCAGGAAGCATCCTGATCAGATACCCGAGCCACTTCATCTGACTCCTCTCGATGCGGAGGAGCAGAGGCTCTACTCTGAACCCCTCCCGGATGACTGAGCTTCTCACCCTATCTTTAAGGGAAAGCCCAGACACCCTGTGGAGGAAACTCATTGCAGCCGCTTGTATTCGCGATCTCGTTCTTTCGGTCACTACCCATAGCTCATGACCATAGGTGAGGGTAGGAACGTAGATCGACTGGTAAATTGAGAGCTTTGCCTTACGGCTCAGCTCTTTTTTCACCACGACAGACCGATGCAGAGCCCACATCACTGCGGATGCCGCATTGATCCGCCTGTCGATCTCACACTCCATTCTACCCTCACTCGTGAAACAAGACCCTGAGATACTTGAACTCCTCCACTTGGGGCAGGATCTCTCCTCCAACCCTAAGAGGGCACTTCACCCTTTTCCGGCTGAGGACCATGGTCTCGGATTTGGAGGTGCTGATTCTCATCCCAGCCGCTTCACACTCAGCTGTGAACCGATCCAGAGCGAGCTGAAGATCACGGCCTGATGAAGCAAACAGGAGAACATCATCTGCAAAAAGTAGTGACCAAATCCTGAGTCCACCAAACCGGACCCCCTCAACACCCTGGCTGCACCTAGAAATTCTGTCCATAAAAGTTATGAGCAGAATCGGTGACAAAGGGCAGCCCTGGCGGAGTCCAACTCTCATTGGAAACAGGCTCGACTTACTGCCAGCAATGCTGACCAAGCTCTGACACCGGTTAAACAGGAACCTTATCAGGGGGTCCGGTACCCCATACTCCCAGAGCACCCCCCACAAGATTCCCTGAGGGACACAGTCGAACGCCTTTTCCAAGTCCACAAAACACATGTAGACTGGTTGGGCAAACTCCCATGCACCCTCCAGGATTCTGCTAAGGGTGTAGAGCTGGTCCACTGTTCCACGACCAGGACGAAAACCACACTGTTCCTACTGAATCGACTATCCGACGGACCCTCCTCTCCAGAACCCCCGAATAGACTTTTCCAGTTTCTGCAATCCATAATTAAAATGTTAGATGCCAGTGTAAGGTGCAGAACTGTCAAGGTTGTCTTCTCTGAAGTTCTATCTGTACCACACACCAGTCCAGGCAAAATTAAGGAGATTAGAAGGCTTAACGTGGGGCTCAAATCTTGGTGTACGACAAAACAGTATAGCTGTATGGGGTACAGGGATTTCTTTTGGAATAAATAGGATCTGATCCACGGAGATAGGTTGTATTTGAACAGGAAGTACACCAATGTGTTAGGCAGGTAGGTTAGTCAATGATTGTTTAAACTAGAGAATTGGGGGGCAGAGAGTTTAGGACAGTACATGAGGAGACAAACAATGGTGTAAAAACAAAACATGCACATTAACATGAATTAAGTAACATAGTAACTTAGTAACCCAAAGTTTAAGTGCAAAAGTAAAATAAGTAACACATTAAAATAGCTTGCCTTATATGCTAGATGTATCAAAAATAAAATAAGTTTTGAAATGTGAGGAAATGGATAACCTCCCAGCAGTAACAGGGACTACTAAGGAATTACTGAGTGATTTGGAAATTGTGGAGGAAAAAGTTTCTGCGAAGATTCTCAGTCATCCAGGTGAAATCATCTGGTAGTTGAGTCATGGCAACTGGACTTCTTTCTTGTTAGGTAGATATGCTCATCCAAGCAGCTTCTTCAGTCTGTGGAATGTTGTTAGAGACCACAAACTTATCCTCCAGGTTAGTTTCTCTTCGCACCTGCCCTGAATAGGCTCATTGGAGTAAAACAAAGGAAGGGGAAGGTGTGGGTAGATGTAACAGTCACACCTTTTAACAGCCCCTCCTACCCCCATAGAGTGGGTAGTTAAGAGTGGTCCACCTGGTGGAGGTGTGAATTGGGTCTGAGTTTTCTGGGGATGGATGAAAGGGCAGCATGATAAATTCAAGACACGTTATGCCTAAGGCCTCCACCTCTGTTGAGTGAGTCGTTGTTGATATTCACATGCAAAGCTTCCCTCACTCCTCTCTTAAACCACTTGTCTTCTCTATCCAATATCTGGATATTAACATCCTCAAATGAGTGTCCAATGTCCTTCAAATGGAGGTACACAGCTGATTCCGGCCCTGAGGTGTTACTCCTTCTGTGCTGGGCCATCCTCCTGTGTAGCGGCAGTTTGGTCTCTCCAATATACAGTCCAGGGCACTCTTCGCTGCATGGAACGGCATGTATTACATTGCTCTTCTTCTGTTTTGTTATCTGGCCTTTGAGGTGGACGAGTACAATCTTCTAACTGATGTAACATGACTCAACTACCAGATGTAGAGGGAAAAGTACTGTTTTGATTAAACAGGCTGAAATCTAACAAATCACCTTGACTAGATAATATTTACTCTTAAGTGCTTAAAGAAGTTAAAAAGTACATTAATAAACCCTTGACATCAGTTGTTATGAAGTCATTGCACACTGGCAAATTCCAAAGGACTGGAAAATGATGGTAATGTCAATGTGCATCACAGGTAAATTAATGGAAGGAATTATTAAGGATAAGATTGAACAATGCATGGCAAGGACAGGAGTTTTGCTGAACAATCAGCATTGGTTTAGAAGTGGGAGGTCATATCTTACTAACATGCTGGAATTCTATGAGTAAGCAACTAAAGGATTGGATCAGAGTGCTTCATATTATATTATGTACAGTATCTTGAATTTCAGAAATAATTTGATAATGTCCCACATAAGAGATTGGGCATCAAACTTAAAGAGGTGGGAGTTCAGGATGTAGTGTGTAGATGGGTGTAGATTTGGCTGAAATACAGGAAGTGAAGGGTGACAGAACCTTATCAGAATTGGGATATTAAGAGTGGTGTCCCACAGGGTTCAATGCTAGGGTTGATGCTATTTTTAATATAAATAAATGATTTGGATAGGAATATACACAACAAGCTGGTTAAGTATGCAGATGATCAAGCTAGGAGGAGTGGAAGATAACATACAGTAGAATCAGTTGAATCATTACAGAGGGACTTGGACAGCATACAGGCTTGGGCAGATGAAATTTAATGTAAATGTTGATGGTTACATTTAGGAACTAAAAATGTTAGGTTTGAATACACAATAGGAGGTCTGAAAATTTAAAGTCACTTTTTAAAAAGGATTTAGCAGTCATCATGGACTTGACACTATACATTTTCAGATAGTGTTCTGAAGACATTAAGAAGGCTAGCACAAGTTTAGACTAGACTATAGCACAAGACTATTTACCTTAACCAAGACGCACACTATACACTCTCAACTGGCAGAGTATTATACAGTACATTGTGCGGGCAAGCCAGCTTCCTTCAGCTTGACTTGACTAGACTCGATGCACATTTTGAAAATATTAGGAAAAATAATTTTTATTACACTCCTTTAGCAAGTTGCGTGTGGGTGTAGCCTTCAACTACATCTCTCAGTAAAGTTAGGTGTATAAGACCATACCATACTAATATAGTACAACGTCACTGCTTAATAGTCTTACAGACAACCATCTTTTCAATGTTCATAACAAAAAAGGTCTAACATGGTAATAACACATTTTATAACACATTTTCCCTACACTTTTGATTTCCAGGTAATCTTGGAATTTCTCAGGATTTTACTAATCAATTCTGATATTCAGTTTGTAAGGTGATCATCTTCTAATGCTTCAGATATTTCAAGTACTCTCTCTCACATTGTTTTATCGGCCTGTCTTTAGAATCTGAATTCATTTCAAATAATTTTAATTTAATTTCCTGTTTTGCTCACCACCTTCTCTGTCACAATCACCATCTCTTCTAGCTGTTCAATGCAAGATGCTATTGTGTATTTCATGTTATTGAGCTGGGCACCACTCGTATCCACATTCCTGGCCATTTTTTGTCCCTCAAAAAATACATAACAATGACTGTTGTTGTTCAGTTACACATTGGGCTCCATTGCACTGACTTGCTCCCAGCAAGTTTATTTATTTTCTAAATGCTTGAGGAATAAAGGTTGAAAACCAAGCACTGACAGAGTCCAGTCCAGTTGCAACGTTGTCTACAATGGCTCCTTTATGCAGTCCTCAAAATACAGGGAAGGTCTATCTTCCTTTGAATGATCGGTTTACTCTTCAAGACACACTTCAGAGACTTTTTAATAATCTGACCAAATCCATCAGGCAAATTCTGATTGATTAACATCATACCGTTAAGTCTAACAATTCCACTAACTCTTGCAAATGAAGAGAATGTTACATTTTTGTTCTACTCCCACTTGTTCTCCAACAAACAGGTTGCCCAAATTCTATTGTTTATTTTCCTCTATCTGAGAAAGCATTGTGTGCGGTGTGCAGGAGGGAAGCTGAGGCCCTATTTAAATAAAGGGCCACTAGATGTTCGGCAAAATAAGGAATATATTTTTCTCAGTAATTTAACTTATTATTATTGTCTTCTTGAGCAATGTTTTCCAATTGTTATTATAGTCTCAATGTAATTACTTCTCTAGAAAAAAAATATTGCTTCATTAACTTTGTGCCTGGGTGTTGCAAGTTTGTTTTTGGTTGGAACAATTAGCCCTACAGTGTCTTTTATACCTTTGGTTAAGCATGTACACGTCCAAATGGATCTTTTCAAGTTGGCAATGGAGCTTTAAGGTCATCACTCATAGGACCACATTTTATTATTTTTTTTTTAATTTAATTGCACATTTGTACATCCGGTGTGAGCTTTTCCTAGTCATGGCCATGCTGCACACATCATTTGCACCCTGTAAAGATAGTGAAAAAAGAATGTATGGAGATTCATATCCGGAATGCATTGCTCACAAGACATACTGTAGCATTTTGATTCTTTTCCACCACTGAGGGATATCACTCTAAATTTTAAAGAAGCCACCAAAGAACTTTCCAGTTAATAAAAAAGAAGTCAACAGTACGATGCTCTTATTTCAAAAAAGCACAGAATACTGCTGGCTAGCAAACAGCTATATATGAACTATGTACTAATTTGTTTTTTAAATAATCGCTGGCCTTGTTCTGACCAGCAACCACTTGGCCATCAGCCATAGGAGTTCATGTCTGAGTTGTGCAGTTTTGCAAGTTCTTTCCATAATATTGTCGCCTGTCCTATTTCACCTTAAAGCCATTCAATTCTAAGCTATAGATGTTTATGTTTCGGTTTATGTTCATTGATAATATATTTTCCTGAGCAGCAGGTAGTAACGAGGATGTCACTTTGCCTGGCATTTAAATAAGTATGGCTGTATTTTGTCAGAGCATATCAGAATGATATGAGGCCAATCAAGACAGTCCAGGCACCAGCAATTCCCTGACTGATTAAGCTTTTGCCTAGTAATACTTCTCAATCTGCTGTTTAGAATGGGCTTTTAATCCATGGCCCCTAATTACTTCTAGGTAACTTCTTGTGGGTTTCCGGATCATGTCATAAAGCTCCAAGTTCATACATCTATAACTCCCAATAGTGACTCTAGGTACCCCAAGATCCTACAGTACCACTGACTTGAATAATTGATGGCTAGTAAGGCTGTTCTGCTGAGTACCATTGAAGTGGAACCATAAATTGTTCCAGAATTACGTATTGCCCTGTGGCAGCTAGGGAGGCCCTATACATGGTAACAGGGGTTTCCTTGCTTAGTTCAGGGTCCTGAATAACCTAATTAAATTGGAGCAGCATCTTCTCCTAGTCATAAAAGGTGTCACTATCTGGAGTTGCTTCATACAACTTTACCTGTAAAAATGTAATCTTTGACAAGAATAATAATTAGACTTCGTTACTGTTCTTTCTTATATTATATAGGTATTGTTACAAGCAGCCCAACTGCAAAGTAACTTACAATATTATTGACCAGTAACGGTGTACTGCACGATAACATGCAGTGAATACACTTGACTTGAGCACTCATAGTTTTCATACTCTTTCTCTGTACATTTAGCATTCATTTGCTCAGAGGTTGATACGCTTACTACTTCCTGAGTAGCTCTTCTTTTCTCTCTTTCTGGCCTGCTTCTTCTCTTCTTTCGTTGGCACCTTTTCGCATTAAAACTGATTAAGTCAGTGTTTGTGTTGCAATTACTTAGCACGTTTTCCTTCATTTTTCACTGAAGCTGGCACTTAAGTCTTCAATCTGCCTTAAGAATGATTTAAGATATGAAGAGGTAGAGGAAGTGATAGCAAAAGTGGTAGGGATGAGAACTGGCCGCTGCCGAGAGTTGATTCTACAATAAAATAAAAATAAAAAGAGGAATAACCTTGGAGGTCAATCATCACCCTGAAAGCGGATAGTAGATGTCACGTTGTATATGTTTGCCAAATTCCAGGTCAATTGTTCAAACGGTTTGTGAGCTACAGGTGGTTTAAAATCCTGGACAGACTTACGGACAGCCACTGTAGCGTATTATATAAGAATATATTATTCAACAAGGATATGTAGCCATAACAGAGTATTAAATTAAATAAAAAATCTTAAGGCTAATTATGTAAATGTATCTGTCATAACCTTCTGCTGTAATGTAGAATGAAGACCCATCTACTTTAACACAGATGTCTCTTTTCATTGAAAGTAGAGAATACAGATTTCCCCCAGCAGTCTGTTGTATTTGTATAAGTGAACTGGATATTGAAATCCGTTTATAAAAGCCAGCACTGTGTATATGCTCTATTATGGCTTCATTTAAAAGTATTCATGAAGCTAATATGCTAATGCGTTAGGTTCACTGGTTGTCAAAATGGAGTCTCATCATCTATTTAGCAGTGCAAATGGTTTTGGACTGAGGAAACTGTTCCTTTAGACTTACATCAGAATTGCACAATTAATATGTAATTGTAATGCAATCTACATTTGTGCCCTGTAACTGGAATGTATGTGTTCGAAATGCTAGATATTATTTTGCAGGAATACTTAATTTTAAAATATACAAGGTAATTGCTAGATTAAACAACACATTGTTACCAGTTTTAATCTGCTATCAAAATATTGCCTTTGTTGCATGAATTAGGTTTTTATTTTATAACAAATTATTCAGGATAATTGACAGCCAGTTAAATGGATGAATAGATATTCTTTCTTACAGTACAGGCTTTGTTATATGCATTTTAAGGACACTGCAGAATTCAACTGCAAAGCTTTGTATGTCTTTTCCTTATTTGTATTTAGAAGGCCATTCTATACGCATGCATTTTATACATATGCTTGACTTTCTATTAGCTTTCTTTTTTACAGCTGCTTATTTCTGTCAGATGTTTTTTGAACACATTTTTTTCTTACAATATTTTTTTTATTCTGCCAAATCCACTCGGGCAGAACAATCTCCTTTTCAAGTTTTGTCTTGAGAGCTGTAAAACTTTTAACTGTAACCTTTTACCTGTTTAACTGTCTGCATTGTAGCCCACATATTTAACCCTAGGATGTTCACTGCCTTTGGATGTTTTTTACTTTTTTCGTTTACTTCAGTCCAGTTACCACAAAGAGCTTCACAAGAGCATCCCCTTGTGTCGGGACCACAGCTGGACAAGGAATGAACTTTTTTTTTTTAATTTTATTAATTAAAAGCAAATAACAATCCATACAATCAAATCAAACTTAACAAAGCCAAAATTTAACCCCCACCCAAAACAAAGAGAGGAGAGCCAGTCAACAAAGCAAATCTTTGAAGCAGCAAAGAAGGATCTAGAAGATTATTCTAAAATGTTATTAAATAGATCCTTCCATAATTTTGAAACATTCTAAACAGATCCTCTGACTGCACGCCCAAAACATGTGGCCCAGTAAGGTTGGAACTGGATTGTAGCGTTCTCGGGTCGAATATTGATTTTTTAATCGAGATAAATGCACTCAACAGAAGATTTTATTTTGAATAATTGAGTGCTTTGCGCATAAGGAGCTCGAGTGTATTCTGTGCATGGCTGCCTTCCACTCCTTTTCTGAAATGTTAAGTGAAAGATCCTTTCCTTATTGTGCCCTGGGATCTTTGAAAGGAAGGGACATTAAAATGTTTTTATAAATTTGGGAGTTGCTCTCTGAGTCTCAAAGACTGATCAATATTTCTTCCTGAATAGAACAAGGCGGAAGGAGAGGAAAACTGGGAAGTTTCTGTTTAGCAAAATTTCCAGCTTGAAAGTACTGGAAAAACTGTATTGATGAGCAGCTAAACTTGAAATTTAATTGCTTGTAGGATACAAAAAACATTATCAATGTACAAGTCCCTAAATGATTTAGTCCCAGACATTTTCCAAGCATTAAATACTCTGTACATTTGAGAGGGTGGAAAATGTGAAGGTGCAACAGATAAGAGGTGCTCTGTCTTAAACTGCTTCCTACATTGGGTCAATTTTGTGAGTAAATGAAGAGCAATTGGATTAGTAGTGTACTGATGACAGTTTGTTTACTGGGGCACAGAGCAGGGAATTTAAAGATGTACAGCAAGACTGAACAATTTAAACCTCTCATTGACACTAGAATCAGACAGAAACAATTGATTTAAAAGATCACTTAAAATCTATATATATATATATAATTCACTAAGGCAAGACACCCATGGAAAGGCAAGACAACCATGGAAAGCACGCCAGAAGTGGCGTGGATTCACTAAGCCGCGACAAGTTAGACACCTATGACGCACACAGGAAGGAGCCACGCTGGAGGTGAATCGCCATATGCAGCGTGTAAAACGGTTTGCGAGGGGTATCCCATGGGATCCTTAAAACATTCCTTTACAACTAAGGTTAAAACAAAATGAAGTAAGTAGTCTTTAAAAACCGAGTTTTCGGTTACGACGCACGACCGCATGCACCATAGCAAACTGTTTTACACGCTACATACAGCAATTCGCATCCGCGACAAACATGCGTCTTCTTAGATGCTCCTGCAGGAACACGGAAAGTCTACGTGAGTCACAGGTGCATCTGGACTGTGCAAAGATGACAATGACTCAAGTGACGAGTTGGAGGTGGGCACATGAGCGATGGCGGTCTGCCACTTTTCAGTCTCGGACGATTGTGTGTTGGTTCGTTCCATGCATTGTTACAATGTTGCTTTTCTTGCTGATTTATTACAGTACCGATTTTTCAAATGTTAATTTTCTCCCTGTGCTTAAAAATCATTAAAAAAAAGGCCTCATTATGTGGCGTATGGTACGCCGTGGGTTGGCTAGTTATATTTATTTGCATCAAAACAAAAAACAAGCATAAACTTATTCAAATAATTATTTAACCTAGGTAGATTAAGTCTTCATGTCCCTATAGCAACAGCAAAACATGGGTGACACGATCCCAGACGGTTCAGTTCCATGTTACAAACTATATATCCTCCGTTGAAAAATGAAAAACAAAAGATGCCTTGTCAGAGAGAGAACTCTTTGAAAATGTATCTGGCAGCTAAAAGACAGAGCTCAGTGAAAGAGTTCATTTCAGTTTTTTTTGAGACAAAGAGAGAGAGATAAATAGAACCCCCCTTGCAAGTGTCTGTCAGCTGATAGAGAACAGAAAAGTGTTCATTTTTTTTACCAGGCAGCAACTAAGCTAAGCTCTTTGCAAAAGTGTCAGAAAAGCAGCAATCGGAACAGAGCACTCTTTAAAAAGTGTGTTCTTGTAACAATTAAAAGAAAATAGCATTAGCTCTTCTTCCTTCTTATCCATCATGCACATATACATAGAACACTGTATTTACTTGTTTTCATTTCTGATCACAGAATGCCATGATGTTTTTCAGTTTTCTCAATACATAGCAATTATTATAGTAAATCATTATCACTAAGCTTGAGGCTGTTTTCCATTGGACATAAAAAGCTGCATAATCTAACTATGCCAAACGTTCTGAAAAGGGTTAAATTATGTTATATACAAAGATGTGCACATACACAAAAAAAGGTTGTGATGGACAGCCGGCGTTTCAGCTCGGCCAGGACGTCCCTTAACAAAAGACAGCCTTTTTAGGGCACTACATCCCCCAGGATGCTAGATGGCAGCTCCCCTGGATGGAAAGGGTTCCTCGGATTCCCACAGGGCAGCATGGGACATGGAGTCCGTCTCATCAGTCCTTCAGGGGGAGCTCACCAAGAACCTGGGGACTTTTACGATTATGCCAACCCGGAAGTACTTTGGGGTCATGAGAACGGAAGCCCGCAGTACTTCTGGGTCATGGACTTTAAAAGGACTTTGGGAAACTCCAGCAAACAGAGCTGGAGTTGGGTGGGAGTGTGACAGAGCTGCTGGGAGTTGGAGGATTGGATTATTGATTTATTATTGTATTGATTGTATTGATTGAGAATCGTGGAGGTGCAGTGCTTTGGGCACTATTATAGAAGAAAATGATTAATATAATCTTCTTGGTGTTTTACACGTGTGTCTGGGACGTCTGTCTGACAGGTTCAGCAGGGCAACAGCGATCCCTAGCGTCCACAAGGTGCATAGTACAATACAATTATGTACAGTATATACAGAACATGATTGATAGTATTTATTAGTGATGAGCGAACCCCACTGAATTCACTTTGCCTGGATTTCGGCAAAATCAGGGAGATGTTTGCAAACTTAAACTCCGCAAAATACACTGAAATCAATGAGGAAGGAGAAACTGAACTACTTTCAAGTGGATTATAATGGTGCAATGGTCTTTTAAGCGTCCCTGAGGGCTAGAGAAAAGTCTGTCAGCAATTCTAGAATAATTACAGGTATATGTGATCTGAGCTGTTAAGCAGTAATGTTAAACACTGTGCCACTGGGCCTCAAACAACAAAAGACACAGAGGGAATAACCCACAAATAATATGCAACAAACAATCAGAAACTAGTAATAAGTAAACAAAATATAGATCACTGCATTGAGAGTGTGCCAATCTTGAGGTACACATCAGCCATGCCCCAAAGTGCCATTGTGGGTTTGTCTCATTCCATTGTTTGAAGCTGTAGTTCCAGACACAATAGAAACGTCTTTTTCATTTCCGATGTATCTATGCAGATATTTTGCACTTTTTTCTTACATCAAGAATAAAAAAAAAAAACCTTTTAAATAGTAATACATGTTTTTTTTTTTGAATTTCACAACATGCCCTGCATATCCAGACTAGAGCTGCTGATTAACTGAACAAACTGCATCTCTGTTGTTGGTTATTAGCACTAAAACATGAATAATAAGATAGTTACAATCTGTTACTAACCCTCACCTATTATGTTTCTCTTTTTTGGTACTCAAATGTGGTACTTGCGAAGATCTAAACACCTGCGAAGATGTTTTGCCTGCCTAAGGTAAAGTCATCCCTGATGGAGGATCACAGGAATTGTCATGTTGAGGGGTCCTTTCATTGGATTGGCTGGCCCAGCACTAACTCAGCTGTAGAATGGCAAATTGGGGGAGGCAGCTTAATGGCTGAGGTCTCCAGGGGCCTCATGTATAAACGGTGCGTACGCACAGAAATGTTGCGTAAGAACTTTTCCACGTTCAAATCACGATGTATAAAACCTACACTTGGCGTAAAGCCACGCACTTTTCCACGGTACCTCATGCCTTGTCGTACGCAAGTTCTCCGCTCGGTTTTGCAAACTGGCGGCACCCAGCGTCAAAGCAATGGTACTGTTCTTGTGTGATTACTCATTATTTTCATGACGCGACTTTATAAATACACAGAAACTAACCGCATATTGTTTATTAGTGTAATGCATCTGATTGTAATTAACTCGTAACAATATAATGGTCCAGGGAACAGCCATAGTATTCCAAATGCCATAACTACTTTAGCATTGTTACTCTCACTTCTCCTTCTCCTTCTTCTTCTTCTTCTTTCAGCTCCTCCCGTTAGGAGTTGCCACAGCGGATCATCTTTTTCCATATTTCTCTCACTGCACCACTCTGAGTATTTATATCACTGTATCTGAGTGTGAATCACAGCAGCAGCTGATCGGAAAGAGAATTATCGGTATACGGCATTAAGCACACGCTGTCTCTGCCACGGCAAAACGTTTCAAAGCCTTTCCTGTACGGACCTCGCGGTTCAAAACAGTTTAATCCCAAGAACTTTAAATGCAGCCAATCAAGTGCTCCTTGTAGAACTGTCTGGACTTAAAAGTACAATCACCTCACTGTAAACTTGCACTACAGTTATAATATCGCACAACCTGAGCCACTTTATAAAGCGCGTATTTACATATGATGACGATATCATTTTTAAGGTGAAATGCAGCAAAATATGTTTGTTAAATTATACAGATAAAACTTTAACTTCATTTAAATAATCTATATTCTTCACTGGAAGTGTCTTTAAGGATAGAATAATTAAACATGTACTACGAAGATATTTCAATGTTCTTTAAACGTTTTGAAGAATCGGCGCTAAGCTTACAGATGGCTTAACGTCTATTACAGAGCCGATTGTATGGCGATCGGTTACTTGGGGAAAGAAAAGCACTGACTGCAGTGACGGCTACGCCAATATATATTGAATATAACACAGAAAGATAAAATAACAACACAGCTAAAAACGCAGCGACAAATTTCGGCAAAAGTTAAATGCTTGTGTCATGAGCACGAGGCGGCTAGTGTCTGCAACGGACGAGGCCATTCATCGTGCATGACATTGGTGGGCGAAGGAGCCACCAATTCTTCCTCTGCCCAGTGCCACCACAAGCTTAGAGCCGCCCCTGAGTACTACTGCAATAAATTATTTCATCGAAGTGAAACATGTTTAATAACGTGCTTTAACTCCTATCATCATGAAAATGACATCATTATACATCTCAGTATTTTAGTTATTCAGAGAGCTGTAATATCACAAATGTAATGGACTCTGTGTCCAGTTGGAGGAAGAGAGCCGGTTTAAGAAGCAAGTAGTGATTCACACACATAGAGCACATAGAAAATCAAATACAAAACAAAGCATTTAACGTGCTACTTTAATTACGATGTGATTTTAGAAACTGGTTAATTAAACAATTTTAAGATGAATTTTATGATGTTCTACTTTAATGACAAAATAAACTACGTGATTAAAGTGGAAATGTCGAGATTGAAGTGGACATTTCGTGCTTTTTCCCCACCGTGTGGCTTTTTTCTCTGTACCCTAATAAGCTTTCATATGACACTCAGACAGTGGGCTTACAACTCGGCTTTCCACGCGACTTTGATATGTGACTTCTTTTTATTTCCGCACTGTGCGATTTTGTGGATGTGAGCTTTCATGTTTCTCCAACACGCTATGCCACTCGATCAACTTCCTTTTGTTGATTATACCACGACTTATTTGAACAAATAGTATGTTTTTCCTTTGCCTCCACTTGGTATTCGCTGAAATTCTTATGTTTCCCCCCGTGCTTTTCCCATTGTCTTTTCACAGAAGGCTGCACTTAAGGGCGATTTATATTGATTTGCATATTCAAAGAGGCGTAATTCTGGGAGGATTTGGGGCGTTACATAATGCGCGTGCACGAGTGTTAGTTTTCACGCTGATCGGGATTTATGTAGCGGAAGAACGTGGAAGTTGGAGTATGCACAGATTCCTGCATCTGGATTTTTCTGTGCGTAAGCACATTTCGGCTTTTGTGCTTACGCCATGTTATAGTGCGAGTTCTACGCACGGCGTTATACATGAGGCCCCAGGACTCTAAACAAATCCAAATCATATTATGTGATATCATCTACTGTTAAATTGTGCTCTGTACTTGTAATATTTTTATTTTACTGTTATATTGTATTGAGGATTACTTGTGTCCTCTTCTGTGTATTGTGTTGTATTGACCCCCTTCTTTTTGACACCCACTGCACGCCCAACCTACCTGGAAAGGGGTCTCTCTTTGAACTGCCTTTCCCAAGGTTACTTCCATTTGTTCCCTATTAGGGTTTTTTTGGGAGTTTTTCATTGTCTTCTTAGGGAGTTGAGGTTGGGGGACTGTCAAAAGGCAGGGCCTGTTAAAGCCCATTGCGGCACTTCTTGGTGATTTTGGACTATACAAAAATAAATAGTATTGTATTGTGCATTTTATTTTCTGATCGGAGGAAGGCTCCTTTAAGGCTTGTTTTATGATCATTGCTGAGCACATGTGTTATGTTGCTAACGGACAGTGATCAGCGTTATATATCTTTTGGCAGTAATAGTGATACGGCAAGTTTTTTGTTTATTTTTTTAAGAGCATGCTGAATGGAAATCTGGCAGTGTTTCACAACCTTTGTGGCTTCAGGACACATTTTTACCTTTTTAAATTCACTGACAACCCCAAACAAGGTCAAACAGTGTTTGTGCTGTGAAGAATGCTTTGGTGAACTTTTTTAGTCTTTCAAGTACATTTACTGTATGTGCAGTCTACCTAGATATAAATTCCCATGGGATGTTGCAAAGATTATTGAGATATCAATCCCTACTCCTGGTATTTGTAAAAAAAAAAAGTCTAGATTGAAGCTGTTATGATTTGGCAGTTTATGTTACTTTTGTATTGTAGTTTTGAATTATTTATGAAAGATTCTTAGCAGTCATTGTATAAAGTTAACATCTTGTTTGGCTATTTTTGTCTTTATTATGGAGGTTGCCATGTTGTTTTGGCTACTGGGACCCACTGCTACCACATACAGTCTGGAATCCTTTGGTGGATCAAACACTTGAAAGATGAAGAAGACAAGATGTGCTTAGTGCCAATTAATTGAAAGAAATCTAGTTAGAAATATTTTCTTTTCTGGTTTCAACCTCCTTTCTTTTCCTAAAACTCTTGATTCTAGCTTATACTTTTGAAGACTACTGTCACCTTGGTTATTTACTTTGCCTCACAATAACCAATGGGCTTTTCCCTAAACTGTCCATAAAAGGAACATCCATTGCACTTCTCCTTTCTTGTCATTTAGTTGCAAACGGGTCACTGCAAAAAGCTATATCAAATTATAGATAAAGGAGATAATTATTTTTAAAGATAATTTTCTTTGGTGATTCATGCTTGTGACGATGTGGGTTCTGGCTCCACGCTCCCATGGCTGTTTGGGAACCCAACACCGTCGATAATGTTACCGAGTGAGCTAGTCAGTGGAGGCAAATAAACACTTGAGCAAGGGGTGGTGCAAAAAGTGCAACAGTGCTTTTATTTAAAACCAACAACACAAAAACAGTGTTCATAAATAGTGCAGTAGTCCAAGTTCTTCAATAAATAAATAAATAATCCATTAAATGAAAGTGGAGGTTAAAACAATAAGAAAACAATCCTTTAAAACCAGAGGTTAAAATGATCAGGAAGCAGTCTTAAAAACCATCAAACAAATCCGGTGCTCTTCTGTTAGCGTCTCACCTGCTAATCCCATTTGGGCCAAGCAGCAGGCAAGACGCTCTCTGCAGCTGCCCTCCTACAACACACACATGAGACTGGAGACCTCCCGAACCCTGGCTTCGGTATGGCACTCATCCCAGTCTCGGAGAACTTGGCTTCCAACCAACGGCCAGGTCGCCCACGTTGGGGATTCCAGCACCAAGTCTCCCGACTTCCGCTGCCTTTCCACGGCCTTCTGCGGCTCGTCGCTTTCCTCTAGGAACTCCCGCTACCTGCTCACTCAGCGGGAGCAACCTCAACTCAACGCGTCTAGGTGTTGGCCTAACACCCAGCTTCCATACAGCTACCCACGGCGCCGATCGCTCACCACATGCACGCACGCGTGTCTGTCTCTCTCCGGCACCGCCTGCTTCCACACTCGCTCCCTGTAACCTCCGTCCTCTCTTTCCTTTCCTTTTTCTCTCCGATCGTTTTTACCCCCCTTAAAACCGACTCGCGCTTCTTTTAAAATGACGAGGGCCACCGCAGCTGCAGCATTAGCCACGGGACAATCATGAATGTGGGCAGTTCCTCACCTGTGCACTAGGTGAGAAACGCCCACACCCTACGGATCGTCCCGCGGCCCACTATGGCCCAACGTCCCCTCGCTAAGCCGCGAGCACATCGATTATTTATTAAAAATGGCCTGTGCTCAGTGAGCTGTGGACCCTTAACACCACAATGCTACATTGCTTTTTTTCTAAGTGATATATACAAGGGTCTAAACTTTGCAAAAAAAATTCTTTGGAAATATTTGGAAGGTCTGATTTGCTATGGTTATGAAGAAATGAATGCTATATGTAGGACCTCACCTTCAATAATGAAAAGATAACTCTGTGTCTTTTTAGCAATAATCTCAAATCCTTTGATAAAGCATCTTAAATAGGTTTCACATTCTCATGATCTATTCTTTCTTTCAGTGATGCATTTCTCAAAATTAGCACCATTAACAAACAGTCATTCCCAAACTAATAATGTTGCTGTTCTTCCCGTGCCATAATGATTTGGCTAATGATTTGTATAACCCCTGCTTCTACCAATTTTCTTAGTTCAGAATGCTTCATTGCAGGGATCCAATGGTCACAACTTTAAGGGTGGTATGAATATTATGCAAAATAAGTATTGTCCGTTTTCCGTTAGAACTCATAACATCTACTATTGATTTCAACGCTTTTAGCAATTGTGATTGCCTTTTTTGTTGAGGCAGTAGTCATTCTTAGCAATAGATGTTCTAGCTGATGCTTGCTTCAAAATATATTATCTTAGTTTGGACATTCATTCATGACTGAAACTCACTTTCCCATATTGCACTTGATATAACAAAGCCTCTAAAAGACCCGAAAACCAGGTCAAGGCCTTCCCTAGCCTGTCAAGAACAGGCCTCATTCCAAGCAGCCTGACCACAAACTCCACAGGCAGACTTTGCCCTACACAGGCCCGAAAAAGGGATTATAGGAAAGCTCCAGTTTCAATTATATTTTGTAATTTGTACTTACCACTTCATGTGGTTTGTAGTGATAGTCAAAAAAATATATAATCTTTAATGGTTTCATGCAGAATGAAGCTAACAAAGTTTATGCTTTAATGGAAGCGGTCAGTGATCAACACTGGACAACAGCAAACAAAATTAAAACAATCATGAAAAAAATTGGACATTACTTGTGTCACATAATCCATGTCAAGTCATCCAGTCGTATACTTAAAATGTGCAAAACGTTTGCATTTTTTTTTTTTTTTGTCAAAATATTGATAAATCGATTCTTCCGATAAAACAAAAGCAGCCCACAACCTGGAAGCCCTTTCACATTTGGTTGTACTTTTGAACTGAAGACAGAGGTCTTGGCCAATGTATCTTTGAGATTTTCTAACTTTTTCATTTCACAAATTCTGATCTGTTCTACAAGAAAAAAGACAGCTACTGTGGTTATTCTGACATTCTGACTTCTGAGTGTCAGCCTTTCCAGCAGCTCTGTGTATGACTTTATTCTTCTACCTTTTTTCTCTATTTTACTGATCACTTCTATCACTTTCTTTTATGTGGACTCGTTCCCTGGACACTTTTTACTACTTGTGAATTTCCCTTTGGGATTAATAAAGTATCTGTCTATCTATCTAATAATTAAAGTCTTACTAAACTAAACATGTTATTATCCACTAAAGTTACTTGATTTTTATTTTTCTGAATTTAAAGACAAAAATCTTTAATTCGTCCTTTATTCTCATCTCACTAAATTAACTGAAATCAATAAAAGCCGTATCCTCTGGCTTAACTGATAAATACAGCCAAGTGACATAAGCATGCAAATGAAAAGTAGCATGCTTACGTATTAAATCTTCTATTGGAAACATATAAATAAAAAAAGAATGATACTCAGCACCAAACAAGGAGGACCACCATGTCAGACTACAGAGAGGAACAATAGGTTACTATTTTCAGACCTTTCTAATTTAAAAAAGAATTGTATAAGTATGAAATAAACCAACTAAAAATAGAGCTGACTATACAACACATGTGGGGTTACTTAGTACTGGAATGATTTTATCAATAATTTAAAATGTTGCATTCAAAGCTCACAACATAATATTATATTCCAGCTTTAGAGAAACTTAAAATATTAAGAGTGATGGGTAGCTCTGTCAAAAAGGGGCTGAGGCAGGAATGGTGGATGCAAGGGTAAGGAAACAGGCTGCAAGCTCCTTAGAAAGAGAGACAAACATAAGCAAGTAGTTCTGATATTCATTATGTTGCAGTGTCAATGCAGAAATATGTGATCCATCCATTATGGGCAAAGAATGTCCTTGAAGGATTAAGGGGCTAAGGGGGCTAAGTCAGATGCAGCCTCTGCATCAATAGAAAATGTTCCTAGGACAAGAGAGGGCAGAAAACACAGAAAATAACTTTTATCTAAACACTTTTTACCTTCAGGGCAGTGAGCCACACACTAAATAAATCCTATTGCACATCTTTTGTCTGTGTAGAGTTTGCATATTCTCACCTTGCCTTGTGGGTTCACTTTATGGTCTCCAGTTTCCTCCCACATTCAATATAAGCATCTGTTTGGTTAACTGGGGATTCTTTATTTGGCCAGAATGAGTGGTGTGTATTCCCATGCAATTTTCAGCATGATGCAAAACATAGAGAAGCCACAGGAGATCGGCCTCCTGAAAGAAACATGAGCTCCCCTGAAAGAATTATTTATAAGATTTAGTGGTTTGGGACTTAAAATCCTGAAAATCGACCCATGCAGTTCTAATAATTCAACATAAATTTAAACTCAAAGTTAAAAGTCAAAACTGAGTATTGTGTTGCATGTTACATTTACTGGGTGACTACTAATGTTTCTGCAATAGCTGCCAGGCCACAATGTTTTTAGAATTTTCATGAGAATACAAGTAAATCCTGATCAGGTTGAATGACTAGCCCTACATAAGTACCATTTTTTGCTGTGATGAACTTTGCAAAACTCCCATCCCCAGATTAGTCAAGGTGAAGCTCCTCTGAATTCCAGGGCAAAATTTGCACTCTGACTGGCAGGATAAGGTGACAATCTCAACCACACTCTAATTTAAAGTTTATAAAACCGATTAAATCATGGCAGCACATAATATTCAATATGATCGTGAAGCTAGGTGCAGTATTGTGTTAGGAAATGTCTTGTATACATGCAACATGCAGTAGCCCAAACTGCCAAAACACAAAGGTGAGAAATATGACAGATTTAAGAATAATGGAATCTTATCATTTTTGTAATGTAAGTCATTTATATTGTTTAACCTTTTCTATTAATACCTAGCAGAAAAACAGCTCATGATAATATATGTATCTATGTTCTGGGCATCTTGGCCTCTTCTAGTAAAATGGATTGTAACATTTACAATGTATATTTTGCTAGCTTTGTGCTAAATAAGATGCAGTTATCATGACCCAAGTTCCTGCTGCTTAATCCACAGCTTTTTTTGGCATACATCTATAAATGTGTGCCACTCATTGAGAAATTTCTAATGAGCTTTTAAAATTTACTAATTAAAAACTTAACAAAATAATAAAGCTTTAATTTGTGTTTTCAGAACATTCACTCTGCAGCAGCTTTGTGGCAACGATAATTTAGTAGAAAAAAATCCGGGTGATGCTGCTATGCTCTTTAAAAATGCCTTCTGCCACCAGCAATATGCCTGTGCAGATGTAATTATCTAAGGTTTACTGGCTCTGGGAGATAAAGAGTTGAAATCAGAGACACTGCAACAGCTGTAAGAGGCGTTTTGTTTTGGATACAGACAGAGCTTGTGTAACTAGGCTTCTGACCACTCTCTCGCTGTGTGCATTTTAATAGATTAAAAGAAAATCGTGGAAATGTGAGGTTTTGCTAAATTAAATCAATTTTAATTTCATTGTTTAATAATAATTGTAAATAGGGACCATCTAAGCTAATACACCTTAATTAAACATGTACAATTATATTCTAATTCACGGCTTGCATGAAGCAAGCTAATTTACAGGCTAGTCTTACTTGCTGCAGATAGCTTTGTCGGTTTCCTTTAAAAAATGACGGCAATTAAGTTTTAAATTAGCTACTTAGTTAATTTGTTTGGAATATAAAGAGGCATAAAGACCTGAGACTATGTAGCGTCTGCTTCTTCAAGAAGTCTTCTGCCCTTTCCACCACTTGGTGCTTTGAGCTGTCCATCTGAATCAGTTTAGCTGTGACTATTCATCGGCAGGCTGATTTTTGGCTTTCCTTATGTTTGTTTTCTCAGGGAATTCCAGCAAAAAAAGACACTTTGGCATATTCTCTGAGAATATCCTTACCGCGTGTGTGCTAGCCAACCAACTCGGAGCTTTTGAAATTTTTTTGGCTATGCTTCTGGACACATATTTTCATTTGAAGTTATATTTATGAAGGCACTCATTATGCAAGGCCTTAGCTTCATTCTTGTTGGACTTCACAACTCTGCTGCCCTCACACTCATACATTAATGTTAATTTGCACGACAGTGGTAGAGCTTAATTTTGGTTCTGAGCTGTACATAAGCAGCCATTCTTGATCAATCTTTATGCTATTGCTTCCACATACATTAATTAACCAAATAATCAATATGATTTATATTTTTAAGAGGTGTACATAACATATCTGATTTTTTGTTTGCTCTGCTTATACAGATTTTACTTGAATTTATACAAATATGTAGAAGTATTTTAGCCTTTACTAGGAAAATTTTGACACTACACAGAATGGTCTGCGCTTTGTAAGCCCTCATTATATTTCAGTCATTCAGAGATTCTAAAAGTACTAAAAAAAACTCTGAGCTGAATGTACCAAGTATAAAAATAATAGAATAAACCAAGATTCTTTTATAAGTTTAAAACTTTGCCAGAATATTCTAGTTACAGAAATAAGCAGTGGCAAGGTGAGGTGTTCAAAGCAACTGTGTAGAGAATTTTTTGCAAACAATACTTTCATAAGATAATTAAAAAAAAGCAAACAGCTCTTGTTCAAAACAAGCTACCTACACAGACAGTAGCTGAAGGACTACAATACAATGCAGTACAATAAACAGATGATGATGATAATGTCCCTTGTCTCTACAGTTGGTTGCATGTGTAAAATAAGGTCAGGTCAGATCAGGTTGGGGAGCATGCACTGATACAGCATGTTGCCACACCCACCACTTAATGAAATAGCTCGGGATCCTGGTTAACAACCCTTCAAGCACACATGCGGTCCAGTCCCACCCTCCAGAAATGACCCTCTATCTGCCACAGCCAGGTGTTACATGGGTGTCCCCTTGGCCTAGTCTGGCCACTCAGGTCCTTAGTAATGAGGATCCTGCGATCCTGACACTCCCTCGCAATGCAGGTAATGTGCCTCATTTGATACAAAGTCAAACCAGCGTTACCCAAGGATTCTCCGAAGAGACACTGTACCGAAGGAGTCCAGTCTTCATCTCAGGTCACTGGATAGCGTCCATGTCTCACAACCATATAGTAAGACAGGAAGCACCAGGAATCTAAAGTCCTGGTACAGAAATATCAGGCGTGCTGCATACCCCTTTCCAGCGACCTCATGACCCCCCATGCTCTCCCAATCCATCTACTGACTTCATAGGAAGAGTCACCAGATGATGATGTACTATACATAACTGGGCTCTTTTGTTTGTTCATGTGCAGAGCTGTTTGCTTAGCCTGCCAGTCCAAAGCCTACTGGTTTAATTCAGTAGTCTGATGTCTTCTGACAAATCATTCAGATAATGATGACAATAATAAACACTATGGATAGAAGGATGCAGCCCTAGCTAACACCACATTCAGAAAGAAAGAATTTACTTAGATTGCAGTCCAGGATGGTACTGCATTCAAACATTTCATTGTGACTGTTATGTTGAATGGTTTTGTTTCTGTCTGTCTGCCTGTCCTCATGAAACAACTAGGCTGCCAATAGACTTATTTTGATTAAATCTGACTTACTTAGACTTCAGGAAAATTACATTTACAACGTTACATTTTCATTGAGATATTTCAAATTCAGAATGCTGTAAAAAGTTTAGAAATATCAGAGTCTCCAATTAGAAGTGAAGCAAAATGACACCTTTCATTGGCTAACTGAACAAATTACAATATGTATGCTTTCGAGGCAACTCAGGCCCCTTCTTCAGGCAAGTTGCAGTACAAAACCTGGAGTTCCCTGTGTTTATATATACACTAGGAAAGAAACAGCATTCAATGTCAAAAAGTAACAGACCTCTCTTGCCTACGATTCATTTAGCAGGAGAGGAGTACAATGCATAGGCAAGATTTTTTGATAACATAACTTTCACACAAAATGTTTTGAAGCTTCTTCACTTCTCATTGCATCCATAATGGCTAACATGGTACATCACCCTACTACTACAGAATCTCCAATTGAAAAGCACTGGCGAATTTGCAAACTCATTTTTTTAATAAAAAATTATTTTAATTACAAATAAGTTTACTGCTTGAAATTTAGCTTGACAGACGTCACCTTAACTTGTATATTTTGTTTATTTACTTCTTTTATCCGTCCAACAGGCACTTCTAATAGCAAAACAGATCCCCAATATAAGTTAGCCAAATACCAAGTAGACATATATGCCCAAGCCATTTGTATAGCAGCTTGCATCTCCTGCTGTTCGAAGTAAGTTAGCTGTAAAATTTGAAAAAAAGTGAAAGAAAATCACAATTCTAGAAATTATGAGAAGAAAGGAAATATGTAAACATCACTCTTTAAATATAAAGTTAATAAATATGTACTCACTATTTTTGATACAATTCAAACAACCTCACAGCTGCATTATCTACACAATATAATGCACAATTGCTTTATGTCATGGTGTGAAGCAGCCACAGTGTTACCTTCAGACAGATTAATTTAGCTCTTCATGAGGTACTAGTTTCAAAAATGATATGTTAAACTAAACTTGAAGTACAATCAGTTACTGGACCTCCACAACTAACAATAGCATATCAATCAATGAAGTTTCCCTCGGGATTAATAAAGGTTCTATCTATCTATCTATCTATCTATCTATCTATCTATCTATCTATCTATCTATCTATCTATCTATCTATCTATCTATCTATCTATCTATCTATCTATCAATTGAATTGGACAATACTGTCTATGAAGACTATTGATGTACCACAAGTCTATTTGGGCTCCATTTTTAATTACATGACATTGAAAAGTGCCGTTAAATATCATGTATAGTATTTAATGTAGTCTGCTAATATTGTATTATTGCTTTTTTTCCTTTTAAAAAAAGTAACTTATTGTTACAAAAATGTCTCTCTATATATAAAATTCAAAATCTGTTTGTCTGTCTGTATGTCTGTCTGCTTTTCACAAGAGAACTACTTAACGGTTTTAGTTCGGGTTTTTTTCTATAATGTGCTTGAACAGTCCGGTTGATTTTGAGACCTCTCTCATCAAGCTAAGAATCATAGTTCGTTTGTGGTACTGATTTATTTGCATGAATTCGAGAGAGATGCAGCGGGCCAAGGGGAGGGAAGCGGGGCCCTCCTCACTCACGCGCCAGCCTTAATGTATATCTTACATCCGCTTAGCTAGCGAATGAGAGAACTGCTTAACGGATTTAGATCTGGCTTTTTTCTAGAATTTTCTTGAACATTCCAGTTGATTTTGCAACTTCTCTCATTGCGCTAAGAATCATAGTTTGCTTGCAGGAGCAATATTTTCACGCTAATCTGAGACAGAGGCTGTGGGCCGAGGGGTGAGGGAAGCGTGACGTCAGGAGTTGGGAGCCAGACAGGGCCCTCCTCACTGTCCTGTTTCACTACTATGTGGGCGGAACCACGGGGGATGACTAGTATTGAATAAACTAAAATATTGTATCAGACTCCTTGATGAAGTTCTGTAAGCAAAAATGTAATACATTACAAGTTTCACAGTAGCCTCCAAATGCACTTGATTGTTGCACCATAAGTACATTTTCTAACATATTAGTATTTTTTGCAAAGATGCATGTCTGTGGTAAAACCTTTCTGGACACAGTAACTCAATAATGAATAGATTGCTTCTTCTGAAATTCTGAAGACAACTTGGCCTTAGAAGATAATTCAGTTTTGGGCAAATTCCAACTGTTTAGCATCAAGCTTCTAAAGTTCAAAGTTGTTAAAGCCATTACCATTTAGAGCCAAACCACTGTTTACAAATTCTCAGAATGTGGCATGCCTATTTAGGAGTTTAAAAGAAAGACTTTTGTGAATTTTGACTTTTTCTTTATTTACAACTGGAGCTTTGGTCTTTTGAAAGTTTATATTTTTCAAACAGTATCGGTACTGCATTTTACAAATATTTTGATAAATTCCCATTGTACATTGTACTCATGTTGTAAAAATGTAGAAAGTCAGGCAAAGGCCCACATCAAAGAACAGACAAAGGTGCAGTTGATCAGAGTGTCTTAAAAGGTTTAAACACATATTGTTTAAAATAGGAGTAAAAGAACTTGACAAAAATAAGATCTAAAAATAAAAATCATTAACACTGGTGAAAGAAGAGAAACAAGTCTAGGAATGAAGTCTTGTGTCTCTTTCAGACTGACAACAAAAACTTGTTTACAGCCTTTTTGTGCAAAACAGGTCACAGTTGGCAGTTGAGTAATTCCTGTCACCTGGTAACAGCAAGTTTGGTGATGAGCGTACTTGAGGGTTTGAACTAGAGTGAGTCATAACACCTAACGATATGCTTTTATTTATTTTTTTCTATATCCCAGACCATTCTTATTGCAAGCTTTGACAAATCTCATTGTGATTCCTTGGTCGAAATGTTCTTGAAGCTGAAAAAGTAACTAAGAATTGAAGATGCCTTGGAGACTGTCCTATTTTATTTTCAGAAGGAGGCTGGAAGTGCATTACCATTAGTATGCTATAGAAGGGAGAATAAATACACATTGGAGGTAATCCAAACATGAAAAGTTGGACAGGAGCTGATCTGACTGCAGTCACACAGGCCTAATTGTGCATTGCTCCAAGCATCCAATAGGGGCAGCGGTAGTAGCAGTAGTAGTACAAATAGTAGTAATGTGTACAGAGTACAATGAAATTCTTATTTGTATATCAACCTACATGTTAAATTTTTACATTATTGTGCCATAATAAACTAGTATCTACCCATTTTGTTTCAAAAGGGAGCCGCACTGCAAAGTCAAAGTAAACTTTATTTTAATTTCACAAAAGGGTGAAGCTCAGGGCTCAACAGTGTACACACACTTCAAATAAGACAAGAGAGTGTGCACAAACAACATTGCAACTTATTATTTGAATAGGAATTATGCCAAATCAATTAACTACCACAATTACATAGAAACACATCAAATGCAAGTTTCTCAGTTCAATGAGGTGACTGAATCTCTTCTCATAATATATAAAGTGACTTGTAGAAGTGAAGGTCTGACATACAATTTGCATATATTTAGCAAGAAGTCCACAAAATGAGAAAATGAATCTTTTATTCCTGAGCTTTCAACACCTACCAGGTATCATCATCAGGCAAAAATATGCAGACATTCAGGAATCAAAGGCAATATATAGTAAATGGAGAAAGGGGGTATGTGGGAGTGGGGGGATTACTAAGGTGGGGTTCAGAGGGCGTAGGTCTTAAAGTCTTTTTTATTATTTGCATGTTCTTCTTTTGAAGCCTGCATATGCATGTTCATGTCCAAGTGTCTGTTAATGGTGTTTTCATTTGATAGCCATGATTCAGAAAGTTCCCTAGCACATTTAGTACTTATTCTGAACCTTACTTGTGCTGTTTTCCAGTTAAACATTTGTTTGGTTAACTTGCGCAAAAACTGGAGGGAAAAATCATGATATAGGATGTTAAGGTAGGGTGGATGATCATGAAGGGTTTCATCGCATTGAGCAGCCTGACAGCTTGAGGTAAAAGCTACCACACAACTTGACAGGTCTGGCTCTGTTGCTGCAGTATCTTTTTCCAGATGGTAAAGGGATGAAGAATACATGAGGGGGCGTGAGAGGGGTCCTGCATGAAGCAGAGTGCCGTGCAGACACAGCATTTGAAGAACATCTTCAGAGAAAGGTCAGGCACCCCAATAATATTCTCCAATGACCTAAATATTCTCTGTAGTCTCTTGTGGTCAGACATGCTGCAATTTCCATACCAGAACATAATACAGCTGGTCAGAAAACCATTTTAAAAAGTGGTGAGAATGGGACATGGGAGTCTTGGTCACTTCTTTTGCCTCAGAAACTGTAGGAAATTCAAGCAATAATCCTGACCCAAGAAATGAAAGTAAAATCACAGAAGCTTTTCTTTACTAATGCTGGGAACTGTAAAGTGAAGAGATAAAAGACTGCTGTATCCCTGGCTGTGTAAGGTAAGGGACCAACCATTTTGAACACCAGTGCTTCAAACCCAGGTTCACACACATATAAATGCTGCATACTGTACACGGATGAAACATGAAGGGATGGCATGCTCCATAATCTTGCATTGCAACTCCTACAATAAAAGACCTCCTACACACTTAATTCAAGCAGATAAGTCACATTATGTTAACTGGGGACTGGAAATTAAGAAACCAGCATGTATAATATGGACTAATAAAATAAGCGACTTTTTGGAGCATCGGTCACATATTGGCCATCCATAGTGTAATGTATCTTAGTGGACTTCTCAAGATCAATATATACCTTGACTTTTGTGAACGTAAAGAAGGTGACTCCTGGAAAATAAGGCATTTAGTTGGGGTGTGGGTTATTCTAATTGCAAAGTGTGCGCACAAGCTTTTGTTTTAGTAGCATTTTGGATTTGTTGCCATATGTAGAGAAATATGATCAAATTTAACAATTGATGCACAGCTTCAGTGAGTATGATGTAAGATATTTGTTATGTAGGTATTTATGTGCAAAATACATAAAAAAAAACCTCTTGATAAATTAAGTCATTTTTATGGAAATGTTTCTTATAGTTCGAGAAAAATAGAGGAAAGCACTCATGTAGTCTTTTGACTTACATTGTCATTAAAAATGAATGAATGTATGAAGAAAGTATAATAAATGATAAGCATAGCTTAAATAATAAGCCTGGCTTTTTCCCTAAAAAGGGAAGGAAGACAGCTCCTGCCATTAAGAACGTAGAGTATAAAACAGAAAGACAATTTTACTGTAAGAAATATTCACATGATAACGCTGACTATAGGTAAAGCAGAGAATATGATTTTTGCTACTTTGATTTTTGATCAAAGTCTCATATAGGAACAAAAGTTTTGAAATGAAGTGTTAAATTCTCACAACACATTTGTGCATTTGAAACTGACACTTATACAAACAGTGGCCAGAGGCCCTCAGCTTTTTCTTGTTTACTATTACTTGTGACCTACTTTTCTGTAGAGGAACACAATGGCTAATCAGTCACAGTCCGCTGTTTCTGTCACCTTTTGCTCTTGATAAAATGACATCCTAGCTTACAGATTTATCATTATCCAGAAAAGAAAATTGCACTGCTTTCTTTGCTTTGTTTGGCTTGCATTTACAAGTAAGCTTAAGACAGCATGTAGACCTTTTTTCCAGTGATGAAGTGTCAGCTTTTCTATGTGCCCGTTAAAGAATATTCTTAGGGTTTATACACTCAAGGAGTTCATCTAAATTTATCTCTCCTTCCTAAGCAATTACTAATTTAGCAAGCTGCAGGGAATAGGGGATACTTTTCTCATAATTCTGACAAGAGCTGAAACTCATTATCAATGCTACATAGTTAATTTTTTTTATTAACTATGAATACATTAAAATATTTTTCTTTCGATGTTTGTTCATCCTAATTTAAATTTAGTACAATTCAATTAAGTTTGTTTTTGTATTGAGCAATTCACTGAGTGCAGGCACAAAACACTGTGACAAGTTCACAGGCAAATGTAATTATAAAGTTTATGATTTCTAAATGACAATGTATACACATAAAGACACAGATCTGTTTACATACACACTAAACTGATTTACATAAAAGAAACCTAACAATATCTGTCCATTAATATTATTGTTGATCATGGAGGAGATGAAAACAAGAGCTTCAGTCAGCAGCACCCTACAAGAAACTAAATCTCTAGGGTGGTCCACAGTTGGTTATACCAGACAAAGTCAATTTGCCACCCACCAACTCCTGGGCATTCTACACTAGGCTGTCTAATATCATGGTAGAATTATTCCATCTGGGGACTCCAAGGCTCCTAGTTTCTCAAAGATCTTTGCATGGGTAGGAGAACAGCTTGGTAGTTGAGAAGTGTCACTAAGTCCTACATCACGACACAGAGAAAAGAAACAAAATAGAGGAGTGTTAGTTTATAAGTACTGCATTACTTATATTTTGTACAAATGACTAATAAACAATATGCATAGCTAATCATAAAGATACCAACAAGAGAATCAAAATAAATGTGGATTAATAACAGTTGGTAGTTACTGTGATATTTATATTTTTGAAGAAATAACTAACAAAGTGAGATGACATATGCAAAGCTAATCAGCAGCTCTAGTCAGGGTGCACTAATTTAAAGTAATAAGTTTTCAGCCTGGACTGAAAAACTGAGAGAGAAGGAGCATCTCTTATAGTAGCAGGCAGATCATTCTGCAGCTTTTGGGCTGTGTAGCCGAAACATCAACCTCAGACCATTATTTTATTAATCTTTGGAAAGTCAAGTATGTGTGCAACTTTGGATTTCAATGTGCACTCTCGTTTGTAAGTAGTAATAAGTTCAGTTAAGTAAGCAAGACCTTATTCATTTAAAGTTGTTTATGTCAGGAGGATGATTTTGAAATCAGCCCTAAGCTTAACTGGAAGCCAGTGTAAAGACCTCAGAACAAGAATGATGTGGTTATACTTTATTCTTCTAAATGAACTTGGAAGGCATACATTCATCAATCTCCATTTTACCTTCATAACATGCTGCCAAAATGTATATATGCATCTGTGCTGATAGCAGATATGCATCTGCTATGTATATAACATCTGTGCTGCTTTGACAATGGAATCACCCTGTTTTCTAACACTTATGGAGAAGAGTTGTATTTCTTTGATGCAAATTGCAATGGAAGGCTCCTTAGAACAACAAAACTTGAGGAAAATAAAGAAATAAAAT
This sequence comes from Polypterus senegalus, assembly GCF_016835505.1. Taxonomy (NCBI): domain Eukaryota; kingdom Metazoa; phylum Chordata; class Cladistia; order Polypteriformes; family Polypteridae; genus Polypterus; species Polypterus senegalus. Next base: position 23,584,474 of record NC_053161.1, on the reverse strand, counting down.
ACAAACAAAAATATAAACAACAGGAATACCCTGTATGGCAAATATTGTGTATCCCAATACTATTTTGGACTCTACAATTCTACGTTACAAATCCAGATTTAGCTACAGTGCACAGTTGCTTACCGTCCAGTTTACAGGCTAGAAACTGGAATAATGAATTAGATTATGAATTCATTTCAAACTCTGATGTGTATATATACACAATTTATACTTTTTTATGTGGTATACTTGACTCTTATATTCCTACTTTATCATTTCAGTATAGCAAAAAATGTAGTATTTTCATATTTTTATCCAAAACAAGCAGTTATTTTGTTACTATGCTATGTGCAAATTTAATTTCATTGGGGATGAGTGGCTGGCGGACTGAGAGTAGCTGCAATATGAAAGAAAGATATTAAATACAATTTTCCTGGGGTTCAACTTCAGGGATTAAGTATGGTAAGAGATACTTCTGTGGGCAGAGAGGAGACACTGTCCCTAACTGTTCTTTCTCTTCCATCAGTAGTACCTAGAAGAATCCTTGTTCAGGCATCTGATTCTTCCTGTGGAGCCAGGAGAAGGCCCTGACCCTTCTGGTTGAAACTGGATAAAAGGAGGTAAGCCCAGAGTGATAGGTCTCACTTTGTTCATAAAACTGGACATAGAAGGATCTCCAAAGCTAATAGAAAGTGATATTATTACATTTAAATCATTTGGTAGTTTAACCTGAGGTGAAATAGGCCAAATTTCTTTTTTGTTGGCTTCTAATAATATTTTTATTATGTTAACATCATACAAGGTAGCCTGGCAGGCTCCCCAGTGTTTATTGTGGGCTCCACAAATCTTCCTGGCCATGACTTTATGTATGCAATCAGGAGCCCTACCCACCCAGGACACCAACTTAGTGGAAGGACCGGGGAAGAGAGGGTGCTAAGGGCATTATCTCCCCAGGACATTAGAGGGTTGGATTCCCTCAGGGCATGCTGGAAGCTGGCATTTGCTGCAGCCCTATTAGGTTCTGCACCTCATGAGAGGTGCCACCAGAGGTAGCTGCGAAGGCTGCAGAGCCCTACTATGCAGAGCTTCAGCCAAACCTGGTAGTACTTCTAGAACATGCTAATTGACCACCTGGAGTGCTCCAAGGTGCAGTGTAACAGGAGCCACCCACATTAATTCTGAGAACCAGAGTTGAGAGGAAGGGAGACAAAGCTTGCCTGGAGGGGTAAGGCGGAAGGAAAGAGAAAGAAAAGAACGAAGAAAAAGTTTGCTTTTGTGGTGCTTATTGTGCTTTAGTGTACTGTGCAGCTGAGGGGAATGATTGGGAAACATTTCCTTTGGAAAATAAAGGTGTGTTGTGCTGGAACTTTTGCCTGGTGTCTGTCTGCCATGTTTTGGCAGCTGGTGTGCCCCTGCAGGCCACAATACATATATATACTGTACAGTGCATCCAGAAAGCATTCACAGCGCATCACCTTTTCCACATTTTGTTATGTTACAGCCTTATTCCAAAATGGATTAAATTCATTTTTTTCCTCAGAATTCTACATACAACACCACATAATGACAACAGGAAAAAAGTTTACTTGAAATTTTTGCAAATTAATTAAAAATAAAAAAAATGAGAAAGCACATGTACATAAGTATTCACAGCCTTTGCCATGAAGCTCAAAATTGAGCTCAGGTGCATCCTGTTTCCCCTGATCATCCTTGAGATGTTTCTGCAGCTTAATTGGTGTCCACCTGTGGTAAATTCAGTTGATTGGACATAATTTGGAAAGGCACACACCTGTCTATATAAGGTCCCACAGTTGACAGTTCATGTCAGAGCACAAACCAAGCATGAAGTCGAAGGAATTGTCTGTAGACCTCCGAGACAGGATTGTCTCAAGGCACAAATCTGGGGAAGGTTACAGAAAAATTTCTGCTGCTTTGAAGGTCCCAATGAGCACAGCGGTCTCCATCATCTGTAAATGGAAGAAGTTCGAAACCACCAGGACTCTTCCTAGAGCTGGCTGGCCATTTAAACTGAGCGATCGGGGGACAAGAGCCTTAGTCAGGGAGGTGACCAAGAACCCGATGGTCACTCTGTCAGAGCTCCACAGGTAATCTGTGGAGAGAGGAGAACCTTCCAGAAGGACAAACATCTCTGCAGCAATCCACCAATCAGGCCTGTATGGTAGAGTGGCCAGACAGAAGCCACTCCTTAGTAAAAGGCACATGGCAGCCTGCCTGAAGTTTGCCAAAAGGCACCTGAAGGACTCTCAGACCATGAGAAACAAAATTCTCTGGTATGATGAGACAAAGATTGAACTCTTTGGTGTGAATGCCAAGCGTCACGTTTGGAGGAAACTAGGCACCGCTCATCACCAGGCCAATACCATCCCAACAGTGAAGCATGGTGGTGGCAGCATCATGCTGTGGGGATGTTTTTCAGCGGCAGGAACTGGGAGACTAGTCAGGATAAAGGGAAAGATGACTGCAGCAATGTACAGAGACATCCTGGATGAAAAACCTGCTCCAGAGCGCTCATGACCTCAGACCGGGGCGACAGTTCATCTTTCAGCAGGACAACAACCCTAAACACATAGCCAAGATATCAAAGGAGTGGCTTCAGGACAACTCTGTGAATGTCCTTGAGTGGCCCAGCCAGAGCCCAGACTTGAATCCGATTGAACATCTCTGGAGAAATCTTAAAACGGCTGTGCACCGACGCTTTCCATCCAACCTGATGGAGCTTGAGAGGTGCTGCAAAGAGTAATGGGCGAAACTGGCCAAGTATAGGTGTGCCAAGCTTGTGCCATCATATTCAAAAAGACTTGAGGCTGTAATTGCTGCCAAAGGTGCATCGATAAAGTATTGAGCAAAGGCTGTGAATACTTATGTACAAGTGATTTCTCAGTTTTTTTATTTTTAATAAATTTGCAAAAACCTCAAGTAAACTTTTTTCACATTGTCATTATGGGGTGTTGTGTGTAGAAAAAAATGAATTTAATCCATTTAGGAATAAGACTGTAACACAACAAAATGTGGAAAAAGTGATGCACTGTGAATACTTACTGGATGCACTGTATATATATATATATATATATATATAGTAATAAACGATTCGAGAACAACTCAAAAAGTGTTGGGGAATGGCCCCGTATATTGCTTAACAGCAAAAGTTAGTCCAATTAAATGAAAAAAACATCCAAATATCAGACAACAAAAGATGGTGAACTGGTGGCTTTTATAGGGAAGACAAAATGGCTGCAGGAAATGACGTCATCAGAGGGGGACCGGAAGTGTCATTATTGTGGGACCGGAAATGACGACATCGTGAGGAGCCGGAAGTGACGTCATCAGTGATGGGGGCGGAAGTGACGTAATCAGTGCAGGACCGGAAGTGATGTCATCTCCTGGAGCCGGAAGTGGAGTGAATGAGGAAGTGATGGAAGTTTCATTCTTTGACTTATTGTTTATACTGTGAATTGGTTCAATTGTCTTCTTTAGTTCTATAAGGTCAGAGAGAGAGGCATTAGTATCAGGAAACAAACCCTTATCATTTGTTATTTTGCTCACCTGAGGACTTGTTGACTGCTTCCTAATCGTGCGTGTGTGACAATATATACAGTATGACTATGCTTCTGACATGGCACAAGGATTATCTTTGGAAGTTGGTGTTTCAGTGACTGCTCAGACAGTGCAAAGGACATTGCATGAAGTCCACCTCTACCGACGGCATCCAAGGAGAAAGCCTTTGTTAGCAAAACAGCACAAAACTGTAAAATTAAACTTTACCAAACAACATTAAAAAAAGCCTGATGAATATTAGCCTCAAGTTCTTGGGTCAGATGAAATCAAAATAAGCTTGTTAATATTGATTTTGGCAGATTGTTTTGAAAAATAAAAGTGTTATTTTGCTTTTATTTACCAAAAAATCTGTCAATTGGGTAAACATCTTAAATAAAATTTTCATGATAAGTCAATAGTACCAGGGTGCTGTACCGTGTTAGCCATTATGAATGTAATGAGAAGTCAAGTAAAATTACCTTTTATTGGCCAACTAAAAAAGATTACAATATTTAAGCTTTTGAGGCAACTCAGGCCCCTTCTTCAGACAAGATGTAATCTTTTTTTAGTTAGCCAATAAAAGGTCACATTTTACTTGACTTCTCAGGTGTAGGGTGTTACAACTATTAGCCCAAGAAGGAAAACCACATACAAAAATTTGTGCACACACACATGGAGAACACACAAACTCTACAAAAAACAATGCCCGGCCTGTCATTTGTACCAAGTATTCTGGAGCTGTGAGACAGAAGGGCCTACCACTGAGCTGCTGTAAACACCATTTAGTTAATAGATATCGGCTTTTATCCACCCATCCTTTCATTTAATTTTCAAAGTAATAGTGGGACTGAAGTAGTGGCTTACAAGCAAGGCATGAAATTGTGGACAGGACACCATTTCACCACTGGGAGCTACAGTATACTTACTTAAAGTCTTACTCTAAGTCTCTTTACAATGCAGTAATGAACTGGGTGTGCATTACAAATAATTGGCTACCTTTGACTTGTTTTATTTGATTTCCCAAAATATTCAATATGCTGCTTCATTTCCACTGTATGCCCAAAAGTGGAATTAATTATTCAATTTATAGGTGTATAGGATTATAGGCTTTTTGGGTCATTACAGAGAACCGTGAAATTCTTACTTGTATTGTGCTAATCAACATGCAACACTGTGACACTAATTTCTTTTGGGATTTCGACATTGATATCTTGTCAACTTTGTTTTTCTTTTCTCTTTTTGAACATTGATAGAATATTTAAAAATTTTCCCGATAAACATTTTTTTTTTTCCTTTCATTACTGCTTGGAGAAAGAAACACAAATGCATCCAGGGTGGATATACATGTAGAAGTACATTTCTATTGATGTTCTTTTATGGCTTAACCTGAGGAAAAAAAAGACTATAAAATTATAAATAGGCTTTCTGAAGATCCTGACAGTGTTATAAAATATTTGCCCACCAGCAATGTGCTCCATATTTCCATAGGAAGCCTTTTAATGGCCAGACCCTTTCAGGTAACAGTGTTTACATCCTCTAAGAAGAAGGATGATAATTGGAAGACAACGGCCCGGAGATTTTTCTGTAAACAAAATCATATGCAGGTCTAACTGAAAGCCCACTACCTGTGTCACAAACCTTCCAGAAGCTACCAGAGCTAATCATTACCCAGGGGACACATGTGCATGATTAGTTATCTGGCTGTCAACAGTGTGTAGAGGCAGTGGGTCATAAATCACTGTATCGTGAATTAACTGAAAAACTTCAGATTTAGTTTTATGATAGAAAAGAGCTCGGAGTTAATTAAAAAAGGATCTTACATAAAATACTTTCATGCACACAAGGCTAGTTTTAGAAAATATCTTTGAATTTTTTAACATAGTGGCATAAAGTCATTCATCATCTAGGACTGGCTGTCCAGCTGAAAGATAAACCCATACCGTTTCTTCCTGGTTTAATTTAAAGGTATGTATCTTTTAAATGTATACTGTACACACTTTAAAATATTCAATAACTATAAGCTCTTAAGCAAAAACAACTATTTTTTAACACAGCTAGCTTTACAAAGTTGGTTATTTTTAGTCTTTCCTTCTAAATTTAAGCACTCTTCACAAGATGATTCAACAAAAGATAGTACAGCTTCTGTATGGAAATTGTTAGGTTTAATACATGTCTACTATTAATAACAGTATGTCAGAAAGTATGCCCTGTTTTCCTAATGGCTTTTGGTAGTGAATCAAATAAGAACAGCTGTGACACCAGGAAGCAGACAATGAAAATGTGTCACAGGCAGTTCATTCCATTGGAACATATGGTGAAAATGAAAATCTGTAAGCTTACTGATCTTAAATGTAATTGAATCAAGTTACAAAATGATTGCCCAAAAACCAGGTTAAAACCAAAATCTTGCAAATTTCTTTCTTAATCCCTAAGTGTCGTACGTGATGTTAATGGATCTGAAAGTTGCGCTACACCTAATTCTGTAAATTATACAGGTGTATTCTAAAAATGTTCCATCCTTTTTACCATAACACTTGTAGGCTAATTATAGACATGGAAAAGCAAACAACAATATTGGATTATCTACCATTCAAATAAGTTCCACAGGATATGACACAGTTTACTTAATGGCAATGCTCTTGGTAAGTGCTGCCTTATGTACAGTATGAGAGGGCTTAGAGTGCGAGAGCTGGATGGAGGGGTCACTATAATTCTGAGGCTCAACTTATGTCTACTGATTATCCTGGCTATCATAACAAAAACCATTGACATCGTCTGGTCACCTGAAATGAAAAGTGTACAGTCTAATTGCTCAACAGCATTTAGTTTTTGTGTTAACAAACAAATGTCAAATCTTAACTTCTGTATATTTTTAGCACCTTTGTGTAAGTAACCATAACTAATGTCTACACAGAGAAGCAGTGCTTTCCTACTGATATAACAAAGCACTGTTTTCAGATGACGAAGTTAATGTACTCTATCTTTGTTGCCGTGCAAAAGCTGGTGATACAGTTTGCAACACTTAGCGGGTTGGATAATTAATGGATGGATGCATAGTAAAAAAGTAGATATATTTTTATTACTGTACTTGAGATTTTTTGATATATTTTGACTTTACTTGAGTATATAATTTTTCTGTCTACTTTCACTTTTAGTTCATTACATTTGAAATGCAAATAGCTACTTTTACTCCAATATAAATTTTACTAGACATATTTATTACTGCAATATTAAACGCGAAAAAAAATGGGCTACACAAACAAACACCATGCATTACTGAGTTAATTTTCTCAAATACTGGCTCCCAGTGTTTTAGGAAATTTACCTATGCAAAGAATCTGGGACAATTTTCAAATGTACATTGCTGGTGCTAACATCTGATCATCTGTTGCAGTCAATCCTGGTACACCTCACCAAAGCCCACAGGGCAGGGTAGGGCTGGCTGGTGGCTAGTGATGTACAATCTCAGTCTCAGTTGTTTCCATAGCTGACACTGAGTTCAGACACTGTTCTCTTGGCATTCTGCATAATGGGGAAGAGCTAGATGTCTGGGGCAAGGCTGGATGTGGGTCTGAGTTATTTCCACAGCTGATGCTGCCATATTCAGACATTGTCACTGTCACATATTCACAACACTCTGGGAAGTTCCACAGGCTGCAGCAAGGTGTACTTGTGCATTTACAAGCTGTGTGTAGTGAGGAGGTTTCACAAGCATGGCAAAAAATATAAGGCTTCCACAAAAGCCCCACAAGCCAGCCAGGACTTTCACTAGCTTGCTCAGGTATAACATCACCCCAGGCAGCCAGACCCCAAACATGGGCAGGCTTAAAAAGCACAGTACATTGATAGGTGAAGGGTGACCAACAGAAGTGGCAGAAAGGATATTATTCATAACTGCAGCATTCAATAGATATTTAAATACACCAACAGGACGGTCTTCTACGGAAGCCGAGAGAGGACGTGATATAGCGTTATTTTTTTAAACTGTTTTCTCGAGATAACGGAATAATTTTATCGAGATCTCGAGAAAACGAACTTTATTTTCTCGAGATAATGGAATAATGGCAGAAATGGTTTGAAATGGCAGAAGAGCAGAACTGTATTGATCATCGCGTCACATTTTTGTTTAATCAAGGACTGACGCAGGCTGAAATATCTTTATGTCTTAGTTTAGAAAATAACAACGTTAGTGTGCGTCATTTAAGAAGACGGTTAGCAAGGCTTCAGTTGTATAGGCGTCGCAATCTAAGCCAGCCTGATGCCATTGTGCACCACATCGCAGAGCAGTTAACGGGCCCTGGGCAACTCCACGGATACCGTATGATGACAGAGAGATGTCGATTAGCTGGATTAAGAGTCACTAGAGATCTTGTATATGAAATACAATCAACTTTGGACCCAGAAGGCATTCAGCTAAGGAGACGCATGAGACTGCGAAGAAGGCATTACCGTGTCCCGGGACCAAATTACCTTTGGCACATGGACAGCTATGATAAACTCACACCTTTTGGTATCGCAGTAAACGGATGCATCGATGGCTTCTCACGCCATATCATCTGGATGCAAGCGAACGTCACTAACAGTAAACCTGAAGTGGTTGCAGGTTACTTTATTAGTGCTGTCATTGAGTTGGGGGGCTGCCCAAAAATAATCAGATCCGATCTCGGTACTGAAAATGTGCACGTTAACAGACTACAGCGTTTTCTACATGAGGATGAAAATGGTACACTTTCTGAACCTGCTATTCTTCAAGGAAGAAGTACTGCAAATCAGAGGATTGAATGGTGGTGGGGATTCTATCGGAGGCAAAATGTGGACTACTGGAGAGATTTGTTTCTAGAGTTTCAGTCTGTGGGAGACTTCAATGGTGACGTGGTTGACAAAGGTCTCATTCAGTTCTGCTTTCTTGACGTCATTCAGGTAGGAGGAACTCGTTCACACAAACACGCACACACGCGCACACACACACACACCATAGTAACTTTTTGGCTAAGTATACATATGAATTCTATACTATTACAAGTAGCCTTTACGCTTTAACCATGAGCCCATCAATGTGCCGATTAGGCTTAAATATATAAGCTTGGCGGCCTTCCTTTTTTGGGTAAATATATATGTTTGCTGAGCCATACCTATTGATGTGAAAGGTGGTGATGATTGTAAGGGTTCACAGCTGGATGGGGACCCACGAACATTTCAGTGAATAAAATTACACGCGTGGAATTGCGAGTTAGCTATTCATCACATTATTTGGTAAGCGATCTCAACGTCTTTGTAAAATTATTGTTAAGTAATTGTGCCTAATTTGTTATGTAGGGACTTAGTGTTTTTTTTTTTTTTTACACTTTACGTTTTGTTAAGTTCTCATGCATGCATCATGCAGCTACTGAATTGCGCAATTTGATCTGCTGTTTAGTGCACCTGTTTCAAGTGCGGCAGGAAAGTCTAAGACTTGTGGTGCGCATATTGCTGTATGTTTAAACTGCGTTTTAGAAGACACTTGACTGATCTTTATTTACTTAAACGCAAGAACGTCTGAAGTACATTCTTACAGTAAAATCATACATTTTAGGAAATTAACTTGGATTATTTGGTGAGTCCTTAATCAGCTTCGCTCCTTTTATATGGTGAACTGACCGCAGTGACACAATGATGAACAGTACTCAAAGATAACGTTGAAAAAAGCGTCTGTTAAATATGCCCCTGTTTAAGGTTGCCATCAAACTCTGGAAAGAAAGACATTTCAGCTTATAAATGAAGACTTTGTAGAACGCATTACCCTATGATAGCACAATTCAACTTTATATTATTTTATGGTCTTTTAGAAGTGACTTTTGGTTTTGGCAAAAGTTCATGGCAATTTCAAAGTAAATGTGTACACTGGCCGACTTATAGTCCTATTCATTCTCAGGTTACTCCAGTTCAGAGGAGCGGAGAGCAAGAGCCTATAATGTTAGAACTGGGCTCAAGACAGGGCCTGGACAGGGTACTGGTACATCACAACACATGGGTTCAAGCACAGAGACATAGGGAGAACATATACTGTACACTCCACACAGACAATCAGGTGCTGGATTTGAAACAAGCATGCTGAATCTGTGGCAGTGCAAATCAATGTGTGCCATGGTACCTCCCAAGCTAAGGGTATATTAGCATTTCTTTTTTACTAGTGAAATTTTCTAAAATTAACAGCATTCACATTTACAGCCTTATGTTGACTGCTAAACTGTCTAAGACCTATGGAAAATAATATTATGATAAAAAAAACAATATAGAATAAATAAAAAATTAAAAAATACTTGTTTCCTTTTGCGTAATTTATTTTACATTCTCTATAGATTTTTAATATTATATGGCAGCCCGGAGCAATATTCTTTCGGGGGACAATAATTTCTACCTCTGTCTATGTGTGCCTGTGTATTGGGGTTGTGCTGAGAAGATTAGTAACACATTTGACTAATTTGAATATTTTTTGCAGAGGGAGTTAGATACTGTGGTCAGAATGTGGAACAACCATCGGATCAGGCCAGGTGGGAGTGGTCGTGATTTATTTCACGGCAGACCTTTTCTCATGTACCAAGCACCAGAACTTTACCAAGCACAGGACTACCTCCATCCAGTTGACTATGACAAACTGGATATAATTGTAGAAGAGGGTGTTTGTATTTGGAAAACTGGTATTCCCTGTGATCCAGATCTTCATGAACTCTGTGTTTTGCTAATGGAGGAACACCATCTTGAATCTAGTTATACTGCTCTTGAGGCTGCTAGGCTATACAGAGAACTTAGGCCTTTGGTAAGAGAAATATTGTCATAACCAGAATAGTCAGAACTCCTGATGTACTCACACCAATATACGTAATAATATGTCCATAAAGGATCTTATACTCACTGTTTTATTTATGTGTGTTTCTTTTGAGTGTGTATGTTTCCTTTAGATTTTTTTCTTGTTTGTTTTGCTACTATGGTTTAACCTTTTGCTATTGATAGATTTCAGGTAAATGACTTAACCTTGAAAATTTAGTTGTGCTGAACTTAAGTGTAGTGTATTTTGGGAAAGTTGAAAATGAATGAATTATAACTGAATGAATTATGACTGTTTTCAGAAAGAGTTCTGAATTCAGCTTTAGTTCAATTGTTCAGTTTGTGGCAAAAATTGAACATTTAATTCAGTTGCTTTCTGACACTTTTTGTAAAGAGCCCAGCTCATTTGTAAACATGGACATTTTGAAAGAAGCCATGGACATTTAAATGAAGCTTGCTATTTGCATAGCTGCTGAACACCTGTAAAGGAGCTCAATCTACAGCAAGAAATCTTTATTTTAACTTTTTACTTTAATGATATATAATTAATAACTAAGGAACTGGGCCAGCTAGAAACTGACATCTGGGACTGAATAAAGATGCATGAACCCACCCAAATTGTATAATCTTTGTATTACTTATACTTGTTTTTATTTGTTGTCATTAGTTATTATGAACATAAACGTTTTTTTATTTGCTGTCATTATGGAAATAAATCACTTTAAATAAAAGCTTAACTCGGTGTCTTTGTCCTATTGCTATTAGGAAGCTCAGTGCTTCAATTGATCATTCCTTAGCTACAGCCCTTTAAAGGTACAAAGGACACTTCTTGGAAGCCTTGTATTGGTGGTAAGTTGGGTTGAATTAAAGGTTCAGCAAAGCAGTCTGCCATGGTGGTCTGCAGAGTTGACAGTGAAGGTAACAGGTAACAGATACACAGCTGATATTGACATTTCTTCCTATCCCCCAAGAAAAAAAAACTAAAACTTTAGTTGGTACATTTTGTGTTAGGTGCATACCACAGATGATCTTATAACACAATAAAACACAAATATTATTTTCTTTTTCCCTTCTGCTGATGGCTGAATGGAGGACGAGCTGAATTTGCAGCAACCTTCCCTTTCAGACATCTGAGTGAATGTCAACAGCATGCCCAAAGTGCAGAAATAAGTTATTTTACCTCATTTGTTCTAACTTCACTCTTCTTCCTCCACTTTTTGTTTTCTTTGTAATGCCCCATCACTCAATCAGCATGCAAATACATATCTACACTACTAGACAATCTGGTCATTGAAAGCAGTTTGGAGGTTAAGGCATAGAATTTTTTGACATATTTAAATCTGAAAACTAATATTTGAAATCAATATACTCTTACCCTATTATTTGGGGAAATAAGATGTCTGTAGATTAAGTGTTTATTTTTGTAATAAAAAACAATAAAATGCAAATATAAAACTAAAAAATGCTTTCTCCTCAAATCTTTTTTTTCCTCATTACATGACATCATATCACACAATAGACCTGCAGAAAAGAAAAGCTGTTAAATGTGAAACACAAATGTACATTTAAAAAAAAACTAATTTTCCAACAGTTCCTCTGGAAAAAATGTGTACAAAATTCAAAGATCAAACAACAGAAATACAAATATGAATTAGATGGACAAAATCCATGTGAACTTTGTGATGAATTTTCATATTAATACTTAATAATTACATCATTTATGTTGTTCTACAAGAACTTTTGTGTAAACAAAACAACTTGCTTGATCTGTAAAGGTAACAAAATGCAATATGTAACAAAGTAATGCATTAAAGAGCATTATGTTGAACTATGAAGAATAACATTTAGTAGTTTGGCTCTTGTTGAAGGAACTATGTTGCCTTTGTTGCGATGACAAAGAAACAGAATGCATATGTAACTGATTTGTGTATAAAGTACCTCAGGAAGACAGCATCCACTATAAAACATTTGGAGCAGTATGTTAATTATATTTCAGACACCTGTAGCACAGTTCAATGTATAATTGTGCTCCTTATTTGATGTATAGGCCTGCATCCCTGCAGTATCTTATCATGTGGCCATTCTGAGGTCTTCAATTGATCAAAAATTTTTTATACCATATCCATGACCCATATTCCACTTTTTAACACAGACAGAAACTCTGACCTGAATTCTGAGAAACTGCTGTAGCTGCATGCTAGTTCCAGGGCACAACTGCAAGTATGGGCTACTGGGGTCTAGTAAATTCAGACATGTCCTTAAATGTAACATTAATGGTCTTTGCCAGAAAAAGATCAGACCCTGTGCAAAACCTAAGGAACAGTCCAATCTCCTTCTGATCAATCTCTCTGACAAATCTTAGAAGGTGAAGAGATGTGGTCCTCTCAATTGGTGACATTGACTTTGGAAACTGGATGAATTTTGTGATGTTTCTTGGCTTTGGTTGAAGATCATCCAGGATCTTTTCCAGTGTCTTCCCACTCAAAGACTCTCCTATACCTTTCAGGACTGGCTGCCAGCACTTTATTATAAATGCTGGTTCTTGGACCATCTCCTTGTGTGCAATTTCTTTCAACAAGGTCAGCAAGTTTTCTTTTGTTGGCAGAGAGGTACAGTTATGACTGCTCAGAATGGTAAGAAGCTCTTCCAAATCAGCTTGACGGAAATCACTCAAAGCCTCTGTCAGTGCATCCTTCTCAGTGGGGCTAATGTAGTTGAAAAATGCCTCCATTAGATTGCAGGTATATGAAGATATGGAAAGAGCTTCATAAAGAAATGGTGGAGCAAGCTGAACAGGTAAGTATTGAAATCTCTGCCACCCAAAGGCCAAGATTCGGGCAACAGCTTTCCACTCCAGTTCTTGATAAGCGTGATGCAAAGTGGGGATTTTATATGTGGCTCCACATGTTCTTGTTTCATAAAACGTGCCCCAGAAGTCAGTAAGACAGTCCATAACAAGCCCATGCCCAACTCCATTCTCCAACTGTCCATTTTCTAGCACACGCTCAAATGTTATATTAGCATATAGTATGTTCTCATCTGAAAATGTCTGAATCATGTCAGATACACAATGAACTTTGCGAATAGCAATGGTCTGCTTCTCAGCTATATTCTCTGCATTGTCATAGAAAGATGCAGATAAAGTATTTGGGGAGGCATGGTTTGACCTGGCTTCTGGATTTATGACATCAGGTACTGCTGATGGGCTCTCAGGTGAAGCAGCTGAGTTGCTATTTGTGGGTGAATGTTCGGAAGGTTGCACTTCAGTTACAGGTTCACCAACAATGTCTATCATATTATGGAATATTCTGCAATCTGTGTTATCACCAGCAGGGCTGGAAACCACTTGCTCAAAAGCAGATTCATCTTTCTGATCTCCTTTGTCTTCAATCACTTCAATATCATTTTCTGATTCTTGCTGTTCAGGGGCAGGCTGATAAATCAAAGTGTCACAGAGAACATCCAAGGACAAGTTTCCGTCATCACCAAGGAAAATAACTTCTTGATCAAATCTTGAAGTGGTGGTAACAGATGGTAAAACTGCAGTCATTAATGGACTGGAAGTAAAAGGCCTTTCTGAGGACAGAGAGCTATGGGATGAAGATATGGGAGATAGATCCTGCTGGGCGGGTGCCACTGCTGTCTCAAATCTCTCTGGTGATTCGGCCCGTTTTACTGAATCATCACATTTTTTGGGTTTTGAACAAATGTACAACCTGAGTAATTTATGATAAGTTGTATCATACAACCTGCCAACTGTGAGAGTTGCATCTAAGGGCTCCTCTGAGCCCATAATACATAAAGAGAAGTCAAAGTCTTCAACTCTTCCTTTAGATGATTTTCCCTTAGGAAAGAATATTTGCTTCCCATCTTCTAAAATTTTGTTCACAGTATCATCTTTACTGACAATGAGCTCTCTTGTGCCCCCACCAGTTGGTCGTCTAACCTGCTTAAAGTTACCATTTTGATACACCATCCAACCCAGTTCTATTTTTCTTGTTTTTCGTTCAGCATTCTTGTTCCCCTTACCAACTGCTCGACGAGGATTACTTTGTGAACCTGTTGTTGCTGGGTACAAGCTTGGAAGTTTCATTTTTGATCGCAGACGTTCTATGAGTTTCCTTTTCCTTTCCTCATTGTTTGAAGCTGCTGAAGATGAATCTGTCCAATTTCTTGCATATACACGGTCTCCAAAATGAGGAATATATTTTGAAAGTGTGCCATCATCCATCAATCTGACAACCTCCAGGTCCACCTATCCAAAGAAAAAAGTTTATATTTTATATATATCATCAATCAATGTACTGTATAGCATAGTAACCTAAGGTATACCAAGCCATTATACAAAAGTTAAAAGTATTCAATGTGAATTTTATAAATAATACTTTGGTGGTATTCCACTAAGCAAAACTATGCTGAGTAAAATCTAAAAAATGCACATCTGGAACATGGATTTAGGTGAAAAGTTCCATTTAGAATGCTACTGATAGCAGTAATCAAAATAACTAAGCAATTAGAACATTAGAACACTCTGATGAGAACAGGCCATTCAGCCCAACAAAGCTCGTCAGTCCTATCCACTTATTTCCTCCAAAAAAACATAAAGTCGAGTTTTGAAAGACCCTAACGTCTTACTGTCTACCACACTACTTGGTAGCTTATGCCAAGTGTCTATGGTTCTTGGTGTAAAGAAAAACTTCTTAATGTTTGTGCGAACTTTACCCTTAACAAGTTTCCAACTGTGTCCCCGTGTTCTTGATGAACTCATTTTAAAATACAGTCTCGATACACTGTACTAATCCCCTGCATAATTTGAAACACTTCAATCATGTCACCTCTTAATCTTCTTTTGTTTAAACTGTAAAGGCTCAGCTCTTTTAATCTTTCCTCATAATTCAACCCCTGTAGTCCTGGAATCAGCCTAGTTGCACTTCTCTGGACCCTTTCTAGTGCTGCTATGTCCTTTTTGTAGCCTGGAGACCAAACCTGCACACAGTACTCAAGATGAGGCCTCACCAGTGCATTATAAAGGTTGAGCATAACCTCCTGTGACTTGTACTGCATACATCAAGGTGCTATATAACCTGACATTCTGTTAGCCTTCTTAATGGCTTCTGAACACTGTCGGGAAGTCGATAACTTAGAGTCCACTATGACTCCTAAATCCTTCTCATAAGGTGTACTCTCGATTTTCCGACCGGCCATTGTGTATTCAAACCTAACATTTTTAATTCCTATCTTGGTATCATCTGCAAAACTTAACCAGCTTGTTACTTATATTCCTATCTAAATCATTTATATATATTAAAACAGCAGCGCCCAAGCACTGACTCCTGTGGAACACCACTCTTAACATCGGCCAGTTCTGATGAGGTTCCTCGCACCATCACCCTCTGCTTCCTGTGTCTGAGTCAATTCTGCACCCACCTAAAAACATCACCCTGAACTCCCAGTTCTTTTAATTTGATGCCCAACCTCTCATGTGGCACCTTATCAAATGCTTTCTGAAAGTCCAGATAAATAATCTTATCTGCTCCACTTTGATCATAACCTTTTGTTGCCTCCTCATAGAATTCCAACATGTTAGTAAAACACGAATTCCCTCTTCTGAACCCATGCTGACTGTTCAGAATAACTCCTGTCCTTGCCATGTGTTGCTCAATCTTATCCTTAATAATTCTTTCCATTAATCTTCCTGTGATGCATGTTAAGCTTACTGGCCTATAGTTGCTTGGATCTTCCCTTTTTATACAATGGGATGATATTTGCCATTTTCCAGTCCTTTGGAATCTCTCCAGTGAGCAGTGACTTCCTAAAAATATGTGTCAAGGGTTTATATATGTACTCACTAGCCTCCTTAAGAACATGAGGATAAATATTATCTGGGCCTGGTGATTTGTTTGATTTCATCTTATTTAATCTGAGCAGCACTTCTCCCTCTACAATTTCCAAATCCCTCAGTACCTCCTTAGTAGTCGCGTTTACCTCTGGCAGGTTATCCACTTGCTCACTTGTAAAAACCTCAGAAAAATGTGAGATTAGGGCATCCGCTATTTCACTGTCTGTATCTTTTAATTCCCTTTACTATTCCTGATGCTCTTCACCTCCTCCTTGACTGTTCTCTTACTATGTAAAGAATTTCTTGGGGTCTTCTTTCGCCTTATCTGCTATATTCCTCTCCAACTGTCTTTTAGCCTCCCTGATCTCCTTCTTAATGGTTGCCCTCATGTTCTCATATGCGCTATGATTCACATTGTAGTCATTAGTCTTATATACCTTATAAAGTAGTGTTTTCCTTTCCTTTTCCTTTTCTAAATCTTTATTAATCCACCGTACAGTTTTTTTTAGTTTCCTATTAATTCCAAATTTAGGTATGTATCTATCTGTCCTGCATTACATGTAAAACATTCTTAAACCTGTTCCACTGCTCCTCGACTGTCTCCACATTTAAAAGCTTATCCCAGTCTATCCTACTTAGACTTTGTCATCTGCTCAAAATTAGCCCTACCAAAGTTCAACTTCACAATTTTGGTCTTTGCATCTGTACTCTTACAAAATACTGAGAATTGTATTATTTTATGGTCACGTGACCCTAGTGGTTCAATCACCTCTACACCCTCAATTCTATCCTGATTATTATACGAGGTGTGGCAGAAAAGTAATGAGACTGGCAACACTGCAAGTGATCTGGCAACGCTGCGCTGTTGTCCTTGATAGAGCACGTGTATCAGTACCCTCCCATAGCTCAGTGCGAGTTTCAACTCCTTCCGTTAACTACGTGATTTTTGTGACTGCTATTAGCGAAGTTGTGTTTTTGGTTGTGCCACGCAAAATGGAACAGCGGAATTTGGAGCAACCAAGTTTTTTATAAAGACGTCCTTGAAAGGCTCAGAAAAAGGGTAATTCGCGTGAGACCAGACATTGCAGACAAATGGATGCTCCATCATGACAACGCCCCATGTCACACTGCCCTCTCCATAACAGAATTTTTGACCTCAAAAGGCATTCCTGTGGTTCTCCAGCCCCCTTATTCACCTGACCTCAGTCCGTGTGACTTTTTCCTTTTTCCTAAACTGAAAAATGTCCTCAAAGGGCGTCATTTCGGGACTTTAGAAAACATCCAAGAGAGTGTAACAGACTTCCAGCGCTGCTACCAACAGTGGGAACAACGTCTCCATTGGTGTGTAGCTGCCCAAGGAACTACTTTGAAGGGGATAACATTGATGTTTGAAAAAAATAAAAACTTTGGTAAATAAAAAATCAGTCTCATTACTTTTCTGCCACACCTCGTAAAATACTAAATCCAGACAGGCTTCACCCGTGTTGGTGCTTTAACATGCTGTGTTAAAAAACAGTAACTGATAACTTCTATAAACTCCTGCTCTTGTGCTCCTCCATCTGCAAGGTTATCCCAGTTAATATTTGGATAATCAAAGTCCCCCATGACTATAATATCCCCCTGTAAACTTGCCTTTTTGATATTACTAAAAAGATGTGTGTTGAAATTACTGTCTGAATTGGGTGGTCTATAACACACTCCTAAAATAAGACCTTTTCCCTAATATTTTCCAGATGAAGCCACATGTCCTCACTAAGATGGGGCTCATCATCCAACTGAAGAGGTCTTACATTTAAACCCTGTTTGGCATAAACAGCAACCCCACCTCCTTTTCTGTTCTGTCTATCCTTCCTAAAAATGTGTATCCCTCTATGTTACACTCATCCCCATCTTTGTTATTTAGCCAGGTTTCCGTTATTGCTATAATATCATAATTATGCTCTGTTACATACAACTCCAACTCACTTACCTTATTTTTGATACTTCTAGCATTAAGGCAAGCTATTTTTAATGTGTTACTCCTTCTATATTTAAATGTTTGCTTAGAATTTACATTACTATGCATTTTTATTTCTACACCATTGTTTGTTCTTCCATGTATAGATCTAAACCTGGCCTGTCCTAAACTCCCTGCCCACCCATTCCCTAGTTTAAACAGTCCTCGACTAGCCTACACATATGCCTCCCCAATACATTGGTGCCCCTCCAGTTCAGATGTAACCCGTCACAGTGTGAACAGGTCTCATCTGTTCCAAAAGGAGTACCAATGCCCCATAAACCTATACCCTTCTACCCTGCACCAAGATTGGTACAATGAATACGACCAATAAATTGTAAAGTCTGGACATAAACCAAAATAATTATTTACCTCAAAATCACACTGGATCGCTTTAACAGGAGTTTAGTGCAGGCCTTAAGACAACAGGAAACAGAAACTTACAGTATCTGCAAAACATCAGCTACCTAGATGTGCAACATCAGAGTACTCCTACTTGTGTATGCCAGGCATGTGTATGTCATATACCATATTATTTATTGACATCATGGTCTGGTTTAAAAATAAATAAATAAAAAGTAAAATGTACCATACATAACACCTACTACCATGTTCCATCTAGACAAAATATTTGGACATTCCCACAGGTTTTGTTGTTTATGCTATGCAAACCAGCAAACTGGATTTGAACTTAAACAATGGCAAGGTGACAACAGCTAACTCTTTTAATGTCAATTGAACTGGAAGCTACAGTCCTTTTTGTAAAAGTTTCTCAGTGTTAGGGGTTCAAAAGATAGATAAACATTGAAGTAATTTTTTGTGCTGCTGTGCTCAGCAGTGACATCAATGAACACATTGATACCAGTTCCATCGGCAGTTATACACACCTAAGCCATAACAGAACCCACACCATGCTAAATAGCTGATGATTTGCTTGTAGAACGTATTATTTGTTCCTTCTACATAGTTTGCTTTCTGGTACAGGTTCTTTGTTTTTTAAATATGACACCAGGAATCTGACTACAGATTTTTAACATAATCTTTGTTGTCTGTTGCCTGGCTTTTTCCTATATTTTTTATATCCTGATTGTGAGGCATATCACATGTTTGCATGTGGTGAAGCATACGTGGTTGTGATTTAAGTAGGTGGCTTGTCTCCATTGCTGACAGATTATACAGATTATCTGTTTACATCCAGGCAAAAGTTAGAACAATGAAGGTGAAGCAGAGCAGCGCCAGGGAAGATAGATGGAAAGGGGCTGATGATATCTATGGGTCATATATGCTACTTAAGATATAGTTGACCAAAAAGGATCATTAATCAAATAATACATATGATGACTTTATTATTATTGTTATTATGAATTATAATAACAATATTATTATTATTATTATTATTATTATTATTATTATTATTATTATTATTATTATTATATAAAATGTCTTTATCATTCTTCTCCTACAGCTGTCAAGCTTTGCCTGACAGACCTTTCCAGGGATCTTTCACATATCCTAGCATGGGCTGCATATGAATTTTGTTCTGTATCATTC
This sequence comes from Polypterus senegalus, assembly GCF_016835505.1. Taxonomy (NCBI): domain Eukaryota; kingdom Metazoa; phylum Chordata; class Cladistia; order Polypteriformes; family Polypteridae; genus Polypterus; species Polypterus senegalus. The sequence continues at coordinate 23,564,750 of NC_053161.1, read as the reverse complement.
GTGGTTGTGTAGAAATTTGAACTTTTGTTCGACTTTTTTCCTCCCATAAGAAGCAAACTTAGAAAATGCTGAGACAATATAATTTCCATCTAATGCTTTTTTAAAATTCTTTGCAGCCTTTGAGACTTGGACTCCAGACTGTAAAGGCTATCGCACGCCATATGCCTCTGGCGGATGACACTTTGCGTTCTAAAATTCGAAATCATGGCGTTCAATGAAGGAACGCACTACTGCTCCAGTTTGCCGTCCATGGACGGAACTGACAGTAGTTATGACTTTCAGCACATGATTTTCAGCACTGTTCAAATCTTTAATGAGCTATTCACAATATTTCCCATAACAGATTTACGGTAAATTCATTTCAGTATAGCCATCACTTAGCTAGTTAACTTAATAAAAGTCGAACGTAAAGTATGGAGATATTTGAAAATTGACCTTGTCTTGTGCCATTTGGTTTAGGTTCTCCTCCGGTATCCCTCTGTCTTTAAGTGCAATGATGAACGGATCCATTGTGCGGCTGAATGAATAAAAATGCAGTCTCAGTTAGCCGCTGCAGTTTGCCAGAATGCAAACCAAAGCAGACATACAACAGTTCATCTAATTACACAGCTGGCAAAATTGCATGATGCAAATAGACTTACATTTGTGTACGTATCACAGGAGTTTTCTGGTTACTATCGTTGTCATCAGATACTGTGATTTATGATAGCAAGCCCGCCAGGAGCAAAGGTTAAGTTTCGTTTCTTAGAGATTGCGATAAAATGATTCCGTTATCTCGAGAAAACAAACTTTGTTTTCTCGAGATCTCGATAAAATTATTCCGTTTTCTCGAGAAAACAATTTAAAAAAATAGCGATATAGCTCGTCCTCTCTCGGCTTCCGTAGTCTTCTGCATGGTCTTGGCAGTCTCAATTAAAAACCCTAGATGCTCTGTTATTTTTAATTAATTGGCCCTAAAGGGTTTAATTTCAAAAACATACCAAATCATTTCAGTAAAGCACAATCCATCCTTCGCAATTGCTCATTCGTCTGCAGAAAATCTGCAGATGACTTCTCTGTATCTCAAGAATTTGAAATAAAATATCTGTAAAATTGTTCAGGCTTTGCAAAAGTATGTTGCCTGAGTGGTTCATTCTGTTGTGAATTGGAGATACAAACATGATGAAAATGAATATGAGGCCTCCTAATAGTCCTTTGCTCACCTACTCTGGTAAGACCTCACCCAAGGTAACCACCCTGCAACAGCCACAGGCAGTCTTTGGCCTCCACAGGCCTAAAAAGTGGGCCTGGCTTTAGAAGTTAAAATATATTTTAATATAGTCATAACCAATGTGAAAATATCCTTTCCCTAGGTAGAGGAACCATATAACCTCTGGCTAGATGAGTAATTTTCTAAGATTAATCCTTGTAAATTGAAAAAGTTTCTCAAATAAACACCAAAAAGAGTAAATAAGGAAACACAGACAAAAATAATGTAAAGAGGGGGTTTGGCTAAAGAGGTAAACAAAAGTTAATAAGTCTAAATATGAAATCAAATGTACAGTATCCACATAAAGAGAGGTAAAATTCCAAGAAGTTGAAAAAAATCCAAACTATACTTACTATAAAGAACTCCATCAAACTCAATGAAGTTCTACAACTTACAAACACAAAGTACAAGTAATGTAAGAACACCTAAAGGCACATTACATAGTTAATAATTACACATTAAAATTCACAAAAACTGGGAAAATTCTTCAAACACAACAATATTAAGGAACACTTAATGCATGCCAGGAAATAAACCCTGGTGGAAACACAACACTGTGATTTAATCACACAGTCGTGTGTGTTGCTCACTTATCTTCTCACTTTATCCTGGGTATCAGGGCTCCAAAACAACTATTTGGAAAAGCCCAAGAAAAGCTGAAAGGTCATTCTTTTGAATGTGAAACTAGATGTGATAGTCTAGGTAAAGCACGTTATTAAACATTATTTAATGAATTACAATACCATTTTAGGGCATGGCTTGATGACTAATGTTATTATTAACTCATTCTGTCAATTTTCATGTAGCTCCGTGTTATTTGAACAAAAATGGGGAGGCAAGGTAGGCAAGGTTATACTTCCAAATATTTTCTCTGTAAATTAATTGCAACAATCAGCTTTACAAGGAGGTTTTCATTAATGGATTAGCTTCCTAATGTAGGAGAAGCCAGCACATCTCTCCTATTAGCGTCTACCCCACTGAATTAATATATGATCTTTAAGATGTCTGCTCATGACGAATGTCACTGTTTCAAGTTGCAGTTACTTGGTACGTACTTTAGAGATGCCCAGACTTCCTTCTCCCCGGCCACTTCTTCTAGCTCTTCCGGGGGAATCCCGAGGCATTCCCAGGCCAGCCAGGAGACATAGTCCCTCCAGCGTGTCCTGGGTCTTCCCCGGGGCCTCCACCCAGTTAAACGTGCCCGGAATACCTCACCAGGGAGGCGTCCAGGAGGCATCCTGATCAGATGCCCGAGCCACCTCATCTGACTCCTCTCGATGCGGAGGAGCAGCGGCTTTACTCTGAGCCCCTCTCGGATGACTGAGCTTCTCACCCTATCTTTAAGGGAAAGCCCGGACACCCTGCAGAGAAAACTCATTTTAGCCGCTTATATTCGCAATCTCGTTCTTTCGGTCACTACCCATAGCTCATGACCATAGGTGAGGGTAGGAACATGGACCGACAGGTAACTTGAGAGCTTTGCCTTATGGCTCAACTCCTTTTTCGCCATGACAGACCGATGCAGAGCCTGCATCACTGCGGACGGCGCACTGATCCGCCTGTTGATCTCACGCTCCATTCTTCTCTCACTCGTGAACAAGACCCCGAGGTACTTGAACTCCTCCACTTGGGGCAGGATCTCGCTCCCGACCCTGAGAGGGCACTCAACCCTTTTCCAGCTGAGGACCATGGTCTCAGATTTGAAGGTGCTGATTCCCATCCCAGCCACTTCACACTCAGCTGCAAACCGATCCAGAGAGAGCTGAAGATCACGGCCTGATGAAACCAACAGGACAACATCATCTGCAAAAAGCAGTGACCCAATCCTGAGTCCACCAAACCGGACCCCTTCAACACCCTGGCTGCGCCTAGAAATTCTGTCCATAAAAATTATGAACAGAATTGGTGACAAAGGGCAGCCCTGGTGGAGTCCAACACTCATTGGAAACGGGCTTGACTTACTGCTGGCAATGCGGACCAAGCTCTGACACTGGTTGTACAGGGACCGAACAGCCCTTATCATGGGGTCTGATACCCCTTACTGAGCAACCCCCACAGGCTTCCCCGAAGGACATGGTTGAACATCTTTTCCAAGTCAACAAAACATATGTAGACTGGTTGGGCAAACTGCCATGCACCCTCCAGGACCCTACTAAGGGTGTAGAGCTGGCCTACTGTTCTGCAACCAGGACGAAAACCACACTGTTCCTCCTGGATCCGACGGATCCTCCTCTCTGGGACCCCCAAATAGACTTTTCCAGGGAGGCTGAGGAGTGTAATCCCTCTGTAGTTTATTGTACGCCCAAAGATGTTAACTCGTGACCCAGTGATGTGTGGGTTACGACCCAATGGTTATTTGTTTTTGTGTTTTTTTTTTGATCATGAATATTGTGTACTTTCAAATTGTAAAATCATTATTTAAACACAATTTGAATAATGCATGAAATGTTTGCAAAATAACACATGGCAGACATCCAGCAGGCACTGGCTACCTGTCCAGACTTGGTTCCTACGTATTACCAAAAGTGGGTTATAAAATGAATGGATACATGAATAACAGCAGAAGATGACAACACCTTTATCCTGGATAGAATTTTGTTAAAATGAAGTTAAATTGAACACATTGAATGCACTGTTGTTGGAATTGACTCTATACTTTATACATTTTGCAAATTTGTAACCAAAGAGCTGTAAAAACAATACATTAGATCCATATTTTAATCAGTCAGGACTTCTATATTGTTTGCATCCTTATATTTATATCTCAAAGTCTTTATTTTGTAATTCTTTTTTTATTTTGCTTTTATCAAAGTGGAATAGAATATCGGTAGAGCAGCACAGCTCACCTATAATTCATCACCCATTGAAAGTGATTTTTAGAATACCTTCTACCACTGTGTTTTTGCATGATAAGGAAACCTTTCTTCTATGCCAAGGAGTGCAGCATTCTTTATGCTTGAGGATTTGTCTTTTGTTATATTGCAGGTTTTGTTGTCCTCAGTTAAATCTACTGCTTTGCCTCTTGTTTAAAATTTCCTGGCCATCATCTTTGATTTTCATCTGATAATCCAAATTCCTTCCACAACCCATATGTTCGTGAGTGTGCATCAGAATAAGAAAGTGGACTACCATTGCATCTGGGGTTAGTTTATCTACTGTTCCTGTTGTTACCAAGATATACTTTACATCCTGTTTTTGTTGGTTATAAAATGGATGAATAGATAAAAAGTTTTTTTTCCTTCTTATGAAGCGCAAGTGCAATGTAGTAATGAAGTAGGCTATAAGTCAAGTCAAGTCAACTTTATTTATAAAGCACTTTACCTACAACAGCCGCTGACCAAAGTGCTGAACATAGACTAAAATAAATTTTAAACAAAACAAACTAATAAATAAGTAGATAAAATACAATAAATGAAACAAATTAAAACATAGTAAAAACAACTAAACAGAGTCAACACAGAGTAAAATCAACTGCTCACACAGGATCAAATGCCAAACCAAAAAGGTAAGTCTTAAGAGCAGACTTAAAAATGGGCAGTGAGGAGGCCTGTCTAATGTGGATCGGCAGTGAATTCCAGAGCATTGGAGCCACAATGGAAAAAGCCCTACACCCCCTGAGCTTTCGCTGAGTCCTAGGAACATCCAGAAGCAGCTGACCAGCTGAGCTATAAAGCTCTACAACAGAAGTTGAAGACATTTAATTGAAAATTAAACCTTTTGGACTGTACAGTTTTATTAGATTGTCAGAATAAAACATTCGGACAACGCAATGGACCTCTATCTTCACTTATGTTCTTGCATTTAGCACCCCCTATTTTCTGGAACGTTATCTGTAAGCACGGGGCACTGTCCAAGTATTAAAGTTGCAGTACTGTTAAAGGACAGTTTCATGTTAATATGACTAAGGGTAAGGAAATAAGAAGACATGGTAAATAAAACTGCCAGTCAATGGTAGGTTGGTCTAGAAAATGCATGGATAGAAAAAAATGTCACTGTATATATTTATAGGACCTTGTAAAAGGATTGTAGATTTCCAAGTCAACCATCATGAATCAGCTGGTACAAAAAAGTTTAAAAATTCAAGCCTGAAAAACAAAATCTATGAAGACCTTATGATCAAGCCCACAAAGGTTTGCTTGGTTCAAATGAGCCTATGAGAACACTATCAGCACCTGTCTATACTGACTAGCTCCGAACTGGCAAAAAACATGGACATTCTAAAAAGCCAATTAATAAAATGTCAATGTCATACTATTATAAGATTTCTGTGCAGTTAAAAAGACAATGAAACATGTCTAAAGTTTGGGTAAGATGTTGCAAGAGGTTTTATTTCTTATTTTCATTATGTATGTAGATTTCAGTTTTGATTTTGTTCAGCATCCACGACTTTATCTTAGTAGTTTTTATTTCTATTGTATCTAGGCAATAAATGATGATACCCCTGTAAACCTAATACACCTCCACTCCCTCAATTAATCAACTAGTTCCAGACCAAAAGTTCTAATCATTTATGGCTCCATGGCTGCATAAAATCTCCAAAGTTAATGCTTAAAAAGTCACAAACCAAAAAAAAAAAGGAAAATCCAATCAGAAATGTTTATTCTGCAGGCCAATTGTCACAGTCAGTTTTTTCAAATTAATAAGAGTAAATTATAATCCATATTGTGTTGCAAGATATCATAAAGTCACACCCATCTTGGATTCCAAGGAATACAGGGATCCAATTACAAAATTCAAAACAAGAAAAATCAATGATATGATCAAGAAACGTGGCTGCGGAATGTGACATCAGTAACATATAAATAAACATGAGTTGTTTTTAAGTACAACAAACAAAAACAGATTTCTTCCTGTAAAGCTGTTAGTTAAGATTTATGAAACTCAATGCATCATTCAAAAATAAGTTACTGTTCCCATGCCAAAGTAAAAACTTTGAAAACGGATAGGAGGTATTAAACAAAAGAGTTTTTTGGAAACATATAAAGTGCTCAATTATTTAAAATCAGAATTGATCTGCACATTGAGGATGATTTTCTTGTTATAACTTGTATAGTAAAGAGCCATTCATTATCTGGGAGCTGACATTCAGTTTTTCTGTAACCAGCTATTGTTGTCTGAAAGTCCAGTAAAGTAGTTAGTGTGGCAGCTTCTGTTTCTAAGAGCAAAACATGACTAATACGTCAATGACAAAGAATGTTTTCTGAAGGCACAATAATATACAGCTTGGCTTATGTTAATATCATCGTTCCTCTAGTGATCCTAAGGGATGAAAAGGAAATAATGAGTAGTGCCTCACATAAAGAGTAAAGGATGCAGGTTGAAAAATATTTCAAAATCCAAAAGAACTGGCTGCTGAAGAGAATGATTACATAAATAGATTTGTTTCTTTGTTCTGTATAATTGCTGATGAGGAAAATGAAAGATTATCCTGAAGGAGGCCGCAGTTAAAATTTGTTAGGTAAAAAACATTGAATGGATTTTCATTTGCAGCCAAAAAATTGGATCATTGCGTTTATGCCAAAAACACAAGAACTATATTATTTCATTTTGAAATTATATTGCCTAAATAAACCGAGATTGTTGAGAAAGCCTAAAATGTTCATATTTTTAATTTACAACAATTATTCAGTTACATTTGAATCAAAAGAAGCAGGAAAATAAGAGATATAACTGCAGGTCAAAAATTGAGGAAAATAACACTAATTGTGAAGGCTGTGTATCTTTATGTTTTATAAGGTCATTATTGTCACTGTTGGTTTCCATTTTTGGTAACTTTAAGCACAGTTCTCTGTCTGACTTTAGCCTATTCCTGCATTTATGTTTAAAGGAAAGATGAAGGTTGACAAACATTGCAATAGTTGTCTGGTGATGTTTAAGATTAATGCTCCTAAAATGACATGTTACATAAGAATTTGTATCTACTATATAATAAAACTCTAAGGTCTCTGTGCCCAGTCCCTCTGAGCAATCAAATTGCTCAATGATTTACCAATTTGGCTTTGATGTGATTGAACAGTTTGACTTTGGTGACACTGACGAAAGAGGAAGTGCAAGTGTGATACACATGAGGAGAAGAAAAGGCACACACTGAGAATGTCAGCTTAAAAGATGACAGCTATAAAACTGGACAGTAGGAGAGAAAGGTGCCTCAAAAATAATGACAATTTAATAATAATAATAATAATAAATTTTATTTATATTGCATTTATATTTAACAATCTCAAAGTGCTAATTTGAGAAGCAGGCTTTAAAGGAACACACTCCGAGATGGAGCACCGCTTAAGAGACATTCACACACAAAAATACAGAGGAAAGGTACACATTGGGCAAAAGATAGATAGATAGATAGATAGATAGATAGATAGATAGATAGATAGATAGATAGATAGATAGATAGATACTTTATTAATCCCCAAGGGGAAATTCACATACTCCAGCAACAGTATACTGATAAAAACAATATTAATTAAAGAGTGATAAAAATGCAGTGCAAGTTAAAAATGCAGATAAAACAGACAATAACTTTGTATAATGTTAACATTTACCCCCCCGGGTGGAACTGAAGAGTCGCATAGTGTGGGGGAGGAACGATCTCCTCAGTCTGTCAGTGGAGCAGGACAATGACAGCAGTCTGTCGCTGAAGCTGCTCCTCTGTCTGGAGATGATACTGCTTAGTGGATGCAGTGGATTCTCCGCAATTGACAGGATTGTCACTCTGCCACAGATGATAAACTGTTCACCTCTGTGCCTACAAAAGAGCCTGCCTTCCTCACCAGTTTGTCCAGGCGTGAAGCGTCTCTCTTCTTTATGCTGCCTCCCCAGCACACCACCACGTAGAAGAGTTCGCTCGCCACAACCGTCTGATAGAACATCTGCAGCATCTTATTGCAGATGTTGAAGGAAGGCAGCCTTCTAAGGAATACACATAGATAGCACATAGTTTAAATTATTCTTTCACCCGTCTTCAACAGGTATCTTGGCTAGTTATTAATAATTGCTAAAATACATCCTAATTGTATATTCATCTACCTTAGTCTGGAAACTTGTAAAACTGTTCTAACAATGATGGTACAAAAAACAAGTTCATCCAAACGTAAAGTCTTGCAGTGTTGTCAGACTGGACATGACCTGAGAGACAGCGAAAGAGATACACACTGTGTGGTCTGCTTGTAAAGGGTGGAGAGGGTGAGAAAGAGGGTACTCATCTGAGATCCTCTCTGTCACAAAAATCATTTTGGTGCATGGATCCATCTTGGAGATACAGTATGAGTCCACTGATATACAGAAACTATTTCATTGACTGGCGTGGGCTTGCATTGGAGAACCACTTGGGTATGGTTAACCAAGCTGTGGCCCAAGATCCAAAAATTAGCTTGCAAGTTTTCTTTTGTTGCATAGGGCACCTTTTAAAAATAATGCATTTTTATACTAGAAATATAAGCTGCTGCCTCTGCAGTACACTATAAGTTCACTATAGATCCACTCCCCAAGTATCTGTAAAGTTATTAACTTCATATGGGGCAGAAAATGGAGCTGGACAGAAGGTGCCAGGGAGCAACCAAAGAAAAAAGCTTGGCATAGTAAGTAGACTCTTAGAGGTGAAGGGTATGGCAGTGTGTCTTACCTGTCAAGAAGCTGAGATGATCTTCAAAATATACAACATTCATGCTACATTCTTACATAGATGATCTTTAAAACATACAACACTTTGACACAAGGGCTCAGGATATTTCACAGCTATTGGGAGAGGCACAAAAGAAGAAAATTAATAAACTAAAAGCATAGAACCAAGTGTCATATATTTCCTGGGACCATTGCCATATATGAAAATCTTTATTTGTCACATATGTTTTCTTGGTGTAGTAACTTATACAGAAATAGCACTTTTTCATTTGGAGCATTAGGTTTAATCACAAGTCACATCGATTCTATTCAACACAGATAACATCTGACTTCTCACATCTCCCTAGATTGTGTTGGGCATTCAATACGTCAGCAAGGTTTCTGGTCAGACAGCAAAGCGTACAACCTGTGAAAGGTGAAAAACCAGCTCACAGACAAACATCACCTCTATCTACAGCATGAGAGATCATTTTAAAATTCTGGTATGGGACCTTGACCACTGCTGTTAGTGACACTAACAGTAACATTTAGACAGAATTAGTGTAAAATGTTAGTTTGTGGTTAGTGATGTGCTTGCATTTTGGTTTAACATATCTAACATTGTCTACAGGGCACTAATTACAGTACATAACTAATATTATTGGTCTTAATTCTGTGGAATTCATATATGTGAGAGCAAAGTCAATAAGGGTAGGGTAAAATGGTGTGCATTGTATTAATGGCTGAAAATAGTAAATAATTAGAGAATAAAGGGAAAAACTTACCCATCACAAGTAAAAGTTGCACCATACCTCTAACAATCACTTCTGTATGCATGAGAGTGTTACAAGAGCTAAGTACAACATAACAGCAATGTTTGTGAAAAGGGAAAAAGCTTCTGCCAGCAGAGTTTGTTTTTACAAATGCCATTCAATGGCTGTTGCATGAATGTGCCTCGATAAAAGTAACATAACAAACAAATTTTGCTCACCACAAAATAATGCAGCTTGCAGAGCAAGAAAATGTACAAGACTGAGTCATATGGAAACTGAATGTGAGAGCTGATGTTTTCTTATACATTTTGGTTGAACTAATGTTTGGTTAATCAGTTTTAGGAAATTAAGAACAAATACAGAAAAACGCACAGGCTAATTATACTGGCAGTTATTCCTCACTGCCTGGTCACATCTGTTTTATAACTCCCATTTGCATCTTGCAGCCATGTGTCTATCATCTTCTCTATTTATCAATCAATTACCCGAGTCTACAAAACCTATTACAGAGTTGCAGGAAGCCATAGCTTATCCTGGCAGCAACGGGAACAAGGCAATTTTCTTTCTTTATTTTATTTTTGAAAGTTGAGCTTTCTTTGATTATGCCTTCTTTTTGTTGACACCATAGCAGCCTCAAACCCAATGCGATGGGGACTTTTTAAAGGTTGATGATATAACTAGGATAAAACTGAATTAGTAAGTCATCCAGCCATCATCACCTTGAACTGAACTAAAATTACAAATCACTCTGGTTAGTGCCAGAATGAACATCACAAGGCAGAAGCATTAAAAGACTGCTGTTCTATCTGAGAAGCATTACACAATATGGAGGTGGCTATTCCAAATAAGAAGCATTACTTGATTACAAAATAAATATGTTGAAGTTTACAGAGTTGGTTGTGAGACAAGCAAATGAAGTCAAAGGCCCAAATAGTTAATCGAGCAGGATGAGTTTTATTTATGTTGGCTGGCTGCGGTGGCTGTTGTTATGTCTTGCGCTGTAGTCAATAGAAAAGGGTGTCATTTACAGATTTGGTTTAAGTTACAATATAAATGTTGCAGTTAAAAAAAGACAGAAAGAACCTCTTGAAAATCAATAAACCAACCCAAATACAACCATCACATTCATACTTCACAAATAGTGTAACCAAGTGAGAGTAGTCCATCCATCTATTATCCAACCCGCTATATCCTAACCACAGGGTCACGGGGGTACGCTGGAGCCAATCCCAACCAACACAGGGTGCAAGGCAGGAAACAAACCCTGGGGAGGGTGCCAGCCAACCACAGGGCACAGACACACACAAACCCAAAAACCAAACACACACTAGGGAAAATTTATAATCGCCAATGCACCTATCCTGCATGTCTTTGGACTTGGGAGGAAACCGGAGCACCGGCAGGAAACCCATGCAGACACGGGGAGAACATGCAAACTCCACCTATGGAGGACCCGGGAAGCGAACCTGGATCTCCTAACTGTGAGGAAGCAGCGCTACCCATTGCACCACTGTGCCGCCCCAGTAAGTGTACTATGTTTGCATATTCAGTGCTGGAGAGTATTGGTGAGGGAGTATGGTGTAGTGGTTTGAACTTCAAACCCTGAGATTGTGGGTTCAAATCCCGCTAACACTGTATGACTGTGAGCAAGTCACTTGACCTGCCTGTTCACCAATTGAAAAACCAAAAGAAATGTAGCCAACTGTATCACAAATGTTGCAAGTCGCTTTGGATAAAGACGTCAGCCAAATAAATAAATGTAAATTTCACAAGGATAGCATTCTAGCTGAGAATAGCTCCCTATGCCTAATAGAATCCCCACAATCCTCAAAGTAAGTTTCTTTCAATAGTGGTTTTCCACATCTGCAATTTTGTTTTGTAGGGCCTGGTTTCTCAGTAAAAACTATCCTGTTTACTACTTTATCCTGTTTGTCAATATCCAGATCAGTAATTATTTCTCTTATACTAATGACTTTTTGTCCAAGTGCCAAGACTCATCTGTTTTTTAAGGCATGGAGTTCTTTTAGCAAGAACGTTTGTTAGTGCTGTAGTTCTTCCTTATTTCGTAACCTCTACTAAATTGAGCTATAGTTAAATATCTGTAAGTTGAACATTAGTGATGAGCGACCCCATTGAATTTACTTTGCCTCACTGAATTGCATTGAAGTCACTGAAGGAGAAGTGAATTATAATGGTATATCGGTCTTTTTTAAATGTTCCTGATGGCTAGGGAAATGCTGGACTGATTATTGGAGCTGAAAATTTGACCTGAGATGTGAGGCTGGAGTACTAACCACTGCGCCACCATGTCACTCAGAGATTTAATAGAATTAAATAACAGAAGAGTAAAAATTCTTGCAGACAGGAATCACAGATTTACTATGGCTTGCCCCGCTAACAGCTTTGATAGCAGGTACTCACTTCTCTCGAACAAAAAGTACATTTTTGTTCCCTGAATCTATTGCTCATTCACTCCCATTGCCACTGCTTCCAAATAAAGCACATAGATTTTTCACTCCTTTCTGTTTGCATCAACTGCAGAGCACTCTGGGTAACATTATTAAGGCTCACATATTACACACAGGCCATACAAAGGTATCACGTCCTAGTGAGCTGAATGATTTCCGGCCTGTCACTCTGACGTCACATGTGATGAAGACCATAGAGCGGCTGCTGCTTCACCACCTGAGGCCACAGGTCCACCATGCCCTCGACCCTCTGCAGTTTGCATACCAGGAGAAGGTGGGGGCGGAGCATGCCATCATCTATATGGTACACCGATCCCTCTCCCAATTGGACAGAGGCAGTGGTGCTGTAAGAATTATGTTTTTGGACTTCTCTAGCACCTACAACACTATTCAACCTCTGCTCCTTAGGGACAAGCTGACTGAGATGGGAGTAGACTCACACCTGGTGGCATGGATCATGGACTATCTCACAGACAGACCTCAGTATGTGCTTCTCGGGAACTGCAGGTCTGACATTGTGTGTAGCAATACAGGGGCACCGAGGGACCGACGTTCTCGGTCCTGTTCAATCTATATACATCAGACTTCCAATATGACTCGGAGTCCTGCCACATGCAAAAGTTCACTGACGACACTGCTATTTTGGGCTGCATCAGGAGTGGGCAGGAGGAGGAGTATAGGAAGCTAATCAAGGACTTTGTTAAATAGTGCGACTCAAACCACTTACACCTGAACACCAGCAAGACCAAGGAACTGGTGGTGGATTTTAGGAGGCCCAGGCCCCTCATGGACCCCGTGATCATCAGAGGTGACTGTGTGCAGAGGGTACAGACCTATAACTATCTGGGAGTGCAGCTGGATGATAAATTGGACTGGACTGCCAATACTGATACTCTGTGTAAGAAAGGTCAGAGCCGACTATACTTCCTTAGAAGGTTGGCGTTCTTCAACATCTGCAATAAGATGCTGCAGATGTTCTCCCAGACGGTTGTGCCCTCTTCTGCGTGGTGGTGTTCTGGGGAGGCAGCATAAAGAAGAAGGATGTCTCACGCCTGGAAAAACTGGTGAGGAAGGCGGGCTCTATTGTAGGCACGGAGCTGGACAGTTTAACATCTGTGGCAGAGCGACGGGCTCTGAGCAGGATCCTCTCAATCATGGAGAACCCACTGCATCCACTGAAAAGTATAATTTCCAGACAGAGGAGCAGCTTCAGCGACAGACTGCTGTCACTGTCCTGCTCCACTGACAGACTGAGGAGATCGTTCCTACCCCACACTATGCGACTCTTCAGTTCCACCCGGGGGGGTAAACGTTAACATTATTCAAAGTTATTGTCTGTTTTACATGCATTTTTATTACTCTTTAATTTAATATTGTTTTTTGTATCAGTACACTGCTGCTGTATTATATGAATTTCCCCTTGGGATTAATAAAGTATCTATCTATCTATCGGATTGGCTTCAGAAGAACCCCGTGACCCTGTGTTCGGATTCTGTGGGTTGGAAAATAGATGGATGGATGGATCTATCTATCTATCTATCTATCTATCTATCTATCTATCTATCTATCTATCTATCTATCTATCTATCTACAAAAAGACATTAACTTAAAGACACAAATACACCAATATATTTTCCTTCTGTATTTATGTTTTGTGTTTAAATGTATTTGCAGGTTTTCTGTTAATTTTTAGCCCACTATTTAGTCAGCGTTACATCCAACTCTGTGACGTCTCAATGGCCTCACACACCATCATGAGGCATTAGGAAAAAGGTCCTTTAAGCCAGTCACATAGTGAATTTCCAGAAGTATTCTGCGAACAACATGATAAGTGAACATAGTAACATGACTATGTCAAAAGCTATTGAACATTTATACCAGTGAGTTATTTAAACTTCTGAACATCCCCTTTAGGCCTTTTTCTGTATTTGTTATTTTAGTATGGGGCCTTATGAGGTGTAGCAGATATGGAATCATCCTTTGGCTGGGCAGAAATTCTGTTCCTGCCGAGTCCCCAAATTTTGTAGCATCAATTCTTTTAGAATTTGCTTTGACTGGAGCTATCACCAGGGAAAGTGGGCATTGTTTTCTTTGTTCTTTCTCTATTACCCTCTTTCATATTTTGGAATGTTATGCTCCATGTTATTAGGGATCTCCCATCATAGTGCATATTTAGGAAAGGTCTCAGAATACAGTAAATTAAACCAAAAATTAAAGATGACAAAAAATATCCATTCTAGCATGCCCGCATGACAACTGAAATAAAACTGTATATTTAACATGTTATCCTTTGTAAGAGGAATATTGCTCTTATAATTAATACATATGATCCATCAAAAAAAGATAAGAAGAAGGACTGCAAGCAGTTGGTTCAATGGGCCAGTCTGTGCTGCTTTGGTTAATTAAATGGTTTATTCTCAGAAAAAAAAAAATCAAAGCTCCATGTCAGCATTCACAGAATACTGAACTCTATTTACTTTAGCCTATTGATTGCACTGCCGTTTAATCTTCTGGTGACACTCTTATAATTTCCTAGTATTGCCCTGTTTTACTACTGTATTGCTTTATTGTTTAGTTAATTGCGAAACAATAACTTCAGCTACTAAGATTGCTACAATAATGACATCTTACATGATTGCTCAATTTTTTATTCAGAAAACATTTCCATGCTTTTTCAAGGTTACAATTTTGATTTATTGCTAAGGCCTACCCCTAAGTAGCTTTAAAAGTTCTGTTTAAAACATGAAAACTGTCTTGCTAAGTGGTGTATTAACATGCTAATTACTCATAATTTTGGAGAACTGTACCATTAACAAAATATATTTCTTACAGGCAGGTGTATACATATGAAAGTAGTGATAGGAATCAGGATATTCATATGCACATGCATATTGTAAATTATGCTGATCATCAAATTTTTAAGAGTATCTAGGCAATTAAGATAAAAATGACAGTGGCTTTAAATCCTAGGTTAGATGATTTATGAGTATGTACCGATGCAGGTAGTCAGCAATTATTAAGCAAAAGCAATCCAGCTTCTACTGCATTGTTGTTTGCTTCACTCACTATACAGGGGAATATATTACATAAACTAAACAATATATCCATTATAAAGATTGAACAGAACAAGCCATTCATCTATATCAAAGTTTGTTGATTCTTTCTTGCCTAATGCGTCAAAATTACTTGGAGATCTGATGTAACGGTCCTCAAGGTGCAACTTTCCGAGACATTCACAGGTAATTGGTTCCATGCGTCAACAATTTTTCTAATTTACATTCCATATTTTATGCATATCCATCTCCATATTTTATGTACAGTATATCCATCTCCCATCTATGTCCCAGTGTTCGAATTGTAGACGTTTTAAATGATGTTTCACCTTCTAGCCCTCTATATTGTTGATAATATATTTCAAATAGTGTAGGTGGTGTAGAGGCATAGCATCTAGGCACTAAAAATATTAGGTAAAACTAGGTAATATTGAAAATTATTTATAGAATAACTTGTGCAGAGCAGATTTACAAAAAAATAGTTGCTTCAATGAAAAATTCAATACATACCAGACAGAAAGGGTGAAAAACGCACTGCTAAATGTAAAATGCAAACAAGAAAGATGCTGCATCCAGCTGAAAAGACCAACAAAAACACTTGTTTGGTTGGATACAAAAAAAGAATTCCTATTCTAGGAGACACAGCTAGACTAACATGGCCCAAAGAAAAAACATGGCTGAACAGGATGGAAGCCTGAGGGGTATGCCAAAAAGCACACTTATAAAGTCAAGAATTAGCTTGTAGGTTTTGTTTTAATTAGCCGTGTCTTACGATTGAGGCTCAGTTGATTCCACTGACACAAAATGTTTCTCTCTAACTCAACTGGGGCTGAAGCAATTCATGATTATGTGAGCATCCGTGATATTTATGCAGCGCTGAGAAACGATTGTTGAGACCATCTCAATAGAGATGGTAACATACATAGAAAGAGTGCCTGAAACCTTAAGTCTAAAGATGATGGGATGTATGGTACATTATGGGATAGCATGAAAAAGGAAAGGACACGAGTGGGAAACAGATGGAAAACTTTTTATCCCGCTATTGTAAAAATTGCTACTCACTCACTGTGAGTCCTGGAGCCTCATTTATGACAGCTCTCTTCTGGTAGTACTGAAATTACTAATTTAAATAATGGTCAATCCTGTCCAAACCATTATGCACGTCACTCCTACCATTGTTGTTATGATGTCGTAGTTGCAGTCTCTGTACATTGACTCTGTACATTACATAAATAAATAATATTGATTTTATTCATTAAAAGTGCCACAAATATTATCAATCTTTGGATTTTAGTCTCCTTAACAACAACAACATTTATTTATATAGCACATTTTCATTTTCATACAAACAGTAGCTCAAAGTGCTTTACATAATAAAGAATATAAAAATAAAAGACATGGTAAGAAAATAAAATAAGTCAACATTAATTAACATAGAATAAGAGTAAGGTCCAATGGCCAGGGTGGACAGAAAAAACAAAAAAACTCCAGATGGCTGGAGAAAAAATAAAATCAGTAGGGATTCCAGACCATTAGACTGCCCAGTCCCCTCTGGGCTTAATACTCTATATGTCTTGTTGGTATGATTTTAACTTTTACTGTAAAAAATTGGGATTGACACTGTGGAAGCTGGCCCGGACACAGACAGGCGGACACGTTTAAGTCACCCACAACACGTTTATTATACATATTATTATTTACACAAGTGTACACACACCCCAAAGTCCCCAAATGTCCAGGACAACTATCAAATGCCTCACTCTCTTCAGGTCGCCTCCTTGCCTCCTCCAAGACCTCGTCTCTTGACCTCCTGACTCCAGCCATCGAACGGAGGGAGGTGGCCCCTTTTATAATCACCCGGATGTGCTCCAGGTGCCTCCCAGCAATCTTCCACCGGCACTCCCCAGTGTGGCAGAAGTGCCGGCTACGCACGCACTCCGGGTGTCCCCGATCCTCTTCCCCGCAACACTTCCCGGGTGTGGCGGAAGTGCTGAGGTCCAGGGCTCCGTAGGCATCCACGGGCCCCTACAGGGTTGAGCTTCAAAGCTCTGTACCCATGGTCCCCATAGCCACCAGGGCCCTGGGGGAGGCATAAGCCCTCCTTCAGTCCTCCAGGGTGTCCCAGCTGGGTCGCCCCCCCCAGCCACCTGTGACAACACCTTTAATGAGAAGAAGCAGTGCAGATACGACAGATTCCCAAAGCTTGCTTAATCCAGAAATGTAAAAATTGAGCACCGGAAATATGAAATAGAAGTCACATACTATGAGCTGAATGTTTAGCTCATACAACACATTTCCAAAGTTGTTCTTTCTTTCTTTCTTTGTTTCTTTCTTTCTTTTTATTTGTTCTGTATTGGTCTGGAATACCCAACATTTTCTTATATTTGTGGAGGCTTGCTGGTGAAATCACCCTGGTACTCTTGTCCTCAACCAGAATTGCAAGATTTTAAATCTGGACTGTTGTGTTCAAACATTATGTCTGTTGAATCGGTTAAATATTTGTAACCTCATCATGTGACATAATTTGTCATTCTTGTGCTTTACTTTGGGAATGTATTTGTTGGATTGGGATGTGTGTTTACATCATTGATCACCAAGTGCTGGTCTGAGATTTTTAGTGAGTGGGTCAATAAGGGCAAGTGTTGGTCACTAAGCCCAAACTGTTTTCTATTATTTCTTGCAAGTAAGACAGAAGCTTCTGATCGTTCTGTTTTTCTGGGATGTAGACAGATTTGTAGAGAGCAGTACAAATTGCTCCTTTTGAATTGTCCAAGCTACTCTAGCCCTATTAGTTTTTAAATGTCACACTTAAAGCATTGTCAACATTATGTATTCAGAAGCAATGTAAGTCGACAGAAGCACACTTGGCACCAAGTGAAAATTAAATGCAAGGACATAGTTCAAGTGACTGGATCATACATTCATATGCAAACATACATTGCAAATTTAGCAAACAAAAGGAAAGCTGCAGCTTCTGTCACCAGTGGGTAGCCCACAACTTCATATCTCAGAGTTTGTCCTGGTTTGAATGACAAATGGCACAACACAACTGGAATTACACATTAATTTCCTGTGAAAGGACTTTCCTTACCATTGATGCTATTGAAACATTTATGGTAAGGGTACTGGTAGTGTTGCTATTCACACATGACTCTATTGCACATATTGAAGATACTGAACATACAATGTTTGGGAAACATATAGAACATCCTCCGGATCACTGATAAAACGTTGCTTCAGGATAAATGCATTTTGCAAGTTCTACACAAAACTCAAATGTAATTAAAGCAAACGGGATGCCCATAACCACAATTTGGAGTGCCACAATAAAGGGTCTGAATACTTCTATGAATGAGAGATTTCAATTTTGGATTTTAATAAATTTGCAAACCTTTGTGACAACATATTGTAACTTTGTCCTTATGGGTTATTGTGAAAATGCGGGTTCTGCTCCATGCTCCCTTCTTACTTTTGGGAGCCTCTTGAATCCGACACCATCGGTAATGTAGCTGATAAGCTGGATAATGTGAACACCAAACAAAGCAAGGGGAAAGTTTCAAACTGTGCTTTTATTTAAAACCAACAAAATAAATCTAAAGTGTTCAAATAAAGTGCAGTGCTCCAAAATGTTTTTAATAAATAAATAATCCATTGAAAACAGAGTAAAAAATCCAATAAATAAATCCTTTAAAACCGAGGTTAAAATACTGGCTGGAAGCAGTCCCTTCTTTAAAAAAACAAGATGCCTTCTTTGGCTGGCAGCTCCCCTGCTTCTTCCCATCCGGGCCCTGCACCAGGGGAGTCGCCCTACCTGCAGCTGACTTCTCTTACTGGTCTGGCAGCCTTTCAGACCCTGGCTCCATAGGGTTCTGCCAGACCGAGAATTAGGTTCCCCAGTGACCAGGGCGCTCACATTGGAGCTTCCAACTCCCGCTGCCTTCCGTGGCCTTACACGGCAAGCCGTCCTCCTGCTCCTTTGCAAATCTCAGCAGGAGTGACCCAATCCATCTGCCCCCGGATGCCGGGCACACAACCAACTATGGCTCACTTTCCAACTGCCTTCTGTGACCCGCAAGCTTGCTCACTCACACTCACACTGCCTCTCAGCTTCCGGCTTCCCCTTCTTCCTCCTCTAACCTCCATTCTCTTTTTCGATCTTTTTCTTCTCTCTCCCCACTCGCGCTCCTACTAAATATAATGGGAACATGGTCCAGGTGCGGCGATTAGCAGCTCCCGGAATCAATCACGGACTTGGACAATCCCACAACTGTGCGCTTCAGTGCGGGAACACCCAAGCCCGGGAAGCGCTCCAGCAACACTACCACACCCCTTCTTTAAGCCGTGTGTGCGCCGATTATTCATTTGAAAGCTGGCCTTTTCTTCTAAACCGTGGACCCACTATACCACAGTTCTTGAGTATAAAATGATGGACACAAATGGCAAAATTATGCATTTAAAATTAAATCTCTAACACAATGAAGTGTGCAGAAAGTGAAGGGGTCTGAACACTTTCTGAATCCACTGTATAGCTCATGGTTCTGCTTAGAACTCCTTCTGTAACAACCAGGGTTGCTGCCCTGGTTCCATTCATACTGTATGTCATATTTCCCTCTCTAATTTACCTTTCTCTGCAATTGTTCTCTTTTGGTTGTCAAGCTAGATAGAGTTATTCAAAGATCTTTTCATTTCCAGCATAAATTAAGTTAATTAGTCCTTGTGTGTAATTGTTAAGGATTATTAATTACTGACAAGGGTTTTTTTTTTTTAATTTTGTGTGCTTTCTTTGTGCTTATTCTCTATTTTGTTTAATCCTTCTCGTTTGTTTTATAAATGCTATAATTAATGTGTTGTGTTACTCTCAATTAAGTTAAATGTTTTAGCTAATTAAAGTAATTCTAAACTCCACAGTTTAGGGAGGATTTAAATTGGTACAACCGTTTTTAAGGGCTGTATTGGCTCCAAAATTATTTCAGCCTTCTACTACTGTATTATAACATGAGAACAATCTAGACAAGGAAAGGCCATTCAGACCAAGAAAGCTCACCAGTCCTATGCAGTTAATGCTTCTACAAAACATCAAGTCCAGTTTTGAAAGTCCCTAAAGTCTTACTGTCTACCATACTACTTGGTAGCTTATTCAGAGTGTTTATGGTTCTCTGTGTGCTTGAGAAAGATGAACTTCCTAGTTAGTGTGAAAGTTACCCTTAACAAGTTTCCAACTGTATCCCCGTGTTCTTGATGAACTCATTTTAAAATAACAGTCTTGATCCACTGTACTAATTCCCTTCATAATTTTAAATACTTCAGTCATGTCTCCTTTTAATTTTCTTTTGCTTAAACTGAAAAGGCTCAGCTGTTTTAATCTTTCTTCATAATTCATCCCCATGTAGCCCTGGAATCAGCCTAGTTGCTCTTCTATGGACCTTTTCTAGCACTGCTATGTTCGTTTTGTAGCCTGGAGATCAAAACTGTGCACAGTACTCAAGATCTGTCCTCACCAGTGCTTTATAAAGCTTGAGCATTACCTCCTGGGAAATCATGTTATATAACCTAACATTCCGTTTGTCTTCTTGATGGCTTCTGAACACTGTCTGGCAGTTGATAGCTTAGAGTCCACTATGACTCCTAAATCCTTCTCATAAGGTTTACTTTCACTTTTCAGGCCTCCCATTGTGTATTCAAACCTAACATTTTTACTTCCTATGTGTAATACTTTATGTTGACTGACATAAAAGTTAATCTGCCTCAAATCTGTCCAAGCCTGTATACTGTCCAAGTCCCTATGCAATGATTCAACAGATTCCACATTATCTGGCAATACACCTACTGTATATAGTTATCAAACGTAGCTGCCCCTTTTTATTAGCCTTTTCTTTTTTCACGTTTGTCTATCAAGTCATGATTTCGTTTCCAAACATACACCTACCATACTGTTAACATAAGAAATATGACAAACGAGAGGGGACCATTCAGTTGTAGCCAAATATTTGAAGGGTGCCAATCTGATCTTTGAGGTTTATTCTATTTAAAAGGTATTCAGCGGCACAGGGTCATGAAGATTATCTCTATTTAGTCATGCCTCCACAGTTCTGGGTTCAAGACTTTGCTAATTCTGACTGTGTCCCTGTGTGTCATCTCATTGTACTTCAGTTCCTACAGCTCTGTAAAAGAAAACCTGGTTACACAAATTGGATGGATAGTATAATAAATTGCACTTGCATTTGCTGCTTCTTTAATCTAATTAAGAGACACATAAAAAGAATGTCAGAACGAGCAATATCATTTTAAGTACATTGCCATGTGATCATATGTTATTTAAAGAAATTGAATCTGTACACAGGGCTCATATTTACATGTTGACACCAAACAAAAAAGTTGGTTATGTTTCAGATAACAAACCCTTCTTTTTCCATTCAACAATACTCTTCATTTCCTTATGGCCATTTATTTCTGACTAAGGTTTTAGTTTAGCTTGCTCCATAATTAGATCTTTGCATGGGTCATTGTATGTTGGCAGCCTGTCTGCACTAATACCTTTTAGTACACTATTGCATTTCAATGGCTACATCATTAGTAAGGGGCAATTAAGCTGCCAAGGAATGTGAGCCACACTCATAACTCACCTTTCTTTATTGAGAAATAAAAATAACCGAGGCTTAATTAGGCATACATACGGTACTGATTCTATTACAGTCTGTATCAAAAACTGTCTTTCAGTTTGTCAGTACAAAAAAAAAAGGATTTTGTTACCATTCTGTAGCACAGTATTCTGCAATGAAAGTGTACTGTTAAAATATAACCTTACTGTGTTCCCAAATTTGAAACTTACACCATTCCCACAATGAATTAGGATTTTGGCTGCATGAAGCTGTTGGGTTGCTTTTCATCAGCAGTGACCAGTAAACCTGTCAAAGTAGATGGTAAAATAGGTTGAGCGATGTATAGAAAGGCACTGGCAAATAAAGCAAGCTTTTTAATTATTTGGTTTGCAGGATTTTTCATGTTTAAAGTATGATAAAATAGAATACATTAAGATTACATTTTCAAACAAATAAATTGTGTGGTTGTCTGGGGAAAAATTACAGTGCATTGAAGTCATGTTTTGTTACTAAATGAATGACATGTTCAGATTTATAAAGTTTGTTTTGCTGGTTCATAATATCTCCAAACTTTTCCATTCCATTTGTCCAGATGGAGCTGTTTACCAATACTTCTTCATAGTCTAAGGGATTGTGACTCTCATGGTTTCCCCATTACTGTTCTGCCCTGTTGGTTTCTTCCTTCAATGTGTGTGTTAGATTAGACGTTTTTTGCCCTGTGCTGACCCACCCTGACCTTCCAAAAGAATAAGTAGCTTTAGAAAAGAGATGCAGGGGCCTGAATATTACCTATTTGCAGCTTAGCATTGCCACATTATGTGGGTATGTTTTTAATGTAAGGAAATAGTGTGTTGTTGGTACAGAGAGTCATGAATATGTAGAATGTGCAGACAAAGCCTGAGGTTTTAGAACACATACACTAAACATTAACATCATGCCTTGTTGCAAATCGACCTGGGAAGATGTCCAGAAAGGCCAATAGCCATAGGCTTAGATATGGAAAGTTGAAGGTAATGGATAACAAAAAATAATGCAAAATATGTTTAAACAAAGGACTAGGAATTAGGTTTTCATAGTTGACTTTCTTCTTTTGGCACAAGGGTATTTGAAAATTTGCATTCCCCTTCTGAGCTTTACCTGAACGTGTATTCCTCTCTGGTATTTGAATGTTTAAATTTAATTTTTCATTCATTAGTGAATTAGCCTTAGTTTTGCACAACATTTGCTATAATGATATTTACTGTAATACACTATGTAATAGCATGGTTGCACAGCGGTAGGTTTACATCCCTGGTCCTCCCTGCATGGAGTTTGCATGTTCTTCCTGAGTGAACGTGGGCTTTATCCCATTGTCCAAAGACATTCAGGTTAGGTGAATTGGCGATGTTTCATTGGCCTTGATGATTGGGTGGGTGTGGGTGTGTTTGTCCTGTGATGGACTGGTGCCTTATCCAGAGTTTGTTCCTGCCCTGTATGCCATGCTGGCTGGGATAGGCTGCAGCACTCCCACTCCCAGTGACCCTGGTCTGGATTAAGTGGTTTAGAACATGACATGACACTATATAATGCAGTACAACTAGTATTTTATGCATGCCCTACATTTCAGTGTGCAGACATGAATTTATGTGGGGTGTGAAAATTTAAAAATCAGAGTTAAGTGTCTTCAATGGAGTCCAAATGCGAACTGAATACAGGTTGTAAAACTGGCAGCTTTAAATGCCAGATCGGAAGTGACATATGGGAACCGGACGTGACCTTCTTCTGCCATCACAAGCGGAAGTGACATTGTCCTAGGTGCTGGAACCGGAAGTGACATTCTTTCAGGTGCAGGAAATGGAAATGACATTATCCGTTGCGCCGGAACTGGAAGTGACATCTTCAGGAATGAGTTAGACAGGTTGTCACGCGTCTGGTCTGTAGAGGTGACAGCAGAAGGTTTAGCACACCCACCACCCCCTTGCCTGGCATGGAATTACCCTCACTTGGTCCATACAACTTTCTCCTACTCGCACAAGCATGACAGGGGAAATTACTTTTTCTGCGTATTTTACAGACAAGGTAAGGAGGAATGTATAGGCCTGTGTTTCCTGTTGATTTATGTTTGAGGGCATCATTGCAGACACTTCTTTCTCATTTCATATGTATAGGGTGGTCCATATCTAATTATGCAATTTTCATTATGCTATAACTTATTAAGTTTATTACATAGAAAATCACCTGAAAAATCCCGGACCATCGAGAAGTGTGCGAACTGACAACATGAAGAATCATGTTCGCGCCAAACTGGAATCATCCCCGCATAAATCAAAGTCATCCAGACGATCTGGCTCTGCATAATTAGATCTGGACCACCCTGTAGATAAATGCTTTGATTAGTTATAAAACTACATATTTGAAAAAAAAAAGATATTTCAATTTCATTGCCAGGTTTTTTTAGACACTATAAGGGCCAATCCTAGAAAGTTACCATTAATATTAAATTCATATAAGTATTTGCCTATACAGAATGCTAGTTTTACATAGCTACATAGATAATTGAAAGGTCTGTTTTATCCCCAGAAGCTAACATGTTAATGCAACATTCTTATAACCTCAGCTATATCTTTGATGTCACAATCAGTCAATTAGTAGAAGGATGAAATGTTAGATAGGAAGATAGAATGTTTGTAAAAGGAAAGGTATAGAGGCATACATTTTTGTCTTGAAATATAGAAACTTATATTGTAACTTAAAGAAACGCAACTATGATATGAGGTTAAAAATGAAACATCACAAGCAAGAAGTCATTTTTGTGTGTATTATCAATTTTCCATTTTAATTTTGTATGAACTGGTTTTGCTATGAATTGCACTAAAACCTTTAAAATAAAGACATTTGGACTGTGTCATTTTTTGTGTACATGTCATACTTGGTACTAAAACCTTCCCCATAGCTGCAGAATTTTTAAAACCTCGAAGAAAGGCAGCTACAAATACCAAACAATCAATCTTTGTTTTCCTGAATTTATATATATAGCTTTACTAACAGACATCATGAGTGGCAGGGTTGACCTAGCTGTCATCTTCTTTTCCTGCCTTGCCACCAATTCCCATTACTAATCTTATTTAATTTCTCAGCTTCAGGATTGACTGCCATTTAAACAGAAGCATCTTAAATACAACCATTTTCTAATTTAGTGTGACCTAAACACTCTGGTTTCTGCTCCCTAAACAGTCAAATTTGAATTCACTATGATTTTTTTTTTCTCCTAAGTCTACATATTTGCTCCTTACATTTTCCACTTAAACACTACATTTTTGTTGTTTTATTTTCCTCCTTGACACCAAATATTTGGTTTATCTCAAAGACCAACAAAGGGCTTTCCTTCCATCTAAAACACTCAAAAATAAACTCAAAACTGTAGCATCAGTAAAGTGTTGCAAAATCAGGCTCATAAATGAAAGTGGATATTTTCAAAAAATAGTATGTAAAATCCTTATTTATAGTTGAATACAAAACTATATGTCTGCACCATTCTGTGACAAGTAAATAATATCATAGAAAATAGGATATCATTAGTTAATTTGTCTGAGTGGCAGAAGTTGAATATGCCAAGCAGAAAAAAGAGTAAGATTTATTGTCCATACTTTCGTGATGAGGCAAAAGAAGAATAATAGTCAAGATATGGTTTTAATTGGGAACACAAAACATTCATTTGTTCCTGCTGAAAGAAAGAATGGAAGCACAATCTTGGCAAATTCAGCAGCAGATGAACATGATACAGAAAGGTAAAATATATCTTTGGAAAGCACCTTCATGTCTCCAACCAATCTATATTTAATAAGACTTGAAAAAAAGGAGTCAAGAATGTATAGCCCGCAGTTTATTAATGTATCAGTGGCAATACATTGGGTCACATAGGATTAAGATCTTTTGCCTGCTTAAGACTCTGCTTGATCAATTTAGTATTATTTGCTGCTGCACTTAAAATTTACTGACAGCCTGTCCAGCTATTCTTTTGCAGTCTCTCCTTATCTAACTTCTTGCCACGCTATACAAAAATATCAATGTGCTCTACAAAAATGATCTTCTGCTGATTGTGCAAGTATAACAAACAGATGCTCAGATGACCTTTGACATAAGTAACTAAAATTCTTTAAAGCACAAAATTGCTTGTTGCAAATATTGCATGTATTTTCTGTTTATAAGAATTACTTATGAACACTTGAAATCACTCCAGTTTTTTTGTCCAGCGTCTCCTGACTCACCAGTGCGAGAAAACCCCCTACATACAATATACCATTCGAAACATGTTGATGTCTAGTTATTCAAGACATCAAGTTCTTTTTGGATTCATCCTGTTTTTGGATGTCTACACCAGAAAACACCTTATTTTTAAGCCATTTTGTAACATATATTGTGTAGGAAATTACACCCTTATGATAAAAAGTAAAGCAATAGTTGTCTTCAGCAAAAATGATCAAAAGAACTTGAAATTGTACATGCCATATCAGTTGACCCCTTAAGTTGATCCCATAATGGGATACGATGGGTCAATGTTACTCCTTTTTACAAAAACTTTGAAAAACTGGGGAACGGTAAAACAAACATGTGGGGTGTTGTTTTATGTTATTTTGAGACCGCTGATCACAAATATGATATTTTTGATATTTCAATCTTTACCGGTTGTCCTAGCCCTCCACATGCAGAATGTTAAAAACTAACAAATTTCAAATATAAGCATTTGAGGTATTTTAAACAATTTCAAGGCCAGTGATTATAAATATCTTATTTTTTATTATATCTTCTGATTCTTAAGAAGTGATATTCCACTTAGTGCCCTGGCTTCGCTACCATACCAATGAAACCAATGTGTGGGGTTCATTATGGAGGCGCAACAATAACTGAAGGGGAATAAACAGTGCAAAAAATCAGCAAAAACAGCAAATCCAACAAGCAAAACAATACTTATAAAAATCTCCAAGGAATAATTCAATGAACCATAAAGAGGAGAGAAGTTGGGAGCATGTGCTGATTACAGCGCGTTGCCGCACCACCACACTAGGAACCATCCGGATTGAAACCTGTGTGCAGTGGGTTACACCTCAGCACTATACTGGAACTATACTGGATTTTTTTTATAGTGGTTAGAGTGCCAATCCTGCAACAAACCCCCAAGTTTTCCATGTAAGTTGAAGGATCTGCTTACAGGGCTGGATGCAGATTAATGTCCTACCCGGGATGAACCAATTTCAGGTTAAGGGCCTTACTCAGGGGCGCAACAGAGTTGAATCACTTCTGGTGTTTATGGGATTCAAACCTTCAACCTTCCATGAAGTGACTTCCTTTAAAGCCTGGGGATGGTCCCTTAGCACTAATTCAGGCTCTAACCACAGAATTCAAGTAACATAGGAGAATAATTTAACACACATAGATAGATGGATAGATAGATAGATAGATAGATAGATAGATAGATAGATAGATAGATAGATAGATAGATAGATAGATAGATAGATAGATAGATAGATAGATAGATAGATAGATAGATAGATAGATACAACAAAATTAACAGAAAAGTCATTGTTAGAATAAACATATTACATAAATAATTTATACAAGGAAAAAATGACACTAAAACCAAAAAATAAACCACTGGTGCCTTGAGGCCTACCTATAGGAGGTAAAGCTCCATTTTGTTAACCAGCAAAATTGTGATGCATTGGAGAACCACCTGCAGTTTAACATAACAAACACAACGTACATGTTGATGAACATCTTGTGTGTCTTGGAGGCCATGGAGGGAAAGTGGCGAAGGTAGTGCAATTCTACAAAATTAGTGGTGCACACTAGACATTAGACTGCAAAGACCTGCAGTGCAGAAATGACAAGAAAAGGCTTTTCTTTTTCTTTAGGCTCAGGTCTTTTAATGTGTACTGGTGGGATATTCTATCAGAACCTACTGGTTGGTGTATGATTATATACTCTGTGGTCTGTTGGAGAGTAACACTATCCATCCATCCATCCATCCATCCATCCATCCATCCATTATCCAACCCACCATATCCTAACTACAGGGTCACAGGGGTCTGCTGGAGGCAATCCCAGCCAACACAGAGCGCAAGGCAGGAAACAAACCCTGGGCAGGGCGCCAGCCCTCCACAGGGAGAGTAACACTAGCTTATGAAAAATAAAATGGATTAATTAGGAAGTCTGGCTAAATACAGTAACTCCTTGAAATTGCTGGCGATAGGTAGAGAAAACTGTGTGATGACAAAGTTATAGATCATCATTATCTGATAATGAATTGGGCCTGGAAAGCCTTTAGCTACCAGTTCATTCCAACACATTGTACTAAAATAAACAAATGTACCTCTGTTTTGCCTATACATAGTGAACAGACTGTACAGTGTCTCCTAAATTGTTCCCATTTTCAACCTATCCAGTTACAATAGACACATTGACATGGGGCACTATTTCTTAGGGTTAACTATAAATGGAATGTATAATGTGGAAATATTAAGACTAGTTGTGATACTTCCAATTGAGTATCAGATTACACTTTGATTCTGTCATTTTTTTTATTATGTCAGTGTTTACTTCATGTTCTATGTTGCTACTAGAGTATGTGGAATTTTGACTTTGGGATTAATAAAGTACTATCTATCTATCTATCTATCTATCTATCTATCTATCTATCTATCTATCTATCTATCTATCTATCTATCTATCTATCTATCTATCTATCTATCTATCTATCTATCTATCTATGTTTACAGTCATTTATCGCTTTTTTCCTAATGTTCTTGTTATTTACAGCTTAATGACAACTACAATTTCAATATGAATGTTGCTTGTCAAACCAAAATTGTAATTATTATAACATATTGACATTTTCTAAAAAAAATACAATGTCTGTGAACTAGAAATGAATGAACACTTAAATGGAAAAACATGCATAGAGCAAACCACTTAACCAAGATTATACACAGTAGTAATTTTAATTTATGAGCTTTGTTTTTAAATACATTTAAACATAAAATCCCTAGTGTATTAATCTGCACTACCTTCATGAGCTACTGCTTTTATATTTCCAAGGTTTTAAAAAAAATAATGCTTTTCCCTCCATTTGTAAATTTAGCTTCTTTTACATGCAAATATTATATAGTTAAACCCTATTTACTGAAAAATAGCTATATCTGCATTTGTAATTTAGTATAATATAGTGACTCTGACCAGTGAGGAAATATAGAGGTGAGAATCAGCAGAGCTGTGGAGCCGTGGGTGCTGGAACTGCAAAAAAGGGCCACAGAAGAAAATAGCAAATTGGACTGGACAAGAACAAGAAGACATAAAATATGGTGTGGACAGCTCAAGAAGACAGCAAGTACTGAGGTTCCAGTGCTTAACTAGGTACATCCTAAGGATGACAGTGGAAGTAAGTTTAGAAAAATATTGGCATTTCTCGAATCCTACAGCGGGAGTTCTTCCAAGGGCTGTTAACTGCTGCTCGTGCCTGTGCGTTAGCTAGTTAGCAGTTGGTTAGGTCAAAATTAACTCTTTCGGGGCTGATGTCGACTTTTGTCAAAAGGAGGAGTTGACGATGGTAATCGACTGTAAAATTGTGACAAAACCAACTGTTATGTTTTAGTTCGACTCTCGTTGCTAGAAGGAAAGTGAGCTTCATTGGTTTGACCGAGATTTCTTGCACTTGTATAAGTAGCAAGGCGCAAACAACAGCAAAAATGGCACTGACAGCTGATGAGAGATCAAAGTGATTGCATAAAGCAAACTACTGCTTGCACGATGTTTTGACTATTATCTCTGAACTGGACTATGACTTGTGGGACTCTGATTTTGATACAAGTGATCGAAAATGAATGTGAGGTTCCAGCTTCAATTGACTGGTCTCCAGCCAATCATGGTGCTGAATGGGTTCATGTAGCTGATACACCTATGGCAATGTTCGCCAGGGAGGACTGCCACTTAACAATGATTAGAGGTAGAACCTAGATTGCAATGCCTCAGCCACGTGAAGACAGCTTGGCAGCAAGCCTGCCGCACTTTCTTGTCAAACTGGCAACCACAGCATGCAGCAACAGATGTTTAATCTTGATTTCTGTGTGAAAGCATTACTTTTTCGAAAACTGTTTTTTGTAAAAATACTCAGCCCTCAAAGAGTTAAATTAGGTTAGATTAGATTAGGTATATATTATTAATCTCCAAAGGAAAATCTAAATATAGTTTACATCAAGTAAGCATATGAAAGTCCTTATTAAACATTGAAAGTGAGTGTTTGACATAAGTTCATTAGTATAGCGATTTATATGACAGCATCTACTGACACACAGAGAAATTGTAAATTACTTGCTTTCAAATACATAAGCCTTAAAGCAGAAATTTTAGGTGCACGTTAAATTTTCTGAATTGATATAGTAGACATTATGCCAGCTACAAGCATCAATGTTAGTTATTTTGATGGAGTCATGATTAAAGGCAGTAGAAGGATTAAATAAAGTAAACAACTAAAAAAGAAAATTGGACTAACTCTTGCAGAGCATGATTCCACACAGTCAGCGCACTAGAAAAAGCCAGCCAGAATATTACCATTCCTTGTTTTAGTATTTACTGCCTGAGGGCAGAAAATGTCTGTGATACAACGTGTGTCCTGATGGTATAATACAGTCTGCCAGACTGCAGGGGGAAAAAAAATGGGTGTTTTCAATTCAGAGATCTTTGGCATGGCAGTGCTAGAGGTACTGATAGATGACAGGACCTCCCCAGTGATTTTATCTTCAATGGAAATTTTGTGCTGAATAGCCTTCTACTTGTGGAATGATATATTGCCATGCCACAGTGCAATACTACTAATATGTACTGTGTATTGTACACGAATAAAACTTAACCACAATTGCAGATCACAACTGAATTTTCAAAGACAAAGCAAAAAAATACAGGCAATGCTGTGTTTTGTTTTGGTTATTCAAATTTAACGATACAGTTACAGTAAAAAAAAAGAGAAAAAGAATATGCAAAATGAGCAAAGCACACAGCCAGGAGGAACAGTAATGTTTAAAACTCAAGAGCCTAAAATTAGTTTTCTTTTTTCATAACTCGGTGCCTGCTTATTATAAAAAAAACTACACCTCATTTACACAGAGAATTTCCCTAAGCTTCATGACCATCTTAATTGAGACAACATTAGTGAAAAATGAACCATAGTCAGAAAATAATGTGAAGCATTTGAGTAAAGTTGGCATATCTAAATATTCTGAAATAATGTTAAATACAAAAGAGATGACTATAACACCTATAATAAATGCAAGCCTGAACAGGTCCAGTATAATAGGTGTGTTAAGCTTTATGTAGTTCATAACATCTATTTTAAATTATTTTACAGTCATTATAAGACATATAATAAATCAAAAATATAACACAGCATTCTTGAGCATTCTCTCTTTTTTGTATTCTTTTTCAGACACTTTCAGAGTATTGTACTTTAGCAGATAGATTGAAAACATCTGTAAGAAAGCATCTGTTAGCAGATTTTGCACCGGTTTTAGGAGCTCTTTGGTAACACAGTCCATACCACCTGCTTTGCAAGGTTTTCTTTGCCTAAAGACTTTGCTCATGTCAATCTGTGGAACATGGAGCATGTAATATCTGGGAATATTAGCAGGTGCATTGTCATCATCAGATTCAACTCGTGCATAAAATGTGTTCAGATCCTCAGGCAGATAAAACTTGCTTTTGTGACTCTTGCTAGGTTTGGTTTTGTGAGTGCTTGAAGTCTGCTGTACATTAACTGCAATGGCAGCTGCATTGATTTTTCAGCCATTCTGGGATTTTATTTTTTTATCGTCTGAGTTAATGTCAACAACATTCATTTTTATAGCTCATTTTCAGAGAAATGTGTAGCTGAAAATGCTTTATAAATAGTAAAAGAAAGAAAAAATGACAGCTACAGAAATAAATGAAATATGATGGATGAACATAAATAGAATTAAAATCAAATTCAGATAGTTTGGAATGGTTATACTGTCAAAAAATCAATGTCTAATTTGATAAAGCATGCTATGATCAGTTGACCAGGGAAGAGAGGAAAGCTAAATTCCCAGCCAGTGTGGAAGCAGGTGAAAATAAACCTATAGGAGTCCCTATAGTACTGAAATATAATAACCCAGCAAAATAATTATAATAATTATTTATTATTGACCACATATTGTGGCCTCTGATGGACATTGTAAACATTATGAAGTTTCTTCTTTATATAAAAGTTATGTTTTATTGGATCCCAGAGCAAATGTGTTGTATGTTAACAACTATCCAAGCTCCGTTGACACCCAACAAGGTTCTAGAACAGCTTACAAGTGATCTTCCCTGACTGTCGTTTGCCTTTCCTTATCTCGGAGGGCTAGTACCCACTGAATCCAAATAATACACCCTCTCTAGGATGGAGTTTGTCCCTTTTCTGCAGCCAGATTTGAACCCTCAGTTCCAATTATAACTATTCCTGTTAAATCTCCCTTTAGGAGTCACACAATTGGAAATGCTAATCCTGGGACCCCCTTTTGTGAACCTTATGAGATGTGTCATCTCTTTCTGGATGTCCTTTTCGCCTCCCTTGGGCAATTCCAGGTTTTTTGCTGACTTTCAGTCCTTCACTGAGAAAATGATGAAGACACTGTGTATGGCATCTAAGCCCCTGGACTTTATCTATCATAAGAAGGTGCAGCAGACTATGACAATATGATGAAAAGTCTGCAGGCATCATCACAGTGGTCAATCCTTTCCAGCATCAAAAGTGCAATGCAGAGTGTTACTTATAGAATACAGGAAACAGAAAACAAAAACAAGAAACATCGTTAGTATCAATAATTTTATACAGTAGAAAATGTACTCTTTTACAATAAATGTACTGCTAATTAATTATGAAAAGGCCCAATAAAAAAATGCAATACTACTTTGTATTTTCACAGTTTCTTACATTATCAGTGTTTTCCATGGATTGTGTCCATGATGTGATTAAATAATCTTATCGGGGTACACAATGTAATTGGAAAATGTAGTTAAAAAAGTTCATTAAATCCCCTAAAAAATAGTGTTTGTTAAGTTCAATCCTGGGGCCAACTGTGGATGCAGGTTTTTGTACAACCAATTTATTTTTTGAATCAGCCTCCTAGCCTAATTAAGCAAGGTACATGGTTTGGTGTCTAGCTAAAAATTTAAAAACCACATTTGCATATGTATTATTAAAATTTAGCAAGAATGTATGCATGTTACATGAAGATTATGTAGTGTTTTATCTTAGACTGAAATATTGTTGTGATCATCGTACTGATTTTCATTCCATTCTTTCATAGTTCAGGTTATTTCAGACGTTTTTTTTACTAACCAGCATGCTGGTGTGTCTGACTCTAATGTAGCTGCAGACTTTTGCTATACTTTGTCATTGGCCCCCATATCTGCTGTGCTGGTCATTTATTGCCATAGAGAAAAGGTGAATTCATAGGGAAATGGCAATAGAAATATTTACACAAAAACATTTAAAGCAACGATGAAAATGGAAATATTTCTTACCAATACACTTGACTTGAGCATTCCTAGTTTTCATACTCTTTCTCTGTACGTTTAGCATTTGTTTGCTCAGAGGTTGATGCACTTGATGCTTTCTGAGCAGCTCTTCTTTTCTCCACCCTAGCGGCCCACTTCTTTTCTTCTTTCATCGGCATCTTTTCATGTTAAAACTTATTAAGTCAGTGTTTGTGTTGCAATTACTTAGTACGTTTTCTTTAATTTTTTACTTAAGTTTGCACTTCAGTCTTCAATCTGCCTCCAGAATAATTTAAGATATGAAGAGGTAGGAGAGGTGACTGGGAAGGTGGTAGGGATGAGAACGGCGCCCATATGCATGCGCTGCACGGCCACCCTGCTGGCTGCTGCTGACAGTTGATTTTACAATAAAATAAAATAAAAATAAAAAGAGGAATAACCTTGGAGGTCAATCATCACCATCACAAAGCAGATAGTAGATGTCACTTAGTATATGTGTACCAGATTTCAGGTCAATAGGTCAAAAGGTTTGCGAGCTACAGGTGATTTAAAATCCCGGATAGACAAACGGACAGCTACGGTGGCATATTATATATAAAGATAAATATAATTCTCACATTACTGCACTTTTTCGAAAGCATACTTGTGAGAAGAAAAAAAATGACAGGTAAACCTTGCAATTCGTAGGGGTTAGGGACGCAGGACCCATGTGAATGCAAAAATTCATGAATACATTTTGGGCCCATGATTACATAGTATTGTAAATTTATTGAACTAAATAAGATTCAAAAGTAGTGAGAAACGTGAGATAAAGTGATCACTGCACAAACAAATCACATACATGAGGCTGGTTGCTGAGACAAAGATGTGTGGCATCACCCAAAGTGGTAGTTTTGTAGTTCTTCAGTGAACTGTAACGTTTTACTAAATGTATCTTATAATACATTTGTACATACATTTTTGGCAGTAAAAAATAAAAATGTATAATATTAAAGATGCAAAAAATTAAAAGAATAAGAGCATAAATCCAGAAAAAAATGTAATCCAATGGATGTAATTGTAATTCCAGTTGAGTAGTGAAGTGCTGAAACAAAAAGTCACCCGGCAATCTTATGGCTCTCTTTTAAAAGCTGTGCTGAGACACATTTGCAAAATAATTACAAATGATAAACCTCTAAATAGGCAGATCCAGGATATCGCAAGGGCTGACCTTTTCAAGATCAATCCAACATAAAACAACTCACTCACTGTTAAACTAGTTGGAACAAAAACCTGAAGCCACTGCAGTAACATAGCACTGAACCTGAGAGACATGCAAGCCAAGCCTGAATATATTTGCTTGGGACAGGAATATTCTGCCAATATGCACTAATATGTGATTTGCATTTCTGAACTGACACCATGCAGTGTAACAATGGATTCTTTGACTGTAAAGTAGTACAGTAAACATTAGTCCCTGTCTTGCTGGGCATGTGTGACATGTTGGGATTGCTAAAGCTTTTCCTTATACATAAAATGTCAGAAAATATTTCAGATATACTCATTCCAGGTCTAGATTCTCATACATGCTGATGCATGTAATACATCTTTGCATTCAGAAGATGAGTTAGTCATTTGAATGTAGCCCCCCTTTTCATAAACTGTGCTTTCCACTCTGCATTCAGGGTGAGAACCCAGATTTGTGTCCTGAATTCCCAGTGAGTATGGATTATAACAGGTGCATCACCTATGTGAAGAGAAACCTGTTGTAAGTCTATGCATACTGTAGTCATCATCATCATAGACCAAAATTTAGATGTTTCTAGTTGGATGAACAAGCATGATGTAAAATTCCTACACTTCAGACTAAGCATTTGCCAAGAAATAAACACAGTTTCTTCTTTGCTTTGGCTTATTAGAGTAGCTGAATAAAAAATTTAGTAAACCTGTGAGTTCATCAAGGTAGGCAGTTGTATCCTTTACATGTTAAAGTCTCAGTAAAACAGTGTTGAAATTAATTTCTGATGTTTTGGTGGGTTCAATCCAATAGTGCCCAAAGCCACAGCCAGTGTTTGAAGGTTACAGTCTTGACAGCCACTACATGCCACTTTCTATGCAAATTAGGATCTTTGACACATTTTTGGGTGGCTTCCAACTACTACAACTTCAGGAGTTAGTTTATTCAAATGTATTTATAGAGCCTGCTAGAACCTGGAAGGTCATCTTGAACCATGATATTTCAATAGAGAAGCCCTGCTAGAACACCCAGGACAGCAGGGGAATGAAGAAATGGATACAGTAAGGCAAGCTTACTTGCAGTGTGTGTGGTTGCCAAGGGTACACCAACTAGATTAATTCTGCATGCTCATTAGGTAGAGTCAGCAGATTGGCTTAGAATAGATATTACCAGGCTATTATGGCAACCAAACCTATAGTAAATTGTGCTGAATGAGATACAGTCCCCACAGCCAGGTTACTTTGTGGGAGATGCAAATCTGCTCTGTCATGGCCCAAGTTTGTACCAGCTACATTATCAGCCCATATTGATCCATACTGTCCAAGAAATGTCCCAGAAATGAAAGCTTCCAGTGGATCTATATGCAGCTGTAGAGTGCAAGTAGCCAGACAGCTTAATTACTCTCGCTACCATATGTTCCTGTGCATAATTCCCTCCACTATGAACCTGTCTTTCTTCTTAGTGCAGACGTGTAAATTATTAGCCCAGATGTGTTCTCATGCACGGAGGCATTGATTGACCAATTACCAACCTGTTAAGACACATAATTACTTGTGCTTTCCAAGACTTAATGGCCACCATTCAGAGATAAGGGTGATGCTATAACAAATCATGGAATGTCAGTGGCCAGAGCAAAAACTCTGTAGCTGTGATATCAGTTTTTTTTAGAAACTTAGGAACTCAGGCCAATTGTACTTCCAGGTAGGAAATTCCTGGTACTTTTTAGCTCCTACTCCAAGGTATTGACTTTTTGTTCAACCAGGAACTATCAAGGATGGGGCTCAGCTGATGAATTGTGTCAACTGTTTGACCACAAGCACTCGTGCCATCAAACAGATCTGTTAGTAGTTTGGACTTTGAAGAGTTATTGGTGAAGATGAAGCATCTCATTTTACACCACATCAGTCTCCATAGCTGCCTCCCTTCAGTGAATATAACATTGTCAACCAGTCAACCAGTGACAAAAAAGTAATTTTTTTAAATTTGTCAGTTATGTAAAGTGCGTAAGAATGGGCGGTTTGTATCTAACAAATTTTCATTATTTTTCTGATGGAGAATGAGCAAGAGGGTTATCTCTGTAGCCCAGAATCTCCACTTTGGAGCTACAAGCACATGTAGTTGACTTAGTAGACAGTGTGGCGGGCGGCTGGTGCCGGCAGGGTAAAGGCTTCTGGCTGCAGAGGAATATACTTGGGAATAAGCAGATTTGGCAGATATAGGAAAGACATAAATCATTTTCATTTTGATTACTTGAAAAATATAGCCTAGTTATTAGCTGAAGTTTAAAACAAAGAAAAGGCACTTTCCCGAGGGAAGCAACAGTTGCATTTAATGATTGCATTTGCGATTCAGAACAAACACTGTGGGCAGTTTTCTAATGTACACAATCAACTGTTACGTGAACTAAAAAAAGTTGCTCTTGTCAAATAAAAATGTTTCTAGATTTGTCCCTGGGCTTTCTTTTTAAAATAAAGTTTCCAAAGTGGTCTAAAAAGTCACTAAATATAGTGACAGTCTCCTAAACGGCAACACTGAGATCTGGTTTCCAGCCTTGCAGGCTCCAACATGGGGCAACTAACTTTAAAAGTTCAAATATATCTTAAAGTGTCAAGAAAAGAAAAACTGTAAAAAAAACATTGGCTTGAGAAACAGTCGATCGATTAATCTTTATAAATCATAATATTTATTTAACGAAAAAGAGTTTAAAAAGATAAAAAAGCGCTGTCTAAAAGGCAATCCAAGGTTAAATATTCCCAACACAACCCAAAATGAGAATCCAATAAACAGTGAAAAGTCATCAAGACCAATAAATCCAATAAGAAAATCCACACCCACAATAATCTACGATCTTGAGCTTTCTTTTTCTCTGGCTTAAATGGCAAGAGGGAAGTCTAAGGAATAGTTATGTCAGGGTAACCATCTGAGATTATAAATAAATTAAGAAAATAAATGTTAATATTATGAACATAATAACAAAATGACAAAAGCATTTGAAAAATCAAAGAACCATTAAAAAAAGAAAGGATAAACTTGATTCAGGCCTAGATATCCCATAATAGTAGGACAGCTGCAGGTCGTGAACAGTGATGTTGCTCTATAGAGGCTATAAAGGTCAGGTGTCATGCACTTTCTGATTATCCAAGATTGGATAGAATTCTGAAATCTCTGCATGTGTTTGTATTATTATAATCTCCTTGGTTTCAGAATGTATGCGAGAGTAGTTTGACTATGTCTTTGGTTAATAACTTGGCTGCAACGACAAATAGGAAAGATTCACTGTTTTGACATTTGTTTGTTTGTGACTTATGTCTCATCTCTTGATCTCTACTTAAAAAAATATCTCTGCATTTTCCTTTAAGGCATTACAGTGATTCTCTTCTTGAAAGGCACAACATTTTTATAAGAAATACTGTATTTTCCAATGCTATGTCTCCCCAGAATACTGCCAAATGTCTGAAGTTAACATGAGCCTTATGAGAGATTTAAGAGAGATATGAAGAAAGGATTTTGATGTGATGGAGGAAGGATTTTGATGTGATATGACCACAAATAATGATAGAATCCCACTTCTATCACCAGTTCCTCTAGCCACCAGCCTTTAGAAACTCTCCCTCATTCTATTATTTGCCTCAATGAAGACAACACGGCTGCCTGATACAATAACCTTTTTTTCCCTTTTCCTCATGTCTGGCAGCAGTAACAATATTGGTATAGGTATGGTACCCCAACACCTCTTAAAATCTTTTGTGTGATTTTTTAACAATCGTTTAGCTGACATGATTCATCTGGATGACAGATTCAACACACTAAGAAGCAATCCTAAAGATCTGCAGACTGATGGCTGAGGATATGCAGTAGCTACAGATCCAGCTGGCAAACCAACAAACTAAGCTAGAAATTGCAGTAGTGAAGAAAGCATCTTCTATGACATTTAGTAAAACCAAATGAACTTTTCATCTTATTGCATTAGAAATAAAATATACAGTTCTATATTTTAGTTTTTAAGTGCTTGCCAATCCCACAATCTTTGGCACCCACAAGATTATGTGAATAGGTTTGTGCTTTTCCTGTCTAGTCATATCTTGAGTGCATATTACCATTTAAATGAACACCTTGCTGGGGACAACCAAACAATAAAAAAAGAAATCTCTTACCAGTACTGTATAATCCTGACCATGCTGTAGAACTACTTTAATCAGTGTAAAAGCTGAGGTGGCCTGGTAAATTATTATTTGAATTATTTTTTTTAAAATTTATTTTATTTGAAGAAAATAACATTGTATACAATCAAGTTGAACTTATACAACAAATAACATCATAGTCAAACAAAAAAAAAAGAAAAAAAATATAGCTGGAACAAAATGAGACAAAACCACAGAATTCAGGCCCCACTGAAAGCCAAGAGCATTTGCAAAAATAGTTAGACAAATAGAAAAAATAAGGTAAAATGTCCTTTTCCCACTGATATAAATGCTTATTCTAAAATGCTATTAACTAAATTGTGCCATATTTTTAAAAAAATTGAAAAGTTCCTCTAAGAGAGAATTTGATTTTTTCCAATTTTATATAGTATACCGTAGATTAGTTACCCACTGACCAAGAAAAGGTGGGTTAGAATTCTTCCAGTTAAGCAGGATAAGTCTAGGTGCTAGTAGAGAGGTATAGGCAATTACAATCAATTTTCTCCACTTTAAATCCATCTGGGATACACCAAACACAGCTGTTAATGGGTTTGGAGTGACTGTGACATCTAGGCTGTCCGATAGGCATTCAAAGATTTTTCTTCAAAATTATGTTAATTTGGTGCATTCCCAAAACATGTGGCCTAGTGAGGCTGGAGCTAGATTGCAATGCTCACAGGTTGGATCTTGCCCTGTATACGTTTTGGACAATGTTAAACAAGATTAATTTGTTCGATGAAAGATTTTAAGTTGCATTATTGAATGCTTTGTGCATGTAGTGCTACAGTGCATTTTATGCATGGCTATCTTCCACTTCTTTTCTGAGACATTAATTGAAAGATCTTTTCCCCACCATACCATAGGATCTTTGGAAGGAAAAGACTTTGAGATGTTTTTATATATATATATATATATATATATATATATATATATATATATATATATATATATATATATATATATATATATATATATATATATATATGAGATGCTGTCTAATTCTACAAGACTGATCAACATTTATTCTGGAAAGGAAATGGGTGGGAGATGTGGAAAATTGGGTAGGTTTCTGATCTGAAAATAATGGGAAAATGTGTTGCTTGGAAGTTAAACCTGAAGTATAATCTATACTAATAAAAGGCAAAGCCCTCACTGACTCACCGATCACTAATTCTCCAACTTCCCGTGTAGGTAGAAGGCTGAAATTTGGCAGGCTTATTCCTTAAAGGTTACTTACAAAAGTTAAGCAGGTTTCATTTCGAAATTCTACACGTAACGGTCATAACTGAATCCTATTTAAGTACATATATACGTCCATAGCCTGCAGCTTGGTCGCCGTGTGAGGCGGAGTTCTGTCCCCCATCCCAACGCCTTCTACATAGTTGGCTGCCTGCCTATATTGCATCCCCCATCCCCACGCCTCCCACGTAATTGGCTGATTGCCAATATAAGGCCGTCCGTCGCTCTAGTCTCTTCATTCCCTTCCTTGCTTCACCACGGTATTCATGTCTCCTTGCTGATAACTGCAACCTTTTTATTTAATCCACCGCTTCTCCGCTGTTTTATTGTGCTGATAACTACAGCCTTTTTATTTAATCCATGGCTTCTCCACCATTTTATTCTTCATTTATTACGCTTATAGTTATTGTGTAGGTATTTTAGACTTAGTTTACATTGTTCAGGTACCTGATTCTTTTACCGTTCCAACCGTACCCCCATTAACATGTCTATCAAGGTGATCACCATTGATCAAAGAACTGTCACTTACCGAGTGGTTTCCATGCCCGGAGATGCCACCTGCCTTTTCCATTCTCTGTGGTACATATTGCATGGCCATATCAGGTTCAATCTTAATATCTGGAGGAACATTGTGTCTGATATATTGAATGACTGGGACAAGTTCAAGGTGTGGACTGATGACGGTACAAGAGATAATCATACTACACAGGAGCACTATAAGAGTGAAATGCTTAAGCCCTTCACCTATGGTTCTGCATGTGAGTTGATAGCTGCCGCTGAATTGTTCGGTTGCACTTTCAAGTGTACCGAATTGGCCAAATATTTTACACCTTTGGAGAACCGCCAATGCCTCTTAAACATCTTAGATGTACAGGTGACGATTTGAGTAGTGGACACTTTGATGTTTATGAATGTTTCAACTCTCAAAAGCTGGATGCGAAGTTATCGATGAAGCCAGTTGTATGCTTACAACGCTTGACAGATGCCGAATGTCACTTCAACACAAGTCCTGCAAATACTAATGTAATTGAACCAAACCATGAAACTCAAACCGATTATGACAGCAGCAATCCAAGCTGTGAGAAAACAGTAAAAAGGAGGCGTGTCAAATGTCGTGGTACATTTTCTGATGCAGCTAAGGCTAGACGGAAACAACTTCGTGATGCTTCCGCAAAATACTTGCAGAAAAATCCACAAGTTAATAGACACGCTGTTGCTAAATACTCGCAGGCAAATCCACAACTTAATTGAGACGCTACCGCTAAATACTCGAAGGCAAATCCACAAGTTCATAGACACGCTGCCGCTAAATATTTGCAGGCAAATCCACAAGTTAATACCGGGAATGCCTGTTAAACATCTTAGATTCACGAGTAGCGATTTGGGTAGTGAACACTTCGATGAATGAAACCTGTTATCTTTACAACGGTTGACAAACACAGGAAGTAACTTGAACACAACACGTCCTCCAAATACGAACCTGATTGAAAGAAATAATGATAATCAAATCCTTGATGACAGCAACACTCATAACAGTGACAAAACAATTACATTGACAATCATGTTACGTTATTTTTAAAATGTTTCCTTTTCTTTTTCATAATTTCTTTAACACACTACTTCTCCACTGCAAAGCGTGGGTATTTTGCTAGTTGTTCATAAAATGCAAAAACATTATATACAGTTCTCTAAGTGTTTTAATAATGGATGTTTTCCAAAGATTAAATCCTGTGTAAATTTGAGAGGGTTGAAAAATGTGTAGAGAAGCAACAGACAAAACTATCTCTGCCTTGACATACATCATGCATTGGTTCCATACTCTACGTGATTGATGGACAATAGGATTATTGGTTTATTGGCAAGAATTAATATTTATGGGGGCACAAAAGTGGGCATACAAAGAGGTACAGCAAGATTTTATTTCCATTGCAGACTGGGCGTGTTTATATTCATCAATTCATATCAATTTGTGGGTCTTTATAACTTGTATACTTGCTGTCCAGTAATAAAATTGAAAGTTAAGTAGTGCCATGCCACCTTCTACTTTAGGTCTTTGTAGAGTCACCTTTTGAATGCATTGATGTCCTGAATTCCAGATAAATGAAACTATAATTGAGTCTAGTTTCTTAAAGAATGATTTGTTAATGTATATAGGGATGCTCTGGAATAGAAAAATCTTGGGAATTTTGTTTATCTGGTTAGTATTGATTCTCCCTGCTAATGTGAGATGTAGGGTAGACCATCAGCTCACATCTTGTTTGATTTTTTTCCATTTTGATTGCAAAATCTGTTGAAAATATCTTAATATTTACTTGCGATGTTCACATTAGATATTTAAATTGTTCTGATTAAATAAACGGATAGATGTCCAGTCTAGTATTGTGTGCTTCACTGGAAAAAGCACACTTTTATTCTAATTGATTTTGAGTATAGATATCTTTTGAAATTCTGCTGGTGCATTAAAGATGAATGGTAAAGATGGTGGTGGGACTGATATACAGTATATTACCATATCATCTGAATGTAGTGCTACTTTCTGTTCAAGTTTGAATTCTTAAGACAGATTGTTCAGAAACCTAATGTGGATAGAAAGTGTTTCTGAATCTACTAGCATTAGTCTTAACAGTCCTGTACTGTTTGCCAGAGGTGTGAGAAGAGCAGCTCCGGAGGTCATTAATTATATCATTTGCCCTTCTAAGGCAACAAGTGTTGTATTTGTCCTAAACAGAAGGAGGTCCTAATATCCTGTGCCGACTTCACCACTTTTTGCACTGTCTTACCTCCTTGAGTTAAGCAGGTGCCATATCAGGATATGATATCACCACTGACGATGGACTCTACTGTGCACCTTTAAAAATCTGTGCAAGCATTTCCTCAGAAGTCTCACAAAACAGAGGTGCTGATCAGGCTTTTTGACAAGAGTTGAAATGTGTAATGCCCAATTGAATTTGTCTGTGATTGTCAATCCAAGAAAGTTTAAAGCTGCTTATCCTCTGAAGAGCATCCATCCAATATAGATTTAAATGTTTCCTGCCTTTTGTTTCATTTCTATAAAAAGCTGCATGGTTTTGCATTTCCTGTCCTAGCATCACTGAGTTAGCAGGTAGAATTTTATTCTATGAGCCATCTCATAACTGTTGATAATCAGGTCTTACACATTAGTGTCATCAGAAAATTTCATGATGGAGTTGGAATTGTGTTTGGCAATACAGTCAAAGATGAACACATA
Organism: Polypterus senegalus; assembly: GCF_016835505.1. Classification (NCBI taxonomy): domain Eukaryota; kingdom Metazoa; phylum Chordata; class Cladistia; order Polypteriformes; family Polypteridae; genus Polypterus; species Polypterus senegalus. Next base: position 23,521,612 of record NC_053161.1, on the reverse strand, counting down.
CAGAATGAAGCTCAGCACTCTACCCTATGGAGTGTCAGTGTGGGAGGAGGTCATCTTACCAGTCCGTTTATGATAAGGTCTGTTGGTTAGGAGGTCAAAAATCTAGTTACTGATGGTTGAACTAAGGCCTAAATTTAGTGCTTTAGTAGTCAGATTTACTGGCATAATAGTGTTACTGAGCTGTAATCTATAAACAGGACTCTAGCATAACAGTTTTTATTATCCAGATGTACCAGGATGGTATGAAGTGAAAGAGATATGATATCCTGTGTGGACCAGTTGTGACAATTAGTAAACTGGAAGTGATTGTGACTATCTGGAATGTTCTGTTTAATGTATTGCACCATAAGTCCAGTCACAACTGCAGTGACTTCTACTGGCCTGTAGTAAAGCAGTTCTTTTTCTCCCATCCCCAAATTGTTATGAAGCCTGCCGTTAAATGCCAATTCATCGCATGGGTGGCACACAAAACTGTACAAATTAGAAAAATTCAGCTTTATTTTGTAGATGTAGGGGTAAAACTGCACATCTTGTCTGGTGTGTGAATTAAATCTAATCTGTTGGTGTCAATAGGATCCCTTATTGGCTTTTTTTCTTGTAGCAGTACTACCCCTGGAAGAACTCCATTTCCCAACAGCCCTGAAGGTGTTTTGCCCTCATTTGATATCTGAAGGGGTGCAGGGGCTGCTGGGGACAAGAAGTGCCAGTGGGAAACTTGAAAAGGGGGCGGCAAAGCAGCAAATGGAGGTCTGTGTTTCTGTGTAACCTGTGTGTCCGTTCAATGTAACCACTGTGAAGTCATTTATACCCTGGATCATCTGTCGCAAGGATGAATGGACTGTCTTGTGCCTGCCTGTTGAGTGAATAGTGGCGGATTAATCATTGTGCGTCTTCAGAGGGAGCGCTCCCACAAATCTCACCCCTTGCCACTCAGGACTACCAGTAGGACTGTTTAATTAATTTCTTATGGAAGCTGTTCCTGGGATCCTCATTGTCATCTTTACTTCATACCATTTCATCCTTTTCTGCTACATTGGAACTGTGATAAAGACATTGTCGTGAGTGTTTATTGTCTGGATTGATCATTGTGTGTATATTTGTATCGCTGAAGGTGTACAGTCTTCTGTACATGTGGTTTGAAAGTAAAGCTCCCCAGTACCTCCAGCACAACCTGGCAGCACTCACAGCACCCAACAGGAATAAGCTGAAGAACTCCATGTCTCATGCTGCCATCTAGCACTCTGGGAGAAATAATATCCTGAGCACACTCTTTCCCTGGTCCTTCCATTACAATGGTATCCTGACTGGGTAAAAACATGGGCCATCCCTCACACCTCTTAGTCCTCTACCTGTGGGCACAACTATAACTTTGTGACTTGTATGTATCAGCATTCCAAAGAACATCCCTAACCAATCAAAAGTTTTTAAACAAAACTGTCAAACTATTATGTCTAAAGTATTTTAGAGTGTCTGTACATCACCTATAATGTCACAGGATAGCTGAATTATTTAACCAAGTCTCATAACAGTCGCTGAAAAAACTTGTAAAAGTATAAAAAAGAAAATTAAAAAAGTGTATTAAAATGTGAAAGAGACTGCCACTGGTACATCCAGATAGCACTCCTTAACTGCTAGATACAAAGTAAAAATGTATGAAAACAAGAGACACCTCATGTGCTTTTACTACATCGTTTAAGTTTATGACCAAATTTGCATCACTCTGAGAATTGTGAGTCCATTAGGACTGTTCTCCTACTGTGAGATGCTTGATAAATATGGGCACAGAACTTCAATGAATCTGACCACAAAATGAGCCTCACCCTTGTTTATCTAGACCTCTAACACAACAGACAATTTTTCAGATCTGTTCATGCCCAAAATGGTATACTGGCATTTCAAACTTATCAAAAATACATAAAAACTCCTTTCAAGGGAGAGGGAAATCGTGAACCTCTGGCTTTTACGACAACATAAAACAAAGTTCCTTATGTATCAAATAATTTATTAAATAGTTATAAAGGATAAACAAGAAAAAGGCAAAATATGAGACAAGAAGCCTATACCTAAGAAGGCATTCAAAAGCAAACAAGTCCAAAATCAAAAAGCAGAATCAAAGAACTGAGCAAAACAAATTCACAATACCAGAATATCCGAGCAGTTCTTCTAGCAATGAAAATCACCACTTCTCAATGAACCACTGCTGGACTTAACCTTCAGCCAGAATATAGAGGATGAGGATGTTCCTAAGATGTGATGTCATGATGGTCTCACCTTGAGGCTTCTTTAACAGAATACAAGAAATGTTTAAATAGACCAAAAGTAACAAAACATTGCATAAAAAACAAGCAAAATAATAAATCTGTAATAACAGAGATAATAACAAAAAGGAAAATAACCAAACACAAGGGATCAAACCCTGGTTATGACACAGCAGCACCACCAGTTGAAATGTATCAAATTTATTGTTGGTATGCTTTCCAAGTGGCCCAACATTTACATTAGTATTGCAGTACATCAACAATATAGCTATTAGTTACACTAATATCTTCTGCTGACAAAAGTACTGCATCTTTAATTTTATTCACATATATTTTAAAGTGTCTTTGCTCTAAATTACCTTATTTAAAACTAGCTGTCCCCCGTGGCTCTGCTCGCTTAATAGTGAAACAGGGCAGTGAGGATGACCCTGTCCGGCTCCCCACTCCTGATATCACACTTCCCCCTCCCCTTGGCCCGCAGCCTCTAGCACAAATATATCCCTCCTGCAAGTGAACTATGATTCTTAGCACGATGAGAGAAGTCTCAAAATCAATTGAAATGTTCAAGCAAATTATACAAACAAACCCAAATTAAATCCAATAAGTAGTTCTCTCATTCGCTAGCTAAGCCGAGGTAAGGAACACTCTGAGGCTGGCGCATGAGTGAGGAGGGCCCTGCCCCCCTTCCCTTGGCCCGGTGTGTATTTTTCAGATTCACAATATCACGCTTGGGTCACAGATTTGCACAGAAACACAGAAGGTTGTGTCTCTTCTTCAAAAGTTTAAGCGTGCTCCATGACATGATAGAGATAACAGTTCCGTCAGGAGCAGAGAATGTCAGAGAGAGAGAGAGAAAGAAAAGCAAACAATCAATTCCAAAGCTGACATGCGCTGCACAAGGCTTTTAAGTAAGCGGAGTACCGTGCGAGAGGATTATCACTCGTTATAGTGCAAGTAAGAAGGGTAAGGAGCAATGTGAAGGTAGACTGTGTACCAGGTTCATACAGCTGTGACAATACATCTGCGTTGACGTGCTCAGAGCCTGGTTGATGCTTTACCATAAAACTGTAAGGTTGTAAGCCCAGAAACCATCTCATGAGATGTATCTTTCTGACGGTATAACCATTGAAGTGAAGCATGATCAGTTACCAAAGTGAAATTTCGACCCCTTAAGTAATAACGAAGAGCTTCTACAGCCCATCTAATTGCCAAAAATTCCTTCTCAATTGTTGAATAATTGCGTCCCCTAGGAAGTAATTTCCTACTCAAATATGTGATAGGGTGCTCTTCTCCATCAAAAATCTGTGACAGGACTGCGCCTACACCAAATGCACTTGCGTCCATTTGTAAGACAAAATCCTTTGAGAAATCGAGGTTCCGCAGAACCGGATAAGAAGACAAAGCAGTTTTCAAATCACAGAAGGAACGTTCACACATTTCTGTCCATAAAATAGGGCGGTTTCTCCTGCCTCTAGTAAGTTCTGTAAGAGGAGCAGCCCTATGGGCAAAGTTAGGGATGAACCTTCTGTAGTAACCAGCAAGCCCCAGAAAAGTGTGTACCTGTTTCTGTGTTTTTGGCTGCAGGTAAGCAAGAATCTCTTCCACTTTTCTTAATTGTGGCTGAAGTAAACCCCTGCCCATAAATAACCTAAGTAATGAGTCTCAGACATACCCAGTTTACATTTCTTAGGGTTAGCAGTCAAGCCAGCCTGTCTCAAGCTTTCAAGGACAGATTGAAGACGCTCTAAATGCGTTTGCCAATCATTGCTGAAAATGACGACATCATCAAGGTACGCCCCGGAATATTCAGAATGAGGACGCAGGATCTGATCCATCCTACGCTGGAAAGTTAGAGGTGCCCCATGAAGACCAAACGGGAGTCTCGTAAATTCATAAAGTCCGTCAGGAGTCGCAAATGCTGTTTTCTCACAACTGCTAGCCTCTAGAGGCACCTTCCAATAACCTTTCGTGAGATCTAGCATGGAGATACAGCTCGCCTGACCCAGTTTTTCCAACAGCTCGTCAACACAGGGCATTGGATAAGCATCAAATTTAAAGACCTTATTCAAGTGCCTGAAATCGACACAGAAGCAAACTGAACCACCTTGCTTTGGGACTAATACAGACTGCACCAGTCACTTTTACTTTCACGAATTACACCTAATGGTGGCATCTTCTTTACTTCTTCGCGCACAATATTTCTTCCAGAATCCGAAACGGCCGCATCTGTACGCGAACATCGGGTTCAGTAGTGATTTTATGTTCTGCAAGGTTAGCCTGGCAAGTCTGAAAAGACATCAGTGTTCCGTTTGATCAAAGATAACAGTTCTGTCTTCTGTGAGTCAGTCAAATCGTTACCACTTTGAGAAACAGCAGCCAAGGAAGTGTAGACCCCCTGTCGGTTGTGCCATTCCTTCAAGAGATTAATGTGTAAAATCTGGAATGGTTTACGCCGGCCTGGTATTCTAACCTTGTAATTTACCGGACCCATACGCTCCTCAATAATGGCGGGGCCCTGCGATTTAGCTAGGAATTTTGCGGGTTAGATGGAACCAGTACCAAAACACGATCACCACGCCACGAAGCTCACTGCATCTATTGTAAAGACGTTTCTGAGTTTCCTGCTCTCGTTGTTGATGCTCCACAGTAATAGAAGAAAGCATAGAAATTCTGTCTTGCAATGAAATTACCCGATCTGCAAAGCTCGGTCCTTGATTTGTTGTCTCACTTCCTATTCATTCCTCTCGTACAACATCCAGGATGCCTCGCTGGTCGCCTGCCGAATAACATCTCGAACGGACTCAAGCCAGTGGACGTCTGTGGTGATTCTCACACCGCGTACATAACAAAAGGCAGGACAGAGTCCCAGGTTGTGGGACCATTATGAGCGACTTGCCTGATCATCTGTTTTAAAGTCTTGTTAAATTGCTCAGTCAAACCATTCATCTGTGGATGGTAAACAGTGGTACACAATTTCTTAATTGCAAAGCTGTCACACAATTGTTTCATCACGCAAGAAGTAAAAGGTGTGCCCTGATCAGTTAAATTTTCTTTAGGGATGCCAATACGAGTAAAAATATCACACAGAGCGTTGGCTACAGTGGTGGAGTTGGCCTTTTTCAAAGCAATCACCTGTGGGCACGTGTTGCATAGTCAACCAACACCAGCAAATATTGGTACCCATTTTTAGTCTTAGGCAAAGGGCCTACAATATGTAATCCCACCCGCTGAAAGGGAACTTCTAAAATAGGCATAGGACAAAGGGGAACCCAAGGAGGTTTATAAGCGGAGATGATCTGGCAGTCAGGACAAGAAGTACAGAATCGTTCAACATCTTTTCCCATATTCAGCCAATAAAATTGTTTTGATAACAGCTCTCTGGTCTTATCAGCACCCAGGTGCCCGCCCAAGATGTGAGAGTGGGCCAGATGCAAAAGATCAGGTACAACTAGTTTTTCAATAAATTCCTCCATTAAATGATCTGAAATCACTCTGAAAAGGCAACTGTCCCTTTCTAGAAAGTGCAGGGTTTTCAAGACCCCGGAATCACACTCTTGGTAATAAGAGTCATTGTCAGAGTGAGCCTGTTTAAATGCATATTCTAATGAGGTATCAGTATGCTGCAAACGCACAAAATCTGACTGTTCGCTAATGCTCGGTTTGTGTTTGTTCAGAGGCATTTGCAACCTGAGAAGATGTAGATGTACCAGCCTGCCAATCTGGAAAATTGGGGGGGATGTATGCCGCCCTCAGTCTCACTGGAGAGGTTGGGTTAAATATCTAATTGGGGCTCTAGATTTTCCCCGACTGCCACCAGTTCTTCGTCTTCATCTTCTTCTTCTCCCCCCCCCCTACTGAGCTTAATGAGCAACTGGACAACCGGTGCCCGACATTTATTAATTAGTTTAGCAAAAAGGGCATTCCTCCTTCCTATGAGTAATGGCCAGGGGCAGGAGTCCGAAACGGCAGACCAAACTTTAAAATGGCGACCCTTATAAGTCAAAAGAAGAAGTAATGTTTTGACTGTTTTGTCTTGTTTGCATAACATAATTTCCTTTTCACCCAGATTTCTGATAAAGCAGACTTCATAAAATAATCTTAAAGCATTTCAAGAACATGTTTATTTAATCCTTTTTAAGTGTTAGCTATTCCATTTTTAAAATAGATATAGCTAAAAACAGGTAACGTTTTGTGAGGGGCAGTAAATTACAACTAGGAATGTTGAAACAGCTGTAGACATGAGGGGATTTAATGCATTGTGAATTTGCAGAAAGCTGAAAGCAGCACCATGAAACCCAATTTAGTTGCAATCCCTATCAGTCATTTTATTGGCTTTTTACTTTCACCAATATTAAGCAATAACCATGCATTCTTTATTAAACTTAACCCAATTGAATATACTGTATGTCCACTCATAGAATGCTTGCTATATTTTTCTTCTTTTCAAGAAATTAAAACAATACCTGTCATAAATATGAAATAAAAAGAATTGTTATAGGATATATTTTATGAAAAGAGAAAATACATTTCCTGGATTTTGAAACCACAGCTGTCAGAGTTTTAATTTCACTTGCTTTATGAAGAACACTAAAATGCTTTTCTTTTCAGCATTAATGTCAGATCAATACAATCCACCTCAGAAAAGGATGCAATGCACTTGATGGGTTTGCATTCTAAACCACATCATAAAATAATAAGTGGCAACATTAGTTTTGCCTCATTTTCCTCGGCCCAACATTTAAATGATTTGTCTGTAATAAGCTTTTGCTACTTTTCTTTATTACTCTCTACAGAATTCCTTACATGATGCTTCTGCTTTGTATTCCATTTAGCAGTTATTTGAATAATACGAAAGAGTTAATCAATGCTAAAAATTCAATTTCACCATGTGAATTAGCGTACCACTGAGAAATGTTCTTATAATTAATCAGCACCTACAGTGCCATATGTTCAAGTTTTGAAAATAAAAATACAGATTTCTTTTTTAAATACCCAAGTTGTTTCAAAAATTTTTATAATTTATACAATGTTAAGTATATTCTTATTATTCATTGGATTGAACTGTAATGTGTACAGTAATGGTATTATGGCAATAAAGACTAACCTTTGATACTGTAAAACTATTCTCTTTAGGGCAGACACATTTGATTATCTTTATTCTGTAGTTGACTGTTTCAAGTAAACAGTTCATAGTTTCTTTAAGTAAGCAGTGACTGAGCCAATAGTAAACAATAGCTTTGTTACAAATCAAATTAGATGTAGGATAGTTGTGCAAGGGTTAGTGCTGCAGCTTTATGGCCATCACTTATGTTGAGTTTACATGATCTCTCCATAGCTATGTGGGAACCCCTGTTTTTCTCCCATATCACCAAAAAATGAAGGTTAGGTTAATTGTTGATTTCAAGTTGACCCCATGTGAGTCCAAGTGTGGATGTGTACAGAAGTGGTCCTGTACCAGGATAGGATCCACCCAAACCCGTGATTCTAAATTGGATTAAGTAGATTTGAGATTGTCATGTTATGATAAAATACAATTGCTGTGAAGTGTTTAAAAATATATGACACCTGTCTGATTACTCCTTGATTGCTTCTGTACTGTGCAAATAATGTACTTTCTCACTTATGACAAAAAGGCTGTGAAATGGAAATGCTTTCAATAATAAGGCCATGAATAGTTTATAATAATTAAAAAACTTCCTAGAAAGTGCAGTAAACAAAACAAACATCAATGAAATCCAAATTTAGTGCAACCATCCTTTGCCTTAATAAGCAGGAACTGTCTTAGGTCCAGTTGCATGTGGTTTCTGAATGTACTTGAGTAGTCGGTTGTTACAAGCCTCTTGGAGAACTTGTCCCAATTCCACTACACACTTTAGTTGTCTTACTTGCTTCTGTCTGTGCATGTTGTCTCGTACTTGCGGGATGATGTTGAGATCAAGGCTCTGTGGTGGCCATACCATCTGTTGGCAGGATTCCCTGTTCCTTTTTCTCTGCAAATAGTTTTTTTATGGTTTTGGTCATATGTTTGATGTTATTATGATTTTGCAGAATGAAGCTGGGACTGATCAAACACCTCCCTGATGGTACTGTATGATGGATAAGAATCTGCCTGTATTTCTCCGTTTTGACGGAGCAATCCTTTTGATCAAATCACCAATCCTATTTGAGAAAACACAGTTCCAAACCTACAGGGAGCCTACACTGTACTTCACTGTTGCCTGCAGACATGTTTTCATGTGTTATTCTTCAGCTCTTTGATGGATAAGTTATCTTCTGTTAGAGCCAAAATTTTTAATTTGTCTAATCATTCAGCTACTCTGCTGCCATTTTTCTACACCCTTCTCCTTGTATTTTCTTGCACAGGTGATTTGCTTATTTCCACCTTGGAAGAATGGCTTTTTGGCCATAACTCTTACATGAAGACCACCTCTGAAAATAATTCTCCGGACTATAGAGGGGTGTACCACTTTTCCAGTTCTGTCTCGCAGTTCTGAGTTGACAGTGTTGCAGAACAACTTTTAATTTCAAAGAAAAGTAAGCTTGGTGTATTTTTTCGTTTGTTACTTTATTTCTTTGTTAGTGCTTTGTGGAAGAGCTTGGACAACATATCTACTAAAAAATGCCTACTTGACTATGCAGGGTAACCACCATGTGTCTTGTCATTATGCTCACTTCTCCTATGGTATAATATTTGCAGATTAACCCGTCATCTACTGCAACTTCATCTTTTTAGTATGGTTTTCCATTGGCCAGTTTTATACTTACACAGCTGGTTTTTGATTTAGTTAATCACTCTCACCCAACCTACACATTATGCTTAGGACATTGAATATGTCATTGATATGTTTGCTTAAATTATTCATGCATGGGGATATATGCCTACAAAGACGTTGCTTAACTGGAAATCATCTATTATTATGTTTGTTTCTTTGTTTAAGAACATTAAAATATTTTATTGTATTACCTCATTTTTTGCACAAAAAATGTCAGTAACTCTAAAATACAATATTTTCTATTAACACACTAAGAAGACCAGAAGACATAAAATAACCATGTAAAAAATATTTTTGTGAACTAAAACTTTTGCACAAAACTATATACATCTATACCATACCATACCATGTATAAGCCAACGTAATCCTGAGCAGAGTCATAGGAATCTATCTATCTATCTATGTATGTATCTATCTATTTATATATATATATAAATATATATATATTGTGGAAGTTGACCCGGACACAGACAGGCAGACATGTTGTTTTCACACCACCACACGTTTATTATACAAAACTATTTACAAAAATATTGGTCACTCAGACCCAGTTCAGTACACAAACCCCAAAGTCACAGTCCTGGCCACAATGCCTTTCTTCGGGCTGCCTCCACAGCTCTCCTGAGCTTCGTACTTCCTCCTTCTGACTCCAGCCTCGAATGAATGGAGACGGCCCCTTTTATATGGTTCCCGGATGAGCACCAGGTGTTCCCGGCATTCCTCCTCTGGCCACACCCCAGCGTGGCGGAAGTGCCGGCTGTCCTCCCGGCTGCTCTCCGGGCGCCGTCCTAAATCTTCCCCAAGGCAGGGGGCGCCTCCTGGTGGTGACCACAGGCCCCTACAGGGTGGAGCTTCCATGCCCTGTACCCATGGCCCCCAGAGCAACCCGGAAGGCAACCCCCACGTGATTCAGGGTGGGCACAGACCCACATCCGGTCCCTCATGACATCCCGGCCGGGTCATGGCCCCTGGCATCCCTGACAATATATATATATATATATATATATATATATATATATATATATATATATATATATATATATATATATATATATATATATATATATATATATATATTATGACCAAAACCCAAAATCAGCCAAAGTGGGAAGTGTCTGGCCAAATCGGGAAATGGCCAATGTCACTGTAAATTGACCAGCCAATGTCCGATCTTTTCCTTGATTTCAGGATTTGGCCAGCCAGTTTGCGAAATAGCATGGGGCAATCGGCCAAAGTTGGAAGAAAAAAAGCATGAGCAGCGATCTGTTGCGCACTTAGTAGTGCAATTGCATCGAGTGTAGCCTCGGCCGCTGGTCAGTGATTTGGAAGTTGTGACATTTCGTAGTGATTTTTCTTCTGTGCCTACGGATTCCAGTGTGAGCAGTTTCTCGTGCAGAATGGAAAACTCACTTCTGAGTCCGCATCTGAATTTTTAAGCATCTTCGCACCTTGAGCGGACAGTCTTATATCAGTACATCGAATTTTGCCCAGGGATTTCTCGTGAAATAGCCAGCCAAAGTAGCATACACACTTGTCATTTCTAGTAATTTGGTCTTTGGCCACACCTCTCGGCCAAAATGTGAAATGGCCGTCCAATTCGGGAACTGGCAGAACTTCAGATTTTGGCCGTAACATATATATAAAAATACAATATACTTCATTACAAAAATGGAACACTGTCCTAGCATACTTCATGCACAAAATGCAAAATATATTACATTGGTAAATTTATTAAATAACTATACACACGGGAGGGTGAAGACACAGAGAACTCACAATTGCAAATAAACATTCTGGTCACAGTCATGATGCTGACCCTTGTCCACAACATGATATTGGTTTTCCAATTACCCACCAAGGTAGCACTAAGCACTTCCTTTCTCACTTCCTGCCTTTTTCTTTCAGAGTGCCTCACAGGGATTGGTATGAGCAAAAAAGAGAGGGAAGATGTTTTCTGTAACATGAGCCTGCCTGTTCCACTTCAACCTCATATTTAAACCAAAGTCACTCTGGAACTCACCTTTCAGTCATAGACCAGCTTCAGAAAAGGGTACATCGTCTAGGCTCTGGAGCACTTTATTGTCCGTTTTCATTTCTTTTTTTAAATAATTGGAAATATAATAGTATATGTTCTTTGCACCAGATAAGCGTTCTTGCTTTGTCACTTCCAAAACCCACATCCCCAACTGCCACCCCAATCCAAATCGAACAGCAGAAAAAAGCTAATTTCCCTCCAGAGGCTATCTACTGTAGGTGCAGCATAGTCAGATAAAATGCATTTGGGGGGGAGGGATTGCTGAATCTGAAAAACTGCACCAAATATTGCAGTAATTGTAAACTGAGTATTGTTTTAACCTCCATATTAACTTAAAGTAAATAAATTAATGAATAAAGGGTGTTTATGCAGGTTTGCTGGTGCATAAACATGAATATGTGTACATCACAGCCATATGATTGCATTTCTAGATGTTATCTCCTTTTAGCAGTGTGCAGAGAAGTAGCTGTTAAGGGTTTAATCAAGAAGTGGTTTAAAGGGTTTTGAATATTGCAAGGTAATGTATCTGAGCATGTTGGAGGCACAATTTCCTTGATAGCTTTCACCCTGTTAACATTGTATTTCTCTTTTGATTCACAATTAATTTTCTTTTTTAATTTTAAGTCAGGTAACTTTCATTGATCTGTATTTCGTGATGTCTTAAATTATGATCCTCTTAAGTCTAAATAAAAAACATCTTAACTGACTTCATTGTCTGATTATTCTGCTTGGTGTTTCAGATTTCTTTATGATCACAAAACTTTAAACATACAGTATGTTGACACACTTTTCAGTCTTTTTCTCCCTGTTCAAGTAACATAAACAAACCCTCAGATTTACCATCTTTTCTTCTGTACTATGGGGAACACACCTAACTGTGAATTACAAAAGCCTCACAGAGGTCCTTATCGGGGGAACCTTCAATCTTCTACAATGCAAATGCACAAATGCACAAAAACACCAACTTCTATCCTCCTTATTTCATTAGATTTGCAGCCTACACACTCTTCCTGGTAAAATTATCTTTCCTTTTCATCTTTTAGTCTTCAATCCTTTTTTTTCTTTATTCTGAAGGACATGTATACTGTACTCTAGCAGTAGCCACATCTTCTTATTACTTCTAAAAGAATTGATCATATTCTATTTCCCAGAATACTGCATCATTTTATAGGCTAGGCAAAATTTGTTTCAAATATACCTTGACACCATAGCCAGTGATTTTCTGAAATACTTTCTTTGAAAGTACTGTATATATATATATATATATATATATATATATGTGGTCCCCGGCGGGGCTGGAGCCGACCGGGCCCAGGAGGACGTGAGGAGGGCTTGTGCCTCCTCCAGACCGCGAGGGGGCGTCCATCCTGGTTCTGTGGGGAGCCACGGGTCGAGGGCATGGAAGCCCTACCCTGTAGGGGCCCGTGGTCACCGCCAGGCGGCGCCCTGATGCCGGTTTACCCCGTACGGTCATCGGCTGGGGATGGAGCCCGGCGGGGCGCCTTAGAGGACCAGAGGAGGCGTGTGCCTCCTCCAGACTGAGTGGGCGTCCGTCCTGGTTATGCAGGGGCCTCGGGTACAGGGCTTGGAAGCCCAGCCCTGTAGGGACCCGTGGCCACCGCCAGGCGGCGCCCCAGTGCCTGTTTATCCCAGGAGCCCGGCACTTCCGCCACACCAGGAAGTGCGGGGAGCGACCGGGAGACACAGATGGCTTCCGGGTGCACGGCCGGCACTTCCGCCACACAGGGGTGTGGCCGCCGTTAATTGCCGGGAAGCAGCTGGAGCCCATCCGGCTCCCCATAAAAGGGGCCGCCTCCCTCCAGTCAGTGGTGGAAGTCGGGAGGCAGAAGGACTGAGCTTGTGGAAGGACTGGAGGCGGCCAGGAAGGCACAAGGACTGTGGGCCCTGGACTTGGGGGAATCAGTGCAAGAGGCACTGGGACGTGTGAGTGCACGAGACGTTTTATACTGTACATAGTGTAAATAAACAGTGTGTTGGGAGCAAAAATGTTGTCCGTCTGTCTGTGCCGGGGCCAGCGTTCACAATATATATACTCAGCAAAAAAGAAACGTCCCTTTTTCAGGACTGTGTATTTCAACAATAATGTTTTAAAAATCCAAATAACTTTACAGATCTTCATTGTAAAGGGTTTAAACAATGTTTTCCATGCATGTTCAATTAACCATAATCAATTAATTAACATGCACCTGTGGAATGGTCGTTAAGACCTTAACAGCTTACAGAAAGTAGGCATTTAAGGTCACAGTTCTAAAAACGCAGGACACTAAAGAGACTTGTCTACCGACTGTGAAAAACACCCAAAGAAAGATGCCCAGGGTCCCTGCTCATCTGCGTGAACGTGCATTAGGCATGCTGCAAGGAGGCATGAGGACTGCTGAAGTGGCTAGGGCAATAAATTGCCATGTCGGCACTGTGAGACGCCTAAGACAGCGCTACAGGGAGACAGGAAGGACAGCTGATCATCCTCGCAGTGGAAGAGCCCGGATCTCAATCCCATTGAGCACGTCTGGGACCTGTTGGATCGCAGGGTGAGGGCTAGGGCCATTCCCCCCAGAAATGTCCAGGAACTTGCAGGTGCCTTGGTGGAAGAGTGGGGTAACATCTCACAGCAAGAAGTGACAAATCTGGTCCAGTCCATGAGGAGGAGATGCACTGCAGTACTTCAAGCAGCTGGTGGCCACACCAGATACTGACTGGTACTTTTGATTTTGAGCCTCCCTTCATTCAGGGGCAGTGAAACATTTTTAATTTATGTCTTATGGTGTTGACTCTTTTACTGTTCATACAAATATTTACACACTATATTTACTGAAAGTAAAAACAGTTGAAAGTCAGAGGACGTTTCTTTTTTTGCTGAGTATATATATACTTTAATGGACAGTATGATACATTTCTAAATAGGCTTACTATATCTTTCATAGTACCTCACACACAATTAATGGCTGCATATTACAGTAAATATTAAAACAACACAGAAATATACAGAAGGTACAGTATATAGGTATTCATAGGACATGGATGAAAAAGGCTTTACGTGTCATTATCATGTGAATGAAACTTAATATGTCTCCTAATGGTAGATAGTGTTGGAATTGAGGCAGACAAAAGTTTAGAGGAATGACAAATGCAATGCATTTTATTACATGCCTTTGAACATTCCAATTACACAGATGCTGAAGCCAATATTGATTACTAAGATTTCAAACCAATCCCAGATGGGTACCATAGGTATTAAAACTACCTATAATATATGGGGTACTTTATAACATCTTTTTGATTACCAACCCAAGGTGTTGAAGAATATCGACAAGGCTATCCATGCTTTTAAAACATCTTGTTTGGACTACTGCAATTCTTTGTATGTAGGTGTGGACCAAGCCTTATTATGACACCTACAACTAGTCCAGAACGCTGCTGCTCGTTTATTAACTGGCTCTTGTAAACGTGATAATATTTCATGAATACTGACCTTGCTCCATTGGCTTCTGGTCTGCTTCAGAATTGATTGTAAAATTTTTTTACTTGTTTTTAAATGTTTGAATGGATCAGCCCTGTCCTACCTTCCAGAACTTCTTCAACTGTAAGTGCCAACAAGAGCACTACAGTCTACTAGCCAGATGCTCTTAGTTGTGCCAAGATTGAGTTTGAAGCAGAGGTGGGAATCTGGCTTTTGTGGTAGCTGCTCTTTTTCTTGGGAATGGCTTGCCTTATTAAATTAGGTCTGTAACAACATTGGCCATTTTTAAATCATCATTAAAAACGTAGCTATTCTTGCCAGCATTTCATCCTGCAAGAGGTCGACATTATGTTTGTATATGTTGACTTATGTACATTTATGATTACAAATGTGTATGCATGGGTGTGGGTATTTTGAGTTTATCGTTTATGTAATGGTTGGTTATGTTTGTAGTTTTTGTGACATTTATATATATTTTTAATTTCTTCCTTTATCTTTTCTTATACAGTTCAGTTTTGGCTGTTGTAAATGTGCTTTATAAATAAAATTTGAATTAACTTAAAGAGCGCACATTTCTTAACATGGGGGTAATTGTAATGGCTATAATGTTTGGTGAACGTTGATTTGGTATTCACATTGGAGAAATAAAATGGTGCATCAAAAATTTAATTGGCACTTCCAGTTTGAAATGGAAATAAAAAGAAAAATTAATAAAAATCTTCCATTGAAAGTGGATATGGAGCAAAATAGTACATGAAGAAAAGATAATCATAATTAATATTCTGTGATATTATAACACATGTTAAATCACTAAATATCTTATATGCAAAGAATAAGGAGTTTATCATTTTTCCACAGCTATGATTAGTTTGTAAAATTAAAATAAGACTTGAAATGCTGCAGAACTGTCGAGACAAATACACTGAAAGGCAACTTCATAGAAACAGACACATTCAAATAAAGATGAAAATCTAATTATTTTATTTGATGCCTGGGAACAGCTGCCTAATAAAAGATCACATTTTTCAAGCTTGTCAGGTATAATCTAAACATCATAGAAGAAAAGAAAGTACACAGTGTATATAATGCAGATGTTAAAACTGAATATCTGAACTGATTTATGATCTCTAAAAAACTAGTAATGCACAGGTAGGACCCCATCTATATATATATATATATAGATAACTCAATATATATATATATAATATATATTATATATATATAATATATAAATATATATAATATATAAATATATAATATATATATAATATATATATAATATATATATATATATAATATATATATATTATATATATATATATATATATATATATATATATATATATATATATATATATATATATATATATATATATATATATACTTATACACTCAACACATTTATATCAGCAGATTCAAGGAATCATACCATACATTGAAATTCTTTTTTTTTTAATAATGCAGGCCATAATTTAGAAAAGGATTCTAGCCAGACTAGAAGAGTCAAGGTCTACAGCAGAGGTCTCCTATCATTTTCCTTGGCGTCTATTATTTTTCTTGGCTTTGGTTGCAGCAAGATCTTTAATGAGTTATTTAAGACTATTTTGTGCTTATTAAAAAACTGTTGGTTTATTTCACTCATTATAGCAAAAGTCAGTATCAGTTGTAGTTCAAAAAGAATATGACTGGAGATCTCCGGACTGAATGTAGTGAATAAAATATTTTATACAATTAATCTGAAAGACACACAAGTACACAAAGTTATAACTGATATAAAAGTATTACTAAATTAACTTAGTTATCAAGCACTATTATAATGTAATATTCTTGAACAAATATTTGGTTACATACAAAATTAGTTTTACCAATTATCTACATTGTAAACAGAATTACAAATCTTTTTTTAAGCATTTCTTTATTAACAAAATGGAACCATGGAGCCATTTTTAATGATAAGAAGCAACAAGAATGATTAATTTCAATCTGGCAACCAAAGTAAAAATGCATTTCCTAAGAAGTGCATAATATAAAAAATCTTTGAATGTGCAATATGTATGTTCAGGAAAGATTTGTCAGTCATGTGGATAAAACTATATTTCTAATATTCTAAGAATATTGTCATTAACATTTGTTTGTAAAAATGCTTAATATTTCAAACAATAGTACCGCAAACACATACAGCACAACTGCAGCCATTATATCAGTTTCTACATTCTTTTCAGAATTATTCTGGTGTCTTCCTTTAAAAAGCACAATCATTAAATATGTGTGATAAACAGTACTTTGTTCTATAAGATTAGCATACTGGTTACAATATAATAGATGAAAGGTAGCGCAGATATAGTACATCTTGTATTGAAAATGACAAAAAGAAAAAAGGTTGCTGTTGCTTTTTTCATTACATTAAACTCACTTCAAAGTACCTCAGCTTACTGATGTGAAAAGTATTTTTGTTAAAAGGTTGTACTGTAAAAGTGGAGGTTGTATTTGATTTTTTTTAACGTTTGGGATTGTGTTAGTGAATTCTTATCCATTGCCACAAACCACACACACAGCATTAGTTCAAACATAAACACTGGTAAATTCACAGAGGCCTCAGACTATGTATTTCTAACTAAGGCACTTTGTGGGGTATTAAAATAAAGATAATGTTTACATTAACTCAAAAATAACAATGCTATGTTCCTACACAGCGGAGTCACTAAGACACACGACAGACATTTGTAATGTATTGTTTCCCAAACAACATTGAAATGCATCTACATAAATTCATTATCTACTTAAGTATTTTAACATGAGACAAAATCTACAAGTTTAAAGACAATACTTCTTTGAAACAACAGCATTTTTTGAAAAGCTATTTTCAGTTTGGTCTGGTAAAGTTCACTATTTACATGGACCGAAATATTTGCTTACTATGCCAAATGAGGGACTTCAAAAATTATAAAAGGCACTTTTCACACATTTCTAGTATACTGATGTTGTATGTATTACAGTGATACATCTTTTGACAATTTATCAAACAGTATTTTTCTTATATAGATCAAATAAATTTTACTGTATTTGGAAAAGCAAATAACTTTCAAGCAAATTCAGGATCTGGTGTTACAGCGTTTCATTGGTAAGGACAACATGTATTTTTCATAGGATGTCCCTGTTCCATAGCAAGGACAAAACAGTGATTTTGTTCTACCCCTAAATTGCATGCATTGGTATAGACTTTACATAACTAGTATTTGTCTCATACATACTGTATAACCACTTGATAAATTTTTTCTTTTTTACTTGATGTGGTATTTCTTTTCCTGTATTCAAGTATTTCCAAAATATAACTGATACATGCAATCTAATCCCCAAAGCAAACTAAGCAATGCCAGTTTATAAAGTGCAAGAAAAGATACTGTGCTTAACTTTGATATGATAACAATGTTTGTAAACTTATTTTTTTTTCTTCTTAAATGGCCAGACATATAAATAGCAATAGAACATTATTACAATTAATATGATGAAAAGTTGTCCTGAGGACTAGATATCACCTATTGATTTGCATTCAAAATATTTATCTTCAGCATAAGTGATTCAAAAATAAAATGATGAATGACATTGGAATATTTAATTTTTTATATGTTTGGAGTTTATATTTTGACAACTTTTATATCTATAGGTGATAATGTCCATAAGTGAACTGTACAGCACTGAAATGTGAAGTAATTACATATTTTAGTAGTAAAAGATATGACATAACATTAATACATGTGTGATTTATACATACAGCTGTGTGAAGTATTGTAACAAACTTCACCATTAAAAACTAATAGAGATAGTAAAGTACTTTATTTGTTCAAGACCTCTGTAGTAGAGGCACCTTCCAGGTGCTCTGGCCAAATGGTTGGTGGTGCCAGTTACAGTGGCAACCCTACAGCTTGTGGGTAGATATTGTGGGGGTGGGGGATTTGGGGGAGCTGTTAAATTGAAGAATTGAAGAAAGAAGTCTTTCATGCAATGTTAGCACAGAGGTCTTCAGATTTATCTCCTTGCATGCCAAGAAAGTTGTAGCTGTGGCAGTGACCAAAAAATACCTGTGTAGGTGAAAGGTCTGGTCATAGAGAATGTCTTTTGGGTAGATGGATTTTTTTCAGACTATTCTTAGCAAGGGTGGCAAAGTATTAATATCAAATTGGGGATATATTTGAAAAGTGGAAGCAGTGGATATTTTGGGAGGGTAATGTACCTCTTTAGTGTTGCAGAGAAGGGCAGTATATTGCCTCTGTACTAGCATACTAAGGTTATGATATCCATTTTTGAAAATGGGACTACAGTGTGTATTTATGTGACTGATAAACCACATTCTTTAGCCTGCTAGAAAAATTCTTTGCTAGGATACTGGAAGAGATATTCAGTCCAACATCTGAATATCAGATTTAGGAGAAGCAATGTCAAATTCATCCTAGCCATAGAACAGTGGACCATCTCCTTGTTCACGTATATATGAAATGCATTGGAGTTAGCCAATCCTTTTTACATCTACTTTGTAGAATGGAAAACACTAATGTTCGTGTAAACTATGGTATTCTATCAAAGGTGCTACAAGAGTGTGAGGTTTAGGGGCCATTGCTGCATAGAATTAGGTTACTTTATTTAAAAAGTGAGAGCTGCGTTTGGTTAGGTTAGACAGACTTTATTATCCCAGAGGTAGTATGGTTTGGAACTGGATTAGCCATTATAGATGCAATGAGAAGTCAAATAAAATGACACATTTTAATTGGCTAACTGAACAGATTACAATATGCAAGCTTTTGGGGCAGCTCAGTCCCGTTCTTCAGACAAGCTTGTATATTGTAATATGTTCAGTTAGCCAATAAAAGTTATAATTTTGCTTGATTTCTCATTATCCCAGAGGGAAATTTGTTTACAGCAGGAAAGTACAAAAACAGAATTGTTACAGAGATTAAATAAATAAACAAGGACACAACATAGCTAATGTCTGACAGAATTGATTTGACTTTCTTTCTAATCTGTTTGCAAAACATTTCAGTGACAGAGGTCTGCTGTGAACCAATAATTTTACTGCTAATTTGTATAATGTTATTAAAATGGTTTATATTCTTATTGCTGAGGTTGCCATTGCAACAGATAAAAGCAAATATAACAATGGATTCAATGAAGGACTTACAAAAAAAGTGTCATTACGGTTTTGTCCACTTTAAAATAATTGAGTTTCCTAAGAAAGAAAAGAAAGAAAAGTTGTGACTCACCTTTTAAAAATTTTCTCTGCATTAAGATCAAAGTTCAGTTTGATCAATGATTGTTCCCAAATATTTGTATTGCTGTACCATGTCCTCCATCTTCCCTTTAATTAAAGTTGACACAGTGGATGGCGGGAGCACCTGAAATCTACCACCATATGTTTTGTCTTAATAATATTTAGTCGTAAATTGGAGTGATCACACCATTGTACAAACTCATCAACAACAGGTCCATGGCTGTCGTGCTTATCTTGTAAAAGATTCACAATGACAAGTCGTCTGCAAATTTCAGGACATCTCTATCCTTGTGTGAACTTCTGCAGTCATTTATATATAAGGCAGACGAAAGAGGTGATAGGCAGCACCCTTCCAGAGTACCAACAGATATACTTAGGTTATCAGAGTAACAGCTATTAACACTCACTCTTTGTGTTCAGTTTATTAAAAAGTTCAGAATCCACCCCACCAAGTTAAGGTCCAAAGCACCTTTGACTTTCCCGTAGCATGCATCAAGCACTCAGTTGTGATGAGTTGGACAAGTGACATATGAGGTGCACACTGGTTAGAGTCTCCCAAAATAAAATTTGGAGAGTCGGAAGACAGCGATACAAGCCTCCGTATCACTCTGGAGATGGTGTTGACAGCCTTGCTTGCCACTGCCCTCAGGTGAATATACACGATTGTGATAAAAATCTGTGGAAATTCTCTGAGATTGTAAATGGGGCACAGAGAGACAGACAGAAGTTATAAATCTTTCATGCACACTTTTTCTCTAGCCACCACCATTTTACACCATTGTTTTTTGCATAAAGGCAGTTGCCTCTGCTGTGTGACTTACCAGTGATATCCGTGACTCTGTTTAAATGAATTGGTGCAACAAATCCATCGATTGTCAAGTGGTAATTCAAATTGTTTCCATTTAGCCATTTATTTGTAAATGCCATAAAGCACACATCTCTGTAATTGGTCTGAAAGCTTATTACGACCTTGATGATTGGACCACTGCTAATTACAAGTGCCTGAAAGCTGAAGTGTTGCTACGGTACTGCGTATCCCTGTATCAGAAGATGAGGTCATGTCCGAAGTCTTCGAGATCTAGGGTTAAGTAGGGAGATGGCTGAGGCCCGAGTAGCATGATGCCAAGACAACAGTCATGAAGGGTGATGTATGACTTCCTATTAAAAATCCCCCCCCCACCCCGAGTTTCTCGCCAAGTGGTCCAGAAAGCCCTCATAGCAACCATCGAATGGCATACAGTAGCCTCACAAACTGAGCAACCAGAACAGTCCACTGCTCACCCACCCCTGACTGGATGTGTTTCCAAATCTGGGCCGCACCATGGAGTCCATGACCAAGGCGAAGGAGAAGCAGACACTTACATGGTTTCAAGTTCAGGGAGGTCGGACATCTCTAGTCTAACTGCCCTCACCTCACCGAGTCAATCAACTGCAGTTGAGTGTGAGGAGGTAGGTATTGTGCACTCGCCAACCCTCTGTCCACCTCCGCACCGATGAATTCTGGCAGTAACATCTCCACTGTCAGTCACTGTTATATCTACCGCGACAGTGGAATGCTGATTTGATCAGTCTAACCTGTATCCATGGTGAAGGCACAGGTCTGCCTCATATGTCCTCAGCTGCGAAGGCATACTCTTAAAATGATGGTTTGCACAATCCACCTCACGTGGTGATAAATTGGTCAGAGAGTAACAGCAGCGAAGCACAGACCATTCCTGGGAAAACTCTGGGCCTTGCTATATATGGTGGAAATCCATCTCAAACTGTCTCCATGCCGTGCTCTCAGTTGACACAGGGGAGAAATCATGTGGTTACCAAAACAATGTGGCTGACGTCAGGCCAACACATACTGACATCTCCACCCGAGATAGAAGTCAAGACACTGCAGTCACTAGCTCCGCCCCTTGAGGTTGCTATGGATCTTCTGTCTTCTTTACATTTTCAGTTTAGGCAAACTCTAACCTCTTTTACGAGAGAACAGTGGAATGACAATTCCCTTAAGTTTGCTTAAAATGCAGTTGTCTTGTTTGACCATCTCATGCAACAGGGGCCACATTTTGTCCTTAGAAATTATTTATTATACAGAGTAGCTGAACATGTGGGTGAGGACTTTCTTACTGGTCCTGAAAATCTACAGGCAGCAAGTTAACACATGTCCACCTTTTGTGCTCCTACCTGGGTGCTGAGAAGACACTGTGTATCTAACTCCATTTATTTTGGCCAGGAATTAATGAGGAGGCCTGCCGTTTTTGCACTTCCTGTCCAGAATTTCAATTACAGCAGATTCCTCGAAAGGACTGTGCTCCTCTTGTCCCCATGCTCACTGGCATCCGGTCTGAACGCATAGGGGTTGACATTGTAGGCACCCTTAAACTCTCAGCTATTGTAGAGGACACAAATATATTTTAGTCCTCGTTGATTACACTACTGTATATCCAGAGGCTATTCTCTTGAGACTAGCCAATTCCAAAAATATTGCACGGAAACTGGTAGGGGTCTTTGTGTGTGTTGAAATTCCTTAAGAAGTCTTAACAGACCAAGGGACACAATTCACCTTGGAGATGTTCAGCTAAGTTGCCAGGTAACTCCAGATGAAGCATCTGAAAACTCATTGTTCCATCCTCAAACTGGTGGTTTAGTAGAGCAGTTCAACAAAACGCTTAAGCAAATGCTTCATAAGGTGGTCTGTGAGAACAGAAGGAACTGGGACCATTTGCTTCTCCTCGTCTTATTAGAGCCATACTAAAAGAGAATATGGAGTAGGCACAATCAGTTTAGGCCCGCTGTTATACCATGGCACGAGCCTCTGTGAGTTTCAGGCTGGAGATTGTGTCATGGTGCTCATTTCCACCTCAAATTTAAAACTTTTACCACATTGACAAAGTCCTTATGAAGTGAGAACCTGCTGAAGCCGTGGAAGGCAAGGGAATCCGACCCCTACTCCACTCAGCCCCATTCTTTATTTTTTCCTCAGGGAACAACCCTTAATTTCAGCCCTAATTTGATGACCAATCAATGACAACAGCTAGAAACAGCTATCTTGTCCTTCCTTGAGGTGATGAATGAACAACCTTGTCACACCTCCCTGATTGCACATGAAATCATAACGGAGTCTGTGTTTAACATCCTTGAATGCCTGTACAGACTCATGGAGGCAAAGTGTACAGAAGTGGGCTTCAGCTTCAGATCCTGTGAATGCTACACCTACGTGTTATAGAAGAAACTTTTAGTCCCTGGCCTAGCCCCATTGTGCTGACCCCTAAGACCGAAGGCAGTTGGTGCTTTTGCAATGACTTAATTAAATTTCTTGCTTTGATGCTTATCCAATGATGCAAGTAGATGATCTCCTTGAGTGGCTTACTAAAGCTCAGAATCTGACCACCCTTGACATGACAACAGGGTACTGGCAAGTTCCTTTAATGGATTCTGGCAAGGAAAAGACTGCATTAAGCACCCCAAATGGACACTGGCAGTATTGTATCCTCCCATTTAGATTGCACAGAGCCCCCATGACCTTCCAGCATCAGATGGACAGATTGCAATGGCTTCGCAATGCTTATAGTGCCACCTACTTGGATGATATCATCATGTATTCCGACACATGGGAGAAACACATCCAGCAGGTTCGAGCAATGCTTCTGGCACTAAGACCCCGGATAACCTCTAAGAAGTGCTTTTTTGGACTAACACAGGCTAAGTATTTGGGACACCTGGAGGGCAGGGGTATGGTCTGACCACAGTGTTCCAAATTTGATATCATTGTGAGATGGCCCCATCCAAAAACCATGCGGCAGATCCAGGCTTTTCAGGGGTTAGCGGGATACTACCACCAGTTCGTTCTCCATTTCTCTGAGAGAGTGGTGTCCTTGACTAATCTGACAAAAAAGTGGGCACCCAACATGGTGGTATGGGAAGAACAGATAGATAAAGCATTATGTGGCTTGAAACAGGCCCTTATGTATGCACAGTCTTGAGGGAACCTAACTTTTCTTTGCCTTTCATTCTCCAGACTGACACTTTGGACTCAGATCTTGGTGCTGTGTCAAGCCAAAGCAATGACAGTGTTAAACACCCCATAATGTTCCTAAGCATGAAACTACTGGACTGGGAAACCAGGTATTCGGCAATGGAGCATGGCTTCCTGCTCCAATGCCACATACCTGGTTTCCCGGCCCAATGATCAAATGGGCTGTTAACCTGCTGAGGTACTACCTCCTGGTCCATGAGTTCACTCCTGTTCCTGATCATGCACATTATATTAACCTCTTGGCATCATCAGATTCTGATCTCTGGTGCACAGTGGACTGGATCACAGCTAAACACAATACTGACTGGGATGAAAATTGGTATGTCCAAATTTGAGGTCATGGTTCTCTCCTGGAAAAGACCAGTATTTTCCAGTATGAAGGGGGTGAGAAGCTGCCCCAAGCGGAGTAGTTTTTGTACCCAAGTGAGGGCTGAGGAAATCATGAAATTGGCCAACTGTGCATCAAACATTTTACAAATGTTTTCCTGGATTATGGTGTTGAAGCAGCAGCTAAATTCACTTTACTAGTCAGTCTATATCAGCATCTTCACTTCATGTTCATTAGCAGTAGCTAGCAACTGGAGTAATGATATTATAAGCATTATCAGAAAAAATAATGGTCTTGCACTGGGGTGATGAGTTAATTCTCTGTGACACAGAGAAGAGCTCAACAATATAGGAGAACCTTGGATTACAAACACTGCTTCTCTAAAGCAGAAGCAATTTTTGCATTGGTGTACAAGGTATAACCCACTGAAAGAACAGCAAGGAGCACACCCAGGAAAAACTGGACTGATCATAACTCTCAGCTGTCCTGGATGTACCTGTAAATTCTCCAAGACGGATACGAAAAAGTTACTGGGTTTCGGAAAGCCTTGTCAACCTAGTTCAATATGTTGCTACAGTGATACTGACCTGGAAAAGTGTAATAAAAATAATTATGATGTTAAACCACAAGATGACGTTTTAAAGATTTGTAAACTGACACCATTCTCTTTCATAGAGTTCCATAAATCAAAGCAAGGTCTAATTAAAATGAACCAGCAGTTCAGAAACTTAACCAAATGTGATCATAAAAATTAAAACAAAATAAAAGTGTTACAAGTAATGACTGACTAAAATTGTAACTTGAATTACTTTACATCAATGATTGTTTTTCAACTTGAAATAAACTACAATTAAAAAGTAATTGTAGTCATAAAAGCTTTGACACGATAAACATGCATAGAATGTCATATCTTTTAGTGATGTCTACTGTATGATGCCTTTAAAATTGTGTTGTCTATGTGTGGATAGCATATCAGGATTTTGTGCTAATGATGAAGACAATTCTGCCCTTGGATGCATAATGCACAGTTTGATCACTATTTGCTCAAATATTTCATTAAATAGCAAGGACAATGAAAGATACAAAAATGTGTGGTAATTAACCTGAAATGACTGTACACAAAATAAAAGCAAAACAAAAAAAAATTAAAGAACATATTGAACATAAAATAAAAACTGCTTATGTGTATTGCTTTTTATCGAAAATCAGAGTGCACAAAGTAGAATATTTTAAACTCTACTTACTTGGCACAATGTTTCTGGAGGTCTTGCTAGTCTTTCCCTGCAATACAGGCTTATCTATAGTTCACACCAAGCCTTTACAGTCCATCACTGTTACATCAACAAAACACTAATGTATTTGGTGGCAGTATTACTTGAGGATGCGTGGTGAAAAACATGAGGCTTATGTTGTGTTTATGTTATATAGAGAGTAATAGCCATTGGAAAAAATATAATTTCACTGGGTTAACCATTTTATAGTGGTGCTGCAATCTCAAATAAAATGAACGGGCTAGGCAAAAATTAAAGTAACTTGGCACATTTTATGTTCTTATCCAAGAATATTCCATCATTTTGAACTTCAGATATTAAAATGTTGGTATTCAAATCAAATTATCCTTCTTAATCGTGTTCTGGACTGTTTTAAACTACTTCATTGAAGCAGCTGATGCTTTGTAGTCCTGACTTTATAAGTAAATAAAGAAAAAAGGATGGGGTAGTTATTTTTTTTTTTACAAATATACATATTTTTTACTTAATGCTTTATAAATACTAGTACAATTCTAAGGCATACTGCATTACACTGTATGGATACCTTATTAAATTAACAGATGAAATCTTTGGGTTGTATGCAGTTGACAGAAAGAATTGTCACCATAAGTAATCTCTAGCTACCTAATTTGATGAAATATTAGTACACTAAGGTAGAAAGTTTCCTATCCTCATCATAAACTGTTTTCATTTTGAAATTATACTTTCAGTTACTACTGTTACTATCAAAAAAGCAACACAAATAACTGTACTAGTTTTATAAGTGCTAGCTAGCTGCTTGCTTGACCGCCTACCCTCTTTCTCATTGTAGACTTTATTCTCAGAACATGGCTCTTACAAAACGCAACACTTGCTTTAGTAATTCTGATGCTTTAAAAATGGCCAATTGAAATTTAGAACTTGGTTCAAGTGAGAAATGAAAAGAAAATATATAGCCATTTTGTATGTGCCTTTAATATTTCTGTTATATTTATTTGTATCAAAAGTTGTATTTAGATGTAATGTTCATGTTGAAATTCAAACAAAAAGCTGAAATGTATTTCCTAAGCTTTTCAGAAATATATGAAGTATGCCATGGTCGGCCCATTTACTTCACACCCAAGTGATTTTAACTGTACTGATTATGAACTTAGTTCGACATATCACAAATTTCTTCTGTGAATAACAATAACCCTTGTTATTTGTCAAGCAAATAAAAATGTACTTTTGAGGCAAAATGTTATACTGTAAAGTTACATAGTAACACTAGCAAAATGTACAGTGTAGGCCAAAATATTTGAAAACAAATCGAAGTTAACATGGCTATGTATGCAGAAAAAGACAGCAAAAGGAAGCATAATAAATATGTGTTTTAAGGAAAAAATATGCAAATCTTAATTGAAACCATTTTAAATATAGTCCCCTTTAAAGTAAAGTCATTTGCAATGTCTATAAACAGAGTAACACTCTAACTGTATTTCTGATAAACTCATAGTTACACAATAGTTACCTTGTGCATGTTTAAAACAAAACTTGCCACACACTCACAGAGGCCTGGCAATAATTGCATTTGTCTGATTTTTTTATACAATGAAAGCAATACATAACATAATGTTTAACATCCCTTTAATTGATCCAGCAAAGAACACACCCAATTAATTCCCTGAGCCAGCACATAGCCTTTTCTAGATCGGATGGTTCAGGAATATCTGAGAGTGGCATTTAGACAGTCTTTCCTACTGTAAACTAATTATCTGTAAATATATAAATAAATATATAAAAATTATATCTTTAAAAGTTAAAAAGAAATATAAATCTTTTGATGCTGAAGCATATATAACTCTTACATATACTGCACAATATAAATGCATTTTTAATTATATTTTTCTTTTAGTATAACAAGCATTCCCTTTCTATGATTTGCAGTAAGACCAGTTTCAACTCCCAATTTAATTTCATATTTTACTTTATAAGACTAAATGTATGATTTGTCTTGGATGTGAATAAATCCTAAATAAGGCAAAAATATCAGATAAAGATTTTATCATTGCTGGTCAGGAACAATAATTAAACTAAGTGTACATGCCATTTCCTCCATTCTTCCGAGTTATAAATGCATTTTGTTTTGATAAAGAAGTTGCTAAAAAACTGTCTTTGTAAAAAGCGCGTGTTGGACTAATACCACCACAATTCTATGCAGATTTAGGAAAATACTACTAAGCAACAAAAGGTGAATCTGAAAACAGTGATGTTACTGAGTCAGAATCGCACTTCACCCTGCTGTTTTTCAAGATGCTTTCAGTCATGCCTTGTTCAGAAGAAAGTAATTTTACTTTCCCATTTTGACTTGGCTGATTTTCCATGCCAGGCTCCACGAACACCACTCTTTTACCAGTACTGGTTTTTCTTTCTGAGTGAATGTCACTAGATACACCAGCACTTAATATTGATGACCGGCCACTGCCCGCATTTTGCTTCCGTTCTGTTTTCTTAGCTTTGCACCAGCATCGGCAAGGAGTTAAATATAAGTAAATTAAAACTAGAACAATACTAGCTACACATGCTGCAAGTGTTGTAAAGGCGGTATTAAATGTTTCATGTGCTCTTGGCTTGTCAGTAGAATTGGTTACTTTAAATGTGACTTCTACTGTTTCATTTAGTTTCCTCTTATTGCTAACTGCAATGCATTTATAGATTCCAGAATCCTCAGGTCTTGCGTGGTGGAGTTCAAGACTTCCATTATGGAAAACCTTCAAGTTGAGTGTCTCATCACCTGGCTGAATGAGCTCTTGGCTTGGAGTAACCCAATAGAAATTTGAGCTCACATCAGCTATTTTACTGTCACAATGTGCCACGAGCCTGTCACCAATGCGAACCTCATAAATCATTCCTGAGAAAAAGAAAGAGCCATTGATAGTGCTGTTGGAACAGTTCATAAAGTCATCAGAATTAGGTGAAGGATTAATGGGCACTTTCTGGCTGGACTGGCTGAAGCAATTATAATCACTATTGAATTCTATGACAGAGCGAAATTTCCTCTTCTTCCAGTAAAGTATCATAGTCTGCAATGCACAGTCACAAATAAATGGATTCTCATGAAGATACAGCCTATACTGTTGTCTTGCTGGAAGCGCAATGATCTTCTGGACAGGCACTTCCTTGATTAAGTTAGAAGATAGATCAAGCAGTTCAAGCTGTGCAAGACTGTACTTGCTAAACAAGAGTTCCATGGGAAATTCAGAGAGAAAATTCTTACTTAAATACAATTTTTGCAATTTTTCCAATCCTCCAAAAGCTCCAGAATTAATTTGAGTAATACCATTGTTGAACAGGAGCAGGATTTCTAATTCTTTCAGATCACGAAACATATTTTTATCTAATGTGTTCAGTCTGTTAGATGACAGGTCAAGGTAGCGGACACTAGCTACATTACGAAAAGCTCCCAAAGATACTGTACTTATAGAATTATAACTGAAAATGAGTGTGTTAAGTTTATCAAGGGGACGTGAAGCCCAGTCACCACTGAGAATAGTAATTTTGTTGTAGCTTAAGTCAAGTCTGTTAATAAATTTGAAAACAATAGCAGGTACAGTTGACAGATTCTTGTTGGTGCATGTTATAATGTCACTAGCACAAATGCATACATCCGGGCAGCTTCCAAATGAGCTGCATGCTAAACTTGCACAAAGTAAAAGAGCAAAAGGTATGCTTTTGGGGTTCAGTCTCCGACCTCTGTGCAGAGAGAAAAACTGAAACCAGGTTAAATCCATTGTGACTATGTCTTATCCGTCTTCAGGAGATTCAAACAATGCTATCACTCTTCCAGGAATCAATCTTAAAAGAAAAATACACAACATGGACTTAACCATTTCACATCCAGTTCCAACTTTGCTTTTCTGTGCAGCAGCTGAAAAAATTCAGAAAAATTACAATCATTTTTCAAATACTCCATTATAAATCAAACACACATGCTAAGTCACAAACTTAGTTCTGCATCTTTGCCACAAACCAACAAATAAACAATTGCCTATAGAAATCATCCTTGTATTAATGGTTTGTGAATTTAACAAATTGAATGTCATAAACCATTAAATCATATTTCATTAAAGTTATTATTACACTTCTTCTTTCATTTGAATTCTTCAAACATAAAATATAGTAACTGCATTTAAATAATTATTCTTTGGATACATAATTTCAAATGTTTGAAATAAAGGTTTTGTAACAGTTTTCACTGAATGTTTTTGCTGGCTGATAATCAGTTGATGGGGTTGAAAGCCTCACTAGGATAGTGCAGACCATGAAAGAGTCTGGTAGAACAGCTTCATGCATGAGAGAGAATCACACTGACAGTATTAGGGGGTCTACAGATGCTAAGCTTGAAGCATAGAGGCTACTACATAAGGGTATATACAGTAGATGTATTCTCCCTGTCATATACACCTGGATGTTTGGGGATTAAGGGTTCCAGGAAGATGCTAGAGGGAGGTATAGCCTGTAGTTCATTGAAAAAATTACCCTGAAATTAGGTTTAAAGCTGCCAAGATAGCCAGAGACTAATTCAGTGTGGACAGGGCACTCAATTGGTCAAAAGACGAAATGCTGAAATCCAGACATACAGTAGATACAAACATTAGAGATATAGGAAGTGTTTAATGTAGTAGGTGGATGGGAAAGTGAACAAACCAATAAACTAAACACATTTGGACGTGACCCTGTGACAGTAAAACCCATACAATTTTCTTTCTGTTCTGTTAATCTGGTACTTAATTATCACTCTCTTGGGTGTAATAATAACATTTTACCATACTGTGGGCACTTTGGTATTATTCTGTTAAGCTGGTACTCAATTATCACTCTCTTGCATGTAATAATTGCATTTTTACCATACTGTGGCCACTTTGGTATTATTCTGTTTATGAGGATATTTTAAGAGCACACCCTTGCAGTTACACTGATGTAGCAGGAAGAATAAATAGCCTGTTATCAAAATCATTTCCAAAACGTCTATTTATTTTATGAGTTGATTTAACCCAGGGAATTTTTGCCCCAAAAAGCTCAGGTCTAAAAAGCAGCCCCACCTCATCCTCCTCTGTTACAGGGTCAGCATGGCCCAATACATTCCCTTCTGTAATCATGGATCCTCTATTAGCCAGGGGATGTTGCCACCTCTTTCATTTTCTTCTTGACCTCATTTTCTCATTGGCCAGAGGCCCATCAAAGCATTCCTATACAATGCAGGGAAACCTGCCCTTTTGCATCCCATAGGAGCACTATACTGTATGTTTCCACTAGATATTTGTCTCTTAAGGTGTGTGCAAATGCTCACGCTCAATGTTCTCCAAAGCTTTGCAGCACACTTATGAGATGAACTGCAAAATGGCAGCCTCTATTCTTCCATAATTGCTTCTGCAGGAAATTTTCTGCCACCATTGTGTTTTTTTCTTTATCATCTGGAGGTATTATTTGAGACATATCCCTACATTGTGTTACCCTACAAACTCCATTGTCCCAGCCACATTCTGCACTTCCTCATGTTCCTCCTGAGGTGGTTTCCATGGGGTGGGTGCAGCAACACAACGCATCAGTGCATGCTCCCAACCTCTCTCTCCCTCTCTCTTTCTCTGAGACTCTTTATTTGTTTGAGATAATTTAACTTGACTCTACAGGCCATTGAGTGATAAATGAAAAAAAAATTTAACCATCAATGTACTTTCTTAACTAATTAGTCTAATACTAGATTATGTAAAACCAGAGGCTATACAGGGATGCAGTAAATGCACTGTATACAATGAAATAGGCTGTAGATCCTTCAAAGTTCTTTTTAGAAACTAGACAAAGCAGAGCATTGAGGTGAGCAAGATAATAAAATAACTGGCTTTGATTTTGTAATACCACAAAACGTGAAATAAAATAACTGTACTATGTTTTCCAGAATTTTTTCTACTACACATTCTTTGGACCACGCAACATTCAATGGTGATTTAAGGAGTCTTTCTTTCAAATTACATTTGTTAATAGCACAAATCATTATGTCCCTTTGAATAACATTGTTGTGGTTGTTGGAGGGGACAAAAATGATGATTTTTTTATTGTATGAGCTTATACAGGCTGTCAGATATGTTATTACGCTTTTCGAAATGGCTATGAACTATGCAAGATTAAACAATGTAAACTTTCAAACAGTGTTTGGTTATTGAAAAAAAAAACATAACGCATTAAAGAATATGCTTGTATAAAAAGGATAAATAGTTTTTAAAGTTATCTCAGCATGGAAAAGGTTTTCATGTTAGATAAACTGGCAGATATTAACTGGATTAATAAGACAGTGTGGGGGTGAATGGTTCACCAACAAAAGCGTGATAGACATATGCGCCCCGACAAAACCACGACAAATAAAAGAGTGCCGACAAACCCGCTAACTGGTTTTCGACAAATGCGCGCCGACAAAATTGCCACGACAAAATCGCGAGAGAGGCCAAGAGAGTGGGACACCCTTGCTGCAATTCTTCCCACATATGCAGGGCGTAATCTTAAGGACTATCTAGGTGCTGATGGCATGCCGCGTCTCATAATATTGACTTCTAACATTATTATATATGCTTTAAACTAGTAATTCATATTTAATGAAACTTTCGAGATTTTGTCGGCGCGATTTTGACAGCGCGTTTTAATCGGCGCTATTTTGTTGGTGCACATATGTCTATCGCGCAAATGTCGGGTCACAGGGGTGAATGTATGCAGCATTATAGAGGTATCCAGTTTAGGTTTTTGGAGCTGCAAGGATAGGTACCTGCTTCAGTGAAAGTAGATTAAATGTGTTCATGAACTGACTGGAATGACCTAAAATCAAGAAGGTCAAAAGCAGTATATTTTAGCTTGAACACTCATTTGATGGTGCAAACATTTTCCACATATTTTATCAATCAGCTATATAGACTGTGTGTGCTGTTGGCTATCACTCCTCCCCGAATTATTCATTATTACCTGACACCTCCTTATATTCTTTTTTTATGGGTTGTTTTACTATTATCATTAAAAGTCAATATATGATTCTGTCAGAGTTTGTTGGCAAATATCACATACTTTAAGAACTGAACACAGAATCACAGAGCAAAACCTCAAATCTTTTCCAATGTATCACTAAAGATCTGACTATTGTGACATGATTGGAATCACTTTAAGCTTAAGACAAATGGTGTGATTCTTTTGTATAACACTAAAATTATCTTCCAAAATGAAAATCCCCTACTATTTCAACCCAATAATACTGCCACAGCTATTGTATTAGTTAAGTGAAAGCAAATTTAATAAACCTTGACAAAGTGATTATTTTCTTTGCACATCTGTCCATAATACTGTAAAAAAGGACCCGTGATTTGCAAATCAAACAGTTCACCATCTGGCAGTTGTCCATAGTAAAGCATGTGGTCAAAATCATTTTAAAAATAATAAAAAGCTGTGGCTTTGGAGTGAGTGATTTGTTTACTCTTGTTGCAAGTACCACATGAAAAGCTTAGGTACAGCAAGATATATCTGTCAATCCAACTCTATTCCATAAACACCAGTTCTACCACAGGGAAAGCAACGGTATTATCAGTACAGCTGAAAGTGATATTTTGAAGGGTTTAGAGTCATATATATATATCAACAAAATCAAAAAACAACTGCTTTCACTTTTTAATCTACTGTAGGTTTTATAAACCAAAAGTATTATTAGACATATACACATGAAAGACCTGTGCATATGTGTGTGTGTGTGTGTGTATGGAGCAGTCCACTCTGCTCACACTCAACCAGAGCCACTAGATGGCTGCATGCACTTTTACATTTTTTTGCCGCTTGCTATGAAATACCTGTGTGCAGCAAACACCGCTGGGCAACAACGACATTGTGTTAATGACACAGATGAAGAGACACAACGTCAAAACGAAGAAATTCCAAGTGAAATACCTCAGCAATGGAGGGCAAGGCTTGACGTTTTCTTTAAAAACACTCTCTATCTGGAGGTATTTTCCAAAGACAAAGATTAATAGGACTCAAATGCCAGCAATATGGCTTAGATATGGTATCACCAGTGTGTTCTTACGAAAGCCAGTGGGGCAGCAAGTACAGGTGAGTACAGGTCCTCTGCACCTGATAATTCTGAAGAGTTCGTTGACACCGCTCCTAGTTCACAAATATAGTAAAACTGCTAGGGAGTCTTTGGGTTGTTTTCTGTTCTGAAAACCACATGCAGATGGTATACTATAAAATCTAAACTTGATCTGTTTTATATAAAGGACTAATATGCTAACCTAGAAATTTTACATTAGTTTTATGTATTACTTCTCTTAAAATGGTAACCATAATAATATTTCCATTTAAGGTTAACTAATATGCTGCAAAAGGCTGTGTTTCCATCGCTTAATGTTTGGGCTTGGTTCCATACTCTGTGTGTCTACTCTGTGAAAGTTGCAAGTTTTCCTTGAATCTGTTAGTTTTTTTCTTTCTATAATTCTGATTTCCTCCCATAACACAAAGAAAGAGTGGTAAACACAGTGATGTCTACAGACTGTTTTATATCCTTAATGAGGACATGTAGAGTGTGGTTATTGTAAATCTACAAATATTACTCTCAAAAAGCATTTTCATTCACAATATGGATATATATCCTATATACTCACAGTAGTTTATGAAATAAATTTTATGTGTTACAGCACTCAATAATTTAGTTAAGTCATTTGATTAGGGGTTCCAGGACTTGATGCTTGGGTTGCACTAGAGTGCTTGATTTTCTTCCAAGCAATTTCCTAATCAAGGGCTGATTTATTCTATATTCTACTCTGACAGGAGTACTAAATTAAAACTGTTGTTTCTCTTTTTCTGTATTAACTGCACATTTCTAGATACAGATTTAAGAATTTAGCAAATAATGGTACGTGTATCTAAAGTCATGAAGGTTTATTAAATTCAATAAATATTTTGTTCAAGCAGCCATTTTAGCTTATGATGATAACATACTGTAGTAAATATAACTGAGACTCAATTATTACTCATATACTGTATAGGATATAACCATTTTCACCTGGGCCCGTTCTTTGCAAGCTGTCAGCTATTTTGAAATATTAAAGGAAGAAATCTATTATGAAAATGACAGTTAAAATGACTCAGAAAACAAAAGTGAACAGAATCTTATTTAGGTATAATATGGCAATAATATATGTTATAAAATTGTTATGAAAGTTATTTCAAGACTGAGAGATATTTTACAGAAATACATTTTAAAAAAGCCTCTATCATAATTAAACAGAGAAAAACCAAAGTAGGAACTGGTTTTGTGAAGAGAAATTGGAGTATAATTCAGAAGTTAGTAAATGTCCACCTGCAGGATATGGCTGGATATATAATATACAACAACCAGAATTAGAGATACTGTATATTCAAGGCTAGTTTAATTTGGTCTTTCTTAGTACAATAATATAAATATCCTTTAGAAATAGATACATAAAACTTAAGCTCAGTACTCACTGCTGTGTGAACAGTATCAGTACATAATTCCAAACATTTGGCAGGATTTTGGGGCAGTGCTTTGAATTGCTACAGCACAGTCTCAGTGGCCTGGGTTCCTATCTTAACCTATTTCTGTCTGTGCGAAGTTTGCATATTGTTGCTGTATTTGCCTTGGCACTCTTTTCTGCCTCATCCTAAACATGTGCATGTTTGGCAATCTGGCCTTAACAAATGAGCCTTACTCATACCAGGTCAATTTAGAGTTGTTGTATCATAAAACATTTAAACAAAAACAATTGCATTTTATCGCTGATATGGTATATAGAAAAATCAGTAAAAAATATTTAAATAATTATTGGTTGGCTGTGCATTTATGAGGTGTCATCCAGCTCATTGTAAGTTTAAAAGCAATATTGCCTGACACTATTACCCATGGTAACCTGTAAGATCAGGACATGTTAGAACTTTTCTACAGACTGTACAGTATGTGATGTCTGGTGCATAAACTGGTTAAGTGACTTTCATATGGTGACACGATGAAGCGGAATCCACAACCTTTGGTAGGTTAAAGTCTAGTGCCTTAGCCTGTACACCTCACTGCAGACAGGGGATAATTTAATTGTTTGGTTCACTGTTACTAGGGCAGGCTTTTAAAATGAATATCCTACAACATTACTAATCTTTAAAAAAGTGAGTAAATATCTAGATAAAGGCAGATAAACACAGTTCATAACCAGAATAAATACCCAAGGGCTACCAATTAAGTCATTTCTCTGCAGTTTTGACATTTAGTGGCACAATTTCTTAAAATATTATTTACAGATGAAGCTCTATTGTCAGCACTACAATACAGTTCTAGAAAGTAAGAGATTGCCTTGTAGTTTTTCAGTTTAAGATATTTTTTCCATAAAGAGACCGTTCGAGAGTTTATAATTAATGATTCTGCAGAAGTTGAGCATTTAGCTTGATAGATTCTAAAAAAAAATCCAGGTTTACATTTCATAGTACAACACATTACTTTCCTTTGCAGAACTAGCATATTCTGAACATTATTGGGTAGTGATCAGGTACACAACAGGATCCGACGAACTTTTTGCTGCTTTCTAAAGTGACATTTACCATTACCTTCTAATAAATACAATTCACAGGAAGACAATATACAACCCGACAAACTAACTGTTAAATGATTACCTCCGACTTCAGGTTCCTCAACTGCAGCAACCTGGTCACTTCAATTAGATGCTCTGAAAGTCTGTGGCTGCCACATCTCCGTGAGAAACTTTCGAAGCACCTGTGTCTTGCGATGCTAAGATGAGAGGCATAGCTCGACAACCAAGGGATAACGACGGCAAAAGAAAAACACACCTTTGGCTGGTAAGCAAGCAAATCAAACTGTCGACGAGATGCAGTTTCTTCGATGGTTGCATCCGCCCCGAGCTCTGTGCTGCGCTGAGCTGAGCTGCGCTGCGATGCACACGCCGCTGACAGTTGTGGCTGGGTGAGAAAAAACATAGACGGACAGGTGGGAGGGGACTGACAGGGCGGCTTCACCCCGCCTCCCTGCCGAATGCGCGCGCGCCTGCTCGAGCGCGGCTGCGCGCCTGCTTGGTCTTCTCCCGGCACAGCGAGCCACGAGCGCCTCGGTGAGAGTAAGAAAGGGAGGGCTTACCTATGGAATAACAGTAATGCAACCTCATTAGCATGCGGCGCATTGCCCCTGGGGCCCCGGCAACTAGCCTTGTTGCTAAGATGCTAAACTGTCATCTACAGAGAAAAAGAGTTCAGATTCACGGCAGAGATTTAAAACAAAGGACCGACGCGTGTTTACATAACAGAGTGGCTTGTCACACGGGCGCACTCTCATCTGCTAAAAGTCAAGTTTGTGCCGTCTCTGCAATTGATTCCGAACCACTCACAAAAGTCAACTTTCTGAATTTCGCACCTAACATTTTGTGTCGTGAAAGATTAAAATAATGTCCTTGTTATTTACAACACGCGTTATAGCAGAAAGGGTATGGCATACAACCTGAAAAAATAACAAACAAGGAGCACTAAGAAAAAATAAGTTCAAAGCGATGCCTGAGGCGACGTTTGGATAAAAGTAAGCCTCTGCTCAAGCAGCAAATGAGTTTTTTTTGTTTTTTTTATCTGGTGCAGACTAAACTGTTCGATATAATGCTTCTGTTTGATTTGTTCCATTGTTTCACTACGTTTTACCGCGTTCAGTGTTAACCTAATACGATCGTCAACGAATCAGTTTGAAAACAACCAACGGCTCATACTCCCTGGATTTTAGATTAATTATAAGCAAAGAAAACTGAAATTTTTATATACAACGCAATATGTAACTAAGAAGTAGACTAAGAAAAGACAGTGCAGAGCAGTTGCTGGTGTTTCCCATTGAACACATTTAAGATTTTTCAGGCGTTGGGCAAGTGTTTAGTACTTGAATTACGACCCACGGTTCTTCCATTAAGTAAACAAAACTGAAGAAAGCGTACTGATTTCAGGCTTCCCCTGTCAGATCAAACAGTACAACAAAAAAAAATCTCCTGTTAAGAGTCCTAAACTGTGGCAATGAGAAACTGTAATGACGCCATTTTCCACATCTGCTGAGAAGATGTAGTATGCAGCTAGAGACTGCTTTGTCAAATGTTGAATTTGTGCCAAGGGAACCAATGAGGAGATAGGAAAATGAAAAGTTATTACTAAATATAATAACTTACTATTTAAACATACAGCAAGGAGTATTGCATTCAACATTGCTGCTGTAGCAAAGATTTAGCCTAAAATGATGTCTCATTTTAAGTGCTGAGACTTAATGGATCCCTTGTATTTTGTAGAGAGACTATACCAGATTTCTGAGCCCATGTAACTAAAGGCTGTGCTGCTTATGAGTGTTTTTTTATCTTAAGTAATATAAGGTAGCCAGCATATTATTGTCACAAAACATACTCTGGAGTGTAAGTGTTATTTTCAACACGGTTCAAAGTTTTCTAAACCATTCACATATTTAGATATGTTTTGAAATACCTTTCTAAAATTACTTATAGGTAATAAAGAAATATAGGAATAGCAGCTTATTTTTGATTTAACTGAAATACTAGAAAAAAACAGAGAAAGTGAAAATCAGTTTGCCTTCCATTTAATACAGAATTTAATTCATTTCAATTTCGTCTACCAGTCTACTCTGACCATCTATTCAGTGTTAAGTTGTTGCTAGCTCAGGTCATCCCTTGCTGAGTCAAGACCCTCCCTTTAGCCAGTCACAGATGCAATGTCCCCCATTCAACACAGGAAGACTGAAGTTGCTGCTGGTGGTGTTTTAAGCATTGATGCAAGTCTACAAAAGAATTTGAACAGACTTACATACCATAGTAACACCACTGGGTCAAAATAAAGCAAAAAAAAAGGTTTTACAACAAGTCATCAATCAACAGCATGAGGACCTGGGTAAAATAAAAAGGTATATACACATTATAAATCCAATAGCAATGTTTTGAATTAGTGACAAGAGCCTTTGTAAATAGTAATGTAATTAGATTCCAAAAGATTTCACATGATGCTTGAGTAGCTGCTTAAATTCAAGTATCAGGTATTGCAATGAGTGAACTGTTGTGAGGAATTGCTGATAGAATGTACAGAGGTAACTAGCTCATATTTTCAGATCCATTTATTCTGGTTCAGTTCACTTTATTTAGTCCTCTTCCTGGGAGCTAGGCTTTCTCTATGTTTCTTTTTAGTTAGAGGTGGGTCAATATTTGACAACCAGTATAAAATGATATTTGAGGGTGGGAGATGCTGCCTTGATATTAGCATTGTCTTTTGCATCTACAGTAATTGTAAAGAATTCTCAATTCTTTTTTTATTTTAAATTTACTGGAGTCTTATTTGTTTCTTCATTTAATTTTTGGATAGCCTCTGAATAAAATAGTTACCTGGTTAGAGGACTGAATGATTATCATCTTAAAATCTGATTTTGGTTTATCCAGTAAGTAGTGTCTGCCAAGTTACTTAAAATAAAGCATCTAAACACTGCGGTGTATCATCCTCAAACCGACGGTCTGGTAGAGAGATTTAATCAGACTCTCAAGCAAATTCTTTGTAAGGTGGTCAGCGAGGATGAAATGAACTGGGATCAGCTTCTTCCCCTCGTCCTTTTTGACTATTGGGAAGTTCCGCTCCCCTTTTGAATTATTGTATGGGCGACAACCCCAGGGCATATTAGACATTTTAAAAGAAGGACGGGAAGAAGAGGCTCTTCCCTCTACAAACATATTGGAGTATATTGCGCAATTACGCAATAGATTTGGTAAAATTCGGCCCCTCCTTAAAGATCACATGGAAGAGGCTCAAGCAGCACAGGTCCGTTATTATGACGAGGTATGTCTCATTGGGAGTTCCACCTGGGATTCGCGTCATGGTTCTGGTACCTACCACTCTAAGTTACTAGCCCATTGGCAAGGTCCATATGAAGTTAAGGAGGGGAAAGGACTCATCGACTAGTTGATGAGTCAACCCAATTATCGACCGAGAGAGCGGGTTTATCATGTAATTCTGCTGAAACTATGGAAGGATAGGAATCCCAATCCTTCCTCCGGTCAGCCCTGCTCACTCTTTTCTCAGGTGAGTAGCCTTAAGTTCGGTGCGGATTTAAGTTCCAGACAGCGATGGGAGCTGGAAACAGTTATCCTGTCCGTCCCGGAGCTAGTGAGTGAAAACCTTAGAAGGACCTCTCTGATTGAGCATGACATTGTGACAGAGCCCAGGGTTGTAGTCCGAGAATGCCTGTATCGCATTCCCGAGGCAAAAAGAGCTGCAGTGGAGTTTGAGATCAAGCACATGCTGGAACTAGGAGTAATAGAGAAAAGTCATAGTCCCTGGTCCAGTCCCATCATCTTCGTCAACAAGCCTGATGGGAGTTGGAGGTTTTGCAATGACTTCCGTTGGCTTAACCAAGTCTCCCAATTTGATGCTTATCCAATGCCACGAGTGGACGACCTCCTCAAGAGGCTAGGACAAGCTCAGTATTTGACCACCCTGGACATGACAAAGGGGTACTGGCAGGTTCCTTTAACGGACTCCACGAAAGTTAAGACCGCGTTTAGTACCCTTAGAACAGAC
This sequence comes from Polypterus senegalus, assembly GCF_016835505.1. Classification (NCBI taxonomy): domain Eukaryota; kingdom Metazoa; phylum Chordata; class Cladistia; order Polypteriformes; family Polypteridae; genus Polypterus; species Polypterus senegalus. The sequence goes on along the minus strand of NC_053161.1, from coordinate 23,481,584 downwards.
ACTGGCAGTATTGTGTCCTTCCATTTGGGTTACACGGGGCTCCGGCAACTTTCCAGCATCTGGTGGACAAAGTGCTCAGGAACCATAACTCATATAGTGCTGCCTACCTGGATCACATGGTCATCTATTCCAGCACATGGACGGAACACCTACAGCAGGTAAAAGCAGTATTGCGGGCACTGGATGAGGCCAGACTGTGGATTAATCCAAAGAAATGTTTCTTTGGATTGAGCGAAGCCAAGTATTTAAACTACCTGGTGGGTCGGGGTACCGTGAAGCCACAGTGCTCCAAAGTAGATGCCATTTTGAAATGGCCTCGTTTGCTAACCAAGCAGCTTGTCCAAGCCTTTCTCGGGCTGGCAGGGTACTACCGCCGGTTTGTGCCCCGGTTCTCAGAGAGAGCGGCGCCCTTGACTGATTTGACAAAGAAGAGGGCCCCAAACATTGTGGTATGGACTGACAAGACAGGCGCCACATTTAGTGATGTGAAGCAGGCCCTTACGTCTGCACTTGTTTTGAAAGCACCTAACTTTTCTCTACCTTTCATCCTCCAGACAGACACTTCGGACACAGGCCTGGGGGCCGTGCTGAGCCAAAGCGTCGACGGTGTGGAACACCCCATCATGTTCCTGAGCCGGAAACTGTTCGACCGGGAGACCAGGTATGCAGTAGTGGAGAGAGAGGCTTTGGTGATTAAATGGGCGATTATTTAGCTGAGGTACTACCTGTTGGGACGGGAATTCACCCTTGTCATGGACTATGCACCTTTACAGTGGATGGCCCTGCACAAGGAGTCAAATCCGCGGGTCAACCAGTGGTTTCTTGACCTCCAGCCATATAAGTTTTTGCTCATTCATCGTCAGGGCTCTCATCACACCAACGCCGATGCTCTTTCTTGGGTTCACAACCTCTCGGTTAGGGTTGCCCGACCCGACGGGTCTGGGCTGAGGGGGGGCCTTGTCACACACGTGCGCATGGGAGGCAGCTAAAGGGCTAGGTTAAGGGCAATTCCAAATCAGCCCGGGATGTGGCAGAGTGCACTGACTCTTTTTCTCCCTTTTTTGAAGACCATTCACGGGAGATTCCACCTGGCCATCTTGACGTCACTTCCATTGAAGAAGACCCTTATGAGCCCGACCCCTTTGACCTCACTTCCTGTCTTCCCCTTTGAAAGCCTCCACCCTTTCCCTATTCCCTCAGTTCTGTTTGGTTTTGTGCACATCAGTGCGGTGTAACATATTCACGACTTTGAAGCCAGGATATTATACCTTGCTATGGCTCTGTGTGAAGTTTCTGACAGTACATTACATTCTACTGTACATTCTGAATAGTCCATCCATCCATTATCCAACCCACTATATCTTAACTACAGGGTCATGGGGGTCTGCTGGAGCCAATCCCAGCCAACAGCAGGAAACAAAACCCGGGCAGGGCACCGCCCACCGCAGGGCACACACACACACACACTCACACACACACACACACACGCACACACACACACACACACACACACCAAGCACACACTAGGGACAATTTAGAATCGCCAATGCACCTAACCTGCATGTCTTTGGACTGTGGGAGGAAACCGGAGCACCCAGAGGAAACCCACGCAGACACAGGGAGAACATGCAGACTCCACGCAGGGAGGAACCAGTAAGCGAACCCACTGTGCCACCGTGCCGCTGAATAGTTGATATTGTGTAATATTTTCTGTTTTATTTTAGCTATGTGCATAACACACTGCATTTACAAATTGGAAGTGCTTTAAATAAAAAAAAAATCCAAAATTCGAACTTTTATTTTGATACTTTTGTAATATTATTAAAGCACAAAATACCATATATATTACATATCAATGGTTATATTCAGGAGATCACAAAAGCAATGAACAGAACTTGCTTTTTGGAATGATAAAAGAGATAATTTTTAACTTTCTGATTTTTTTTTTGTTTTAAGATATAAATAGAATTCTTCCTTATAACTAAAACAATCAATGAGAAAATTATTAGAAATAATTCCGGTTAATTTAAAATGACTGCTTTGATTAATAGCATAACTATTGTAGCTTAATAAACTCTCATTATTCTAGTCAATAACTTAAATGTAGAAAATTATGTAATGTTATAAATGCGTAATATGTTAGGGACCACTGAAGTTGTACTTTATGTTTAATTAATTGTTTATTTAATTATTGATTTGCTGTCGCTATTCTAAGTAATAAAATAATTTGTTGATTAATGGTTAAAACCTAGCCCAGGCATATGACTGGCAAATTGTTAAATAGCAAAGAAGTCATGAAGGCTCTTTAAGGAGAATAGGATATTCTGCTGATTACAGCTAATTATCTTGTTATTAATTTATCGTATGGCAAAAAGCCAGAAATTGTACAAGTCAATAATACTCTCCTACATTTTTTAGTATTATTTAACAAACTTACTTTAAGTTTTCTGTTTTAAGTCTTTTTTAATATGCCATGTTTTCAAAGGAGATGGCCATGATGGCACAGTAGATACCAGTGCTGCGTGAAAGCCCCGAGGCTTGAATTAATCTCACAGTCCAGTCAATGTATTTGTGAAGTTTTCGCAATTCTACCTTGTTTGTGTTGTTTTTCTTTTCACTTATTCCAGCATTCTTCTATAATTCAAAGTTATATATGACAGATTAATTACAGACCCTAAATTGGCATAGTGTGAGTCAATGTGAGTGTGTGTATAAGTAAGCTCTTTGGTGGACTGTTCAGGTGTGATTCCTGCTCTGCACTTGATGCTCTTATTATTTTTTACGTGGCTTAGGCATTTTCAATACATATATTAGAAATTACAAGTTCAAAACAATATATTTTTGTTTTTCATATTTCAGATATTATTGAGACCTGGTTTTGTTTGAGTGTAAAATTGGTATACCCTCAAGAATAAATGGTGCAAGAAAGCTGTCAAAAGATGGCTGAACCATTATCACTTTTTGTTTTGCTTTTGGAATAGGATGTGTTATGCAATAATATTATAAGTAGATGAGGAACATTGTGTTTTTACTGCATAGTTTAGAAATCAAACCGATAGACAAAAAATGAAATTAAGACTAAGCACAAGATTGCCAGGACATGGTCCACTGAAACTTCTAAAGAATATATTCAAACATTACCTGATTGCTAGCTTTATTACCCTTTTTCTGCTAATTACTTTCCAGCCGATAATAAGTCATTTGATAACCTCATGAAAGTTTTCCCTGTCTAATATTATTTTAAAAAGATTGAAAACAGCAGTCTTACTTGATCACCAGGATATTGCAGCCAACAAATATAAATGTAATTTGTTTTTTCCCCTCTTTCCACTGCCAGTATCTTAATATACTGTATGCCATTGAATAAATCGTCTTGTCACTTTTTTTAGATCTTGCATGCTATTATTAAGGAAGTTTACAGAGTTGCTTGTTCTGAAAATAAAGTAAAAGCTACCTTCCTCTGTCTCATTTAAATATTACTGGCTGTTTGTGTTAAAGATGTATATGCTGTTAGCAGGCTGACAGTTAAAAACAAAAGGAGGGTTTTCAAAAGTCTTTGCTGGGGTATTTTAAGTACAGTGACATTGTCATTGCTTCTATATGCCAATTGAATCAGATTTTCTGTAATTTTTTATGAGATAAAAGTTATGCTATTTAATATATCATACTTGTATATTCAGTCACAATTACTCCCCCATATACTGCATACTGTACAGGCCACTCCAAACTAAAATATAGTGGATTCAAAAAGTATTAAGCCCCCTTTGCTTTCCGTACACTTTATTGTGTTGTAGATTTAATTTTAAATCGATTTATTTGCCATTTTTGCCCAGTAATTTACACTCAATAACGTGTAACGACAGAGTGAAAAGATGTTTTACAAAGGTTTGCAGATTTATTAAATATCACAAACAGAAATCTGTCACTCATATAAGTATTCAGGCCCGTAGTTCAGTACTTTGTACAAGCTTTTTTGACTGCAATTATGGCTTTGAGTCTTGTTGGGTACAGTAAGTCTCTGGATGCTTTGCTTACAGGGACTTAGGCAGTTTAACCCATTCTTCTTGGTAGACCCCCTTAAGCTCTGTTGGATTGGATAGGAAGTGTCTGTAAACTGCCATCTTCAGGTTTCTCAAAAGATGTTTGTTGTTTAAGTCTGGGCTTTGGCTGGGCTACTCAAGGACAGTCAGAGACTTGTCCCAAAGCCAAGTCAAGTGAAATCAGGTTTCTTTATTGTCATACTATCCATACACAGTACTGCAGCATACAAGGGCATGATAAAACGTTTCCCATGACTGTGGTGTAACATATACATTGTTACAGATAGGGGGCGCTATCGCTCCCTTGAACCCCTGTCCAAGACTCCAGACTCCAGATAAAAGTCCAAAAGTTGACTTTATTTTTATTTCCAATTTCCAATTTCCAATACACAATAATAATCACAATAAACAATCCTCCACTCCCAGACGCGTTGCCCTTCTACCACCCAGCTGAGCTTGCCGTCTGGAAGCTGTTACAGTCCTTTTATAGTCCCTGACCCGGAAGTGTTCCAATCCCCAGTTCAAGTGATCCTTATCATTTCCGGGTCAGATAAAAAGTCCTTTTCTTCATCCTGGAAGTACGTCACTTCTGCTGTCGCTTTGCCTATGACGCACTTCCAGGTTGTAGGACACATATGACTCTTTGCTCCTCCCTGCAGCTCCCTCTAGCGGCCCCTGTGGTATCCAGCAGGGCTGTGGATGAAAATTTCATTGTCCATGAAAAGTTATTTAAGTTATTTCTTCACAAAAATGTTATATATGCATTTGCCATGTGAAATTATGTTCTAAAGGTAAGCATTTTTTGGATACATTTTTAAAAATATCTTGCCCTCACTGGCACTTTACAAAAGAGGCTAATGGGGCAGCATGGGGCATCACAGGAAAATAAAGCCCTACCTGTTTTTAAATTGTTCTGTTCTGAACAAGTAAACATTGGCATAAATAAGGTCATTGCTACATTCCTACGGAGAGTTGATTAAAAGGAATACTATAAGAGACAAGGGGCCTTATTTATAAAAATGTGTACAATGATCCTACAGTTGAATGTGCAAATTTTTCCTATTGTTTCCTACAAATACTTTATTAATCATCAGTACAAACAATAAATGTTCCTAATTCTTTCAGACTGTATAAACAACAGTTCTCGGATCTTTAATCATAGTCACTGAAAGAATGCCACAAATATCCTTATATATTAGGATATAATGCCATATACATTGCAAGAAATCACCCATTATTATTTACCTTTATTAAAATGGCAGATGATCTTAATATTTATTAAATGTTGGTGTTTCATATTCACTTAAGTGGATTTATTTTCTGAAGATGCTAGTATGGTAATATGTATGTAATCTATCACACCAGTTCTGTTTGGGAATCCAGGATTAGAGCTAGGATTATGTTTTTTTTTTAGTTCAGCTATACAAATTTTCGGAGAACCTTTAGTAATGTGTAATTCTTTACAAATAACCTATGAATTATTAGGAGAACAAGTGATTGCTCAAAATATTATACTTAGCATTACCGCCTCAATCCATAATAGTATGCGCAACCGGCTGTCATGCAATAACTGGTCTTTTGTCCAGAGCATACCTTGAATCCTTTACTTTTGGAATCAGCTTTAGGCTGGTATTGGATCACATTAATGATGAAAAGTTGATAACCGTTCCTTATAAAAACAATAAATATTGCGGAATTTGTAATGTTTCAAAGCAAAATATAAGAATTAAATATATCGTTTGGAAAAAAAATTGCAGATTTTAAAATGATTAACTTATAAGTCTTATTACCATAGTTCAGGTTTACTTTAATATACTGAATGTAACAGTATGCATTGTGATCAAGCCAAAACATGTCCTTTCTCTCTAGCTATATAATTACGGTAAGAGTGTCAGACTTATTTCAAGGTTTTGTCTGCTTTTCTTTTCACCTTGCCACTGTTCTTATCCTAGGTTTTCTAAAGATACAGACTTTTGTGTAAGGAATTTTTTGTTGTTTCTGTCCTTGAAAATCTTTTAATATGTTGAAAAAATGAAACATTAATTATAATGCATATCTTTTACTTGTTTCTCCATTGTAATGCAAAATATGTTTATTGAATATTAGTTTGTATGTCCACCAGAGGCTAAGGTTTAGGTGTTAATTTAAGGATGAAATGTATCATACTTGTAAGTGAGCTGCAACCTTGACGTCTATGAACATGTCAGCATTATATACTGTTGTGGCATTACTATTGAATTTTATCTGCTTTTGAATATTTATTTAGAGTCATTTTTATAGCCACCATAATTAAGTTGGGTTTTTAGCAAATTTGAATTCACTCATTTTTTTGGATTATATACCATTTTGTATTCACAGAATGACTTATGTAGAGCCATGTTAAGTTCCTAATTTAATTTTGCTTTGTATTATATTTTAATGTTCTAAGCAAAGGACTTTTTTATGGTAAAAATAATTTAGACTATCCTTCTATATAAAAGTGGTCAGGATTGTCGTTCCGTCCCGTGAGTGCTACGCAGGCGCGGAGTTTCACACATGCCCGTCCATTTTGCAATGCACAATGGGATTTATAGTTTCATTTTTCCAGGTAAAAGATGATTTTCTACTCCAGACTGTGCTATATCTTCTTCTTCTTTCTTACTATATAAAAGTGGTCGGGATTGTCCTTCCGTCCAGTGAGTGGAAAGCGTAGCGGTATTCCACTTATCACAGACTTACTACTTGCAGCTTGCGGTACGAAGCAACATGATGTAAGCAGAGTTCTGGTGCTCCCATCATTCTCTTGCTTTTGTGCGCGATGCGCTGGAAAAATAGACAAAATTATGTCTCTGGAAATAATTAATGTTGATGGAGTACAAATGCCACACCGCGTAGTAAATATCAGGGGGGTTCAAAAGGGCGACCTCAATATAGAAAAAAAGTTTAAATTTCATCACAAAAATAACAGAAACTGCGAGTATTAAAGTAATACCGCTCAAATGCAATATAACCAAATTAATGAGTTTGTATAAAATATCAAATTGATCTACATATTGAATTGCCTTAAGAAGTGGTCAACTTAAAAGTCGGTCGCCTTAAAAGGAGGGTCAGCCTAGTATAAAATAATTTTTGAATCATTGATTAAAATTTGTACAGTGTAGTCACAGATCAAAAGAGCAGTATATTTATTAAGTCAAGGGTGCTTCTTAGCAAAGCTGATATTGCTGGCTAAAGTGGTACTAAGTTGAAATTTTTAAATAGGCTCATGCAGTATTAATACATAAAAAACATCTCATCACTGGCAGAGGATTTTATTCTCTCAACTTGAATGGAACAAATAATACACTTTTTAAGTTAAATTTCAAAATAATGTAAATTGTTTATAAAAGAGAGAATAGGTAATCTGTTATTTAAAAATATATAAAAAGAAAATAAATATAAAGTCTAAAATAAAAGAAACACTGCTGCCACACTAGCCCTTTGTAAAAAGATGTGTTTGAACCTCTGTCTACTAGGTGGAGTTGCTCAGCCACTCACCTCTATATTAACACCTGACACACTTCTTTTCTTTCATTACACCCTTTTCTCTCCCTTTCTCCCTGTGGCAAAAAGAGAGAAAGAGGGAGAAATCAGATGGACTGTGGAGAAATAAAATGTATTATAGTTTTTGACAATATTCATGACACTTGACTATGCTCCTTTTCAGCTGTCAAAAAATGCTTACTGTCTAACATGTGCAGCTTGTTTGCTCATCTGAAACTCCTTCATAGGTTGAATTACTAAGTGTGTGTTAATTTATAGCAAGTTATTTTCAACATTTTTGTTGCTTGTTAACTGCTTTTCCTTGTTTTTTGATATTGGTATGTTTCTGTCTTTTGTTTAAATAATTCTACAGTCTTCCTTCCTTGACTATCAAGTAATTTTCAGATGTAATGGTCTCTATATCTCTTTTCACCACTGAATTAATCAATAGCATTCAATAGTTATTTAGGCACAGGAACAGCTTCGCTTTGTTGACCTTTACTCAGAGTTAAGTAAAGTTACATTCCATGTATAATATATGTATATATAAATATACAGTGTAATAAACTTTCCACCAGTTGTTTGTTTTTGTTTTTTATCTTATACACTAATTTTAACCATTTGGAATATAATACAGAGAATAACGCTGGTTATCAATGACTCTGTTAACTATATATTTATTTTGGCAACCCACACAAATGTGTAAAACAAACTTTACATTTATAGTTAAAATATATTCAAAATCCTTAAGGCTTTTAGAGGGTCAATGAAGACTGTGTGGAACAGTGCCTGGAATACTTTCAAAGCCAGCAAACCATAGTGCATACTATAATTAAATGTACTCATAAAAGGCTGGGCCAGGGTCTGCTCTGCAACAGATTAAAAATGAAAATATTTGGCTGGGAAAGCATTTTTGGTAAAAAGAATAAAACAACAATGCAACATTGATAAAAGTCTTATAAGCTCTAAAACTAGCATAAATGTTTCCACACTGAGAAAATCACATTGAGTTTTGCCTGATTACTTCATTATGTAGTAGGACAACTCAGCAGAATATTAATGCAATTTTAGTTAAAGTCTTCCAAATGCACGACAACAGGCAGATTAAAGCTGATTAGAAGCTCTTTTAGAACAGTTCTATCTATGCTGTTATTTTTATGTCTTCTATAATTCTGTTTCTATTTTATATTTTTGGAATTCCACCAAATGCATCTCAGAAACAGAAGACAAGGCTTTACCCAGGTGGTTCAGATCTGAGGATATAGTCTGGCAGTGGAACGAGCACTTTGAGGAGATTCAGAATCTAACAGACATGGCCTCTGCAGAGGAGGCAGAGCCAGAAGCTGATGTCCATTTCCCTGAGGGAGGACACTTGGGTAACTCAGCAGCTCTGTAGTGGCAAGAGCACAAAGGTGGATGAGATCCACTCAGAAATGCCAAAGGCTTTGGACATTGTTGGGCTTTCATGGGTGACATGCTGTTTCAATGTTGCATGGTTGTAAGGATCCATGTCTTTGGAGTATCAGACTGGAGTGGTGGTCCCCATTTTAAAAACAGGGGCCGGAAGGTGTGTTTCAGCTATCAGGGAATCACATTCCTCAGCCTCCCTGGGAAACCGTTGCCAGGGTACTAGAAAGGAGAATCCAGCGTGTCATGGAACCTCAGATCCAGAAGGAGCAATGTGGATTTCATCCACACCATAGAACTTTAGACCAGCTGTTTAACCTTTGGAGGAGTTGTGGGGCAAGGGAGCACACCCAATCAGTCTACATGTTTTTGTGACTGAATATGTTCATCAAAGGTTTCTGGAGGGGATGCTGGGAGAGTATGCAGATCCCTTAATTAGGGCTTTTCAATTCCTGTGAAATCACATTGACAGCTATGTCTGCATACCCAGAAAAATATCAGCACCATAATCAAAGAGTTTGGGACTACGACAGAGATGTGCTTTATTTCCTATCCTATTTGTGGTTTTGATGGACAGACTATTAAGGTGCAGTTGGAGAGGGTGTCCAGGTGTTGTTAGAATTTCGTCATTGCTTTTTGCAGATGATATGGTACTGCTGACTTAATCCGGCTGTGAACTACAGCATGCATTGGAACTGTTTATTGATGTGTGTTAAACAGTCAGGATGAGTGTCAGAACCTCCAAATGTTCCTCAGTAGGTCTTGTTCATGAGCGAGAGGAAAAAGGATGGTGAGACCAACAGAGGGATCAGGGTGGCAAGCACTGTTATGTAGTTGCTATACTGATCCTTAGTGGTGAAAAAGGAGCTGATCCCGAAGGCAAAACTCTCGGTTTGCCAGTTGATCTATGTTCCTTCCCTCACCTAATGTCATGAGCTTTGGGTAATAACCGAAAAAACAAGATCACAGGTACAAGTATCTCCATTAAAACTTATCAAAGATTCCACATTTGTATGGGGAAGACCATATGCTATGTTTCATTCTGAAATTTTGGGAGCTTTATTTAGTGAGCACACCTATGTTTTTTGAAGGAAGTTCCCTAGCAGGCATTTTTTGGATTTGAGACAGGCATGCTAAGTTGCTCCCCACAGTAGACATAGTTTGTAAAATTTTGGTTTGGGGACAAAATTTTACCCTTGAGGAATTTATGTAGTGAGCACATCTAAACTTTTCTCTTTTCTCCTTCATGGAGACTGCCAGGTATCCCTACTAGGTAGGAATAAAGAAACAATAAGTAACAAATCTAGAATAGGCTCTGGAGCTGCTTCTCATATTTTAACAAATCTAACTATTATAACAGACACTGAGTCATAAAGTCAAAAATTAAAACATTTTTGGATAAATAAGAATAATTAAAATAATGAGATTAAATTTAAAGAATTGAAATTAAACACAGCCAATGAGTTAAAAAAGGAAAAGGCAGCCATTAAAAGGATAGAAAAATGGAAAAACACAAATGTACAATATGACAGTACAAATAATCACAACAATTATGAAGTACTTAACATAGTTCAAGAAATTATCGTTATGCATATTTTACCACTGTACAATTAAATAGTATGAAATGCTAAACACAATTTAGAAATAAAGTTTATCTGTATGGGTTGAAATAGCATTACATTTCATAACATTCTTATTCCCAGTGTGATTCAGGGTTGTAGCCTCTATAAGAGACATGAAATTCTTTCAATGAAATAATTTAGTTACTAGAAGTAATCTTCAATCAGGCAGGATATACAGTAGTAATGCAAAAGAGGAACATTTGTATGTCAGAAATACTGTGAGATCTGTGTGTATATGCATTCTGCTGTTGTAGATCAGATCTCCTTTGTTTTGTGTAAAGAAGAAAATAAGACTTAAACCCTGCAAGTGAAGGAATTAAATTGTGGTCTGGTCAACTCTGGGGCTTTCTGATAAGCTAACTCAAAACATTTTTTGAAAGATGCCATAAATGCAGTTATAGTGTTTCCTATTTCTAATTCACATTGTTCATTGTGCTACAAATGTATTTTTTAAAGTAGTTAATTATACCCATAATTATTTATGTTTTATTTTGCATTTTAGTGTATATGCGTTCTATTTCAGAAATTCTGTTGGTGTACAGTATATCTGCCAGCTTTTCACCACAAAGAGTTCATTGGAGCTTTTATTTTCTAATTGGAGGTTTCATCTTCTTTTTATAGCTTTCAACTCTGTGTTAGCTTTAATCATAGCTGTTAATCTTTTAAGGTTGCTGATCATTTCATTGTAAAATGTGTTTTTCTCTTAAGCTTGTTATGAAAATTACTGTGGGGCAATGATAGATTGGTGATAGATTGGAAGGGGTGCTCATTCTCTATTAATATCCTTAATGATTACCTAGAAGTTGCTTTTGGAGGTTGTCTTTGCTTTGTTTTGTATTATGTGGCCCACAGGCTGGAATGTGATTTTCTTATTGTGGTTACTGATCTTGTCTTTTGCTTGGCCTAAGCATGCTGAATTGGATATGTATGGCATGTTTAATCTTATAGTTATATCTCATTGATACACTAAAGAAGAGAATCGTAAAAAGGTTAATAAATGTCATAAAGACAGGTTTCACTTATTTCTTTATTACACAATACCAGAATCTGTTTTTAATTCTTTTTCTTCATACCTTTCCTTCATATTCATATACATCCGGCGCCGCCGCGAGTGGCAGCCATTCCAGCAGCTCCGTGTATGACTTTATCTATTTACCTTTTTTCTCTATTATTGTCTATTTCACTGATCACTTCTACCACTTTCTTTTATATGGAATCGCTCCCTGGACACTTTTTAGTACTTTTACTACTTGACGTGGATTTTTACACGCCGAGACTCGCCTATTCAAGTTGAGAAGAAATACCCGTGCAGGTGTGGTTCCCTATTTACCCGACGAGGTAAGAAGATGATATCAGGGCAGCCGAGCCGGCGCTAAGATAAAAGCCAAGCGGCTTGCTAGAAAGTAGCGCTATAAACCTTCAGTGCCTTCTGTGATCCTGGGAAATGTGAACTCACTACAAAATAAGATTGACGAACTGGCTGTGCTGGTGAAAGAGAGTTTTAACACGTCATTGTTGTTATTGTTTACATCCCTCCTCGGGTGAACGCGGAGATAGTGGGTGACGTCATCCATTCCACAGTTGCTAAGTTACAAACGCAGCACCCCCGAGGCGCTTGTGCTAATCGTTGGAAACTTTAACCATGTGACACTGGACAAAGCATTACCTGCCTTCTCCCAGTATGTGGATTGTAACACCCGGGGAAATAGAACTATCGACCTATTATATGCAAACGTTAAAGACGCATACAGCGCCACCGCACTGCCTGCGCTTGGGAAAGCAGATCATAACCTGGTTCTGCTTCAGCCTCACTACAAACGAAGAGTGAAGGCGCTAACTACAACCACACGATCATTGAAGAAGTGGTCCCCTGAGGCAGAGCAGGCTCTGAGAGACTGCTTTGGAACTACGGACTGGGATATCCTGCAGGGATCACATAGTGAGAACATTGAGGAGGTTGTTGACTGCACTACTGATTACATCAACTTCTGTATGGACTTTGTACTACTAGTAAGAACAGTACGCTGCTATGCTAACAACAAGCCATGGATTACAAGTGACACCAAGGGCCTTTTGAACCAGAAGAAAAGGGCTTTTAAAGACGGTGATCAGCCTGAGCTCAAGCGCGTGCAGAAGGAACTCCGAGTCCAGCTCAGGGCAGCGAAGGAGCAGTACAGGAGAAAGCTGGAGCAGAAGTTGCAGAATAACAGCATGAAGGAAGTGTGGGATGGGATGAAGATCATCACTGGCTGCAGCTTGAAGCGGGGTGTTACCATCAAGAGAGACGTAGAGAGAGCAAAACAAATGAACAACTTCTTTAACAGGTTTGACCACCCTAACCCACGCTCACCTCGGAGTACTGCATTCTCCAACCATCCTTCTGCTGATACCAGCATAGGAGAGACATCCCCACCCACAATTACAGCAACGCAGGTGAGCAGAGAGCTGAGGAGACTTCGTGCCATCAAAGCAGCGGGTCCAGATGGAGTATCACTGCTGAAGGCCTGTGCGCTGGAACTGGGGAGTCCTCTACAGTGCATCTTCAACCTGAGCCTGGAACAGGGGAGAGTCCCGAGGCTTTGGAAAACATCTTGTATCACCACAGTCCCAAAGGTATCACGTCTTAGTGAGCTGAATGACTTCTGGCCTGTTGCTCTGACGTTACATGTGATGAAGACCATGGAGCGGCTGCTACTTCACCACCTGAGGCCACAGGTCCGCCACACCCTCGATCCTCTGCAGTTTGCATACCAGGAGAAGGTGGGAGCGGAGGATGTCATCATCTATTTGCTACACCGATCCCTCTCCCACTTGGACAGAGGCAGTGGTGCTGTTAGAGTTATGTTTTTGGACTTCTCTAGCGCCTTCAACACAATCCAACCTCTGCTCCTTAGGGACAAGCTGACAGAGGTGGGAGTAGATTCACACCTGGTGGCATGGATCGTGGACTATCTTACAGACAGACCTCAGTATGTGCGTCTCAGGAACTGCAGGTCTGACATTGTGGTCAGCAAAACGGGAGCGCCACAAGGGACTGTACTTTCTCCGGTCCTATTCAGCCTATATACATCAGACTTTCAATACGATTCGGAGTCTTGCCAAGTGCAAAAGTTCGCTGATGACACTGCTATTGTGGGCTGCATCAGGAGTGGGCAGGAGGAGGAGTATAGGAAGCTAATCAAAGACTTTGTTAAATGGTGCGACTCAAACCACTTACACCTCAGCAAGACCAAGGAACTGATGGTGGATTTTAGGAGGCCCAGGCCCCTCATGGACCCCGTGATCATCAGAGGAGACTGTGTACAGAGGGTGCAGACCTATAAATACTTGGGAGCAATGTTCCCTCTAAGCTGAGCGCGTGAGCAATGACTCACACGAATTCAGAGCGTCGCTCATACTTATCGCGAAAATTGGTGCTCATGAATTTTTGGCTTAAACAAAATATCGCTCATAAACAATGTTTTTTGCTCACTATATGCTACTCCTTAGAGGGAACATTGCTTGGGAGTGCAGCTGGATGATAAATTGGACTGGACTGCCAATACTGATGCTCTGTGTAAGAAAGGTCAGAGCTGACTATACATCCTTAGAAGGTTGGCGTCCTTCAACATCTGCAATAAGATGCTGCAGATGTTCTACCAGACGGTTGTGGCGAGTGCTCTCTTCTACACAGTGGTAATAATGATAAATTTCAGTGGCGTTTTAGAACAAATCACAGCACAGAAACTGCACTCGTTAAAGTAGTAAATGACTTGCGGGTAAATGCAGACAGAGGCCATTTATCTGTTCTCATCCTCTTAGATCTGAGTGCTGCATTTGACACCATTGATCACAACATTCTTAGAAATCGCCTTAGTCAATGGGTGGGCCTCTCTGGCACAGTCTTAAATTGGTTTGAATCCTACCTGACAGGGAGAAAAATTTTTGTTAGTTGTGGGAATTACAACTCGAAGACACATGATATCCGATATGGTGTTCCACAAGGCTCTATCCTGGGTCCGCTGTTATTCTCAATCTACATGCTTCCGTTAGGTCAGATTATCTCAGGGCACAACGTGAGCTACCACAGCTATGCTGTGTACTTATCAATAGCTCCTGATGACCCTGATTCTATTGACTCACTAACAGAATGTCTGACTTGTATCTCAGAATGGATGAATAGTAATTTTCTCAAGTTAAATAAAGAAAACTGAAATCTTAGTGATCAGCAATAATGGATACAATGAGGCTATTAGAAATAAACTGGATACATTAGGATTAAAAGTCAAGACGGAGGTAAAAAGCTTAGGGGTGATTGTTGACTGTAATCTGAATTTTAAATCACATATTAATCAGATCATTAGGACAGCATTTTTTCACTTAAGAAACATAAGTAAAGTTAGACCGCTTATATCACTGAAAGATGCTGAGAAATTAGTTCACGCGTTTGTTTTCAGTCGACTAGATTACTGCAACGCACTCCTCTCAGGACTACCCAAAAAAGACATAAATCGTTTGCAACTAGTGCAGAATGCAGCTGCTAGAATCCTAACTAGGAAAAGAAAATCCGAACACATTTCTCCAGTTTTAATGTCACTACACTGGTTACCTGTGTCATTCAGAATTGACTTTAAAATTCTGCTTATGGTTTATAAAGCCTTAAATAATCTCGTCCCATCTTATATATCGGAATGTCTGACACCTTATATTCCAAATCGTAACCTCAGATCCTCAAATGAGTGTCTCCTTAGAATTCCAAGAACAAAACTTAAAAGAAGTGGTGAGGGGGCCTTCTGCTGCTATGCACCTAAAATCTGGAATAGCCTGCCAATAGGAATTCGCCAGGCTGATACAGTAGAGCACTTTAAAACACTGCTGAAAACACATTACTTTAACATGGCTTTTCTATAACTTCAATTTAATCTTAATTTAACATAATCCTGATACTCTATATGTTCAATTTCCTCATAATAACTATTCATGGTGGCTCTAAAATCCGTACTGACCCCTACTCTCTTTTCTGTTTCTTTTTCCGGTTTCTTTGTGGTGGTGGCGCACTCAAAGCTTCATGATGCTCCAACAATGATGGACGGATTAAAAGGCAGAAGTCTACGTGACCATCATCATCATCAAGCCCTTCCGTGAGAACCCTAAATCCAAAGAGGACTGTTTCATTTATGTTAGGTAGAATGCCCAGAGGGACTGGGTGGTCTAATGGTCTGGAATCCCTACAGATTTTATTTTTCTCCAGCCGTCTGGAGTTTTTTTGTTTTTTCTGTCCCCCCTGGCCATTGAACCTTACTCTTAACCTTACTCTCGATGTTAATTAATGTTGATTTATTTTGTTTTATAATTGTGTCTTTCATTTTTCTATTCTTTAATATGTAAAGCACTTTGAGCTACTGTTTGTATGCAAATGTGCTATATAAATAAATGTTGTTGTTGTTGTTGGTGTGCTGGGGAGGCTGCATAAAGATGAAGGACGCCTCACACCTGGATAAACTTATTAGGAAGGCAGGCTCTATTGTAGGAATGAAGTTGGACAGTTTAACATCTGTGGCAGAGCGACGGGCGCTAAGCAAGCTCCTGTCAATCATGGAGAATCCACTGCATCCACTGAACAGTGTCATCTCCAGGCATAGGAGTAGCTTCAGTGACAGACTGCTGTCACTGTCCTGCTCCACTGACAGACTGAGGAGATCTTTCCTCCTCCACACTATGCGACTCTTCAGTTCCACCCGGGGGAGTAAATGCTAACACTACTCAAAGTTATTGTCTGTTTTTACATGCATTTTTATTACTCTTTAATTTATATATTTTTGTTTTGTATCAGTATACTGCTGCTGGATTATGTGAATTTCCCCTTGGGAATAATTAAAGTATCTATCTATCTATCTATCTATCTATCTATCTATCTATCTATCTATCTATCTATCTATTCACTATGTGACCTATGATTGCCAACCTATGATTGCCAAACAATAAAGGAAATTTTATGCAGAAAATGTGATATTGAATTAAATAGTGCTCAGGCATAGGCCAATAGTAAAGCAATTATAATTATAAGCTTTGATAGAGCAATTTCTTTTGTGTGTGAAATTTAAATTTTGGATCATTTATTCATTGTGGTCAAGGGCAGATCTACTATGAAACTAATGAAGCTTAAGATTCAGGGCCACTAATTCGAGGATGGGCCCCAGGATAAACTTTAATTTTCAGCCCTCCATAACACAAAAACTATAAGGCATAGGATATTTTTATTCATGCAGTGACTTTGACGTATGAGATAATCCAGTAACGAAAATATGAGATGTAGTGGTTACGTTTTTTAAAAATGTGTGGTCATCTGTTATTGAACAACCCAGCTAAAGAAGATAACAGTGGTTACCCAGACCTTGTTGCTGGTTGCGAAGAGGCACTCTTAACAGTTCATGCTTCAGAACCACAAAATATAGGTCCGCCACTTACTGTGGTGTAAATGTTTTACTTTATTTAAGACAACTGTTGACAATTAAAAACAAAATCCGTAATTTATATATACACGTACAGTAATATAACATTGTATCCCAAAACCTACTTAATCTGATTCAGTATCATAAAGCTTTCACTGCTCTAAAAATTTGGAAACCGTGCTTATTGACTTCAAGAGAAATTTTAATTTTGCAATATCTGTCTATAGCTGCGGTTAAGGGCAATTGTCGGATAATTGCCTCAATGCAGATCCTTTTGTCTGGGCCAATTGATTGCTAACAGCTAAATGTTGCCATTGTCGCATCTCATGCAGGTTTTAGGACAACACAAGAAACTAAGATTATAGCCAGCCAGGGTAGTTGTTAGTGAAATAGATATAAATTGTACAGTTTAATGAAAATGTTGTAAGTTTAGAAAAAGTAATTCCATGTAATTTTTCTCTGCTGAGTAAATCCATATTTAGTGAGTAACAAGGATATGAATGACAACATTGAGTACAAAATACATTATTGTCAAAAAGAATACAGTCAACAGACTGTACAGAACTGTACACCATAAAAGAGGGAGGAGCAAGTTGTGGTCCTGTATAAAGTAGGAGTTGACTGATCACAACTATCAGTTGGTATTTACGCACAAATTAAACTCATTAATTCTTCAGCAGGATTAAAACAAGAATTCTGTATTATTTGTATTCTGCATACTTGTCTTCTGTCTTGCAGAAACCTGCTAGTTAAGATGGCAATTTTTGTCACCATGGCTTGTGAATGCTAATTTAGACTTTTAACTGTCCTTGCGTCATTTACTTCCAGTAGATCTGTAATCATTAAATATGCCAATAACTTTCAGACTCTATGGGACTGTGATTGGCCAAACATGATTTCTGCAATGTAGAAGAGATCTGTAAAGTTTGTAATGAATTATCCATCAAGGAACATGGTTTGGGCCTTTGGTTATCCAGTCTGTTGTGTATTACTGTTCAGTTACATTTTTAAGACTGCCGCAAATGGCAGTAAGCAACATCTGTAAAGCTCTCAAGTGAAGTCTGTTGCCAGAGAGTGCTAGAAGCTAGTTTTGTTCACAAACCTTTTGTGCTGCTTAGATGCCCTAAGCAGCAGATCTGCATTCAAAATAAGTTTGACATTGAGGATGTATGTAAAACATAATATTTGAGTATAGAAATATCTTATTTTGATTGATTTTTTATGTGTGTAGCTTGGAGCTGATGCAGGACTACGGCAAGCATAGGCTACAAAAAGTTCAATCTGTAGAGCATAGCAGTATATATATTCTGTATAATGCTTGAATTAATTATGAAGTGTCATGATTGATAGGCAAATCAAAACTTTTCATCTCATGTGGCACAAAATAAAGGCATGTAAATAGATAGTTACTAAACCAGTTAAAGACAGAAACAACCACTGTATTGATTTCTTGCAGTTGTTATGACTGTACTATGCCAATCCTTGTCGGTGCTTTGACACCAGCAAATACCCCCACACCAGCCCTGGAAGTGTGTTTCACCACAAAGCACAAAAGAAACACTGCTGCTTTTATATCATTTTTGCATCAGCTTTAATGTCTAGCATTAAGCATTGTACTTCCCATTTGCATTCTAAAATTGGGATAACATTAAGAAATCAGACAAAGAATTTCTGCTTAGTCTTATTATATAGGCAATCTAATACATTTCCAAAACAATTTAATTGTAATGCATATTTATTTCTTTATCTGCAACCTTCCCATTTCATGACCTTTGAGAAGCAATATAATGAGGCAGATTCAGACAGCACCTAGTCCATTAAGCAGTATAATGACACTTTTCCAATGTCAAATTCTTCCATAGAAATGCATATTTCTTGTAATGGATTGAAATTTAGATGTCACATGGAACAGTTTCATTAGTTAAAACTGCAGTAAGTGTTTGCACTTCATTGTGCACATAAAGATAGTTCTTAAAAATGTAAAAAACTAAAGTGAGTGATTAAAAATGGCACCCTAAAGAATAATGCTTTGACTACAGTCTTTCTGTGTGCATGACAACTCATTCAGGAATCATTCAATGACTACAATGTCACTACATCATTGTTGAATGTGTTCCCATTAGTACAGCCTTTCACACGCCGAGGAAGAATCAAGCAGTCTGTAAAATAGTAGTAGTTCTGGGAGCCATTAAAAAATGCAGTGGAAATAAATTAAATGGAAGAATAATGACTTAAAGTAGTCAAGGACTATTCCTCTGACATTAGTAAATGTAATATTTCTTCAATAATAAATGCAGTATCATGGTATTGAAGATTGAGCAGCATTTAGTACTTTGCTATTCAACCATTTCACTCTATCACATTCTGCAAACCTTTATGTTAACAATAGAAACAACATTTCTAATACTTGAATTTAAACCTACAACCTGTTTGATCTAAGCACTTAGAGAGTACATACTGAATATAATTTTTACATATTTCTGCTGGTCAGTATTGTGCCCCATTTCTTTAACATGGCTTTAGTTAGTCTTTGAAGGCCAGTGCTTTCTAATTGATGAGTGTTGCTACAGATATAATATCATCTTGATTTAATTTTTATAAGATTTAATTGTTTCTTTTTTTCCCAGACAGTGAAATAAATATTCCTAAGCTAAAGCTTTAATAACACACAGGCAAAGTCTATATATTCAAGTACTGTGAAATAATTGAAGCTGTCTAAACACTGTACATCCAACTTTAGTCAATTGTGCTGTTGCACCTATAAATATAACACACTCCATAGTATAATCTGTTCTATTTGGAATGACTAATGTTACATGATTAAGAATTGTATTCAAAGAAAGTTAATTTTATTTCTTTTAAGAATGTATGACAATCCATAAAGCCACATGCTTTATTGTTAACATTTTTAAAGCTGTCATTTTCTTTGTTCTATGTAGACAATTACATTACAGTACAATAACGGAATGCTGTCTCTACCATGGCACAGTCATGAAAGAAAGATACAATCAAGACTCATTTCTAATAAATAAACCCAATCTGCTAAAAACCTCTATTCGGAGTTAGATTTATGCTCCAATTAACAAAATATGCATACCTTTTAGCTCTTTATAACTGTATATGTACCATAATTATTTTCTGATGCTAGTATGGTTTTTATTCATTTAGTGTACATAATAATGACTGGGGTTTATGCAAGTAAATTTTCATTATTCTTATACAAATGAACAGATGTTAAATAATGCCATCTTTTTAATGATCTAATTTTATGTTATTTACCATATTTATCATTGTACCATTTCATTCTAGTGCACTTACATAACAATGTAGACAATAAATTAAGCTTTCAAATGACTTTTCCATCTTCTCAAAGGAAAGTGTGTTTGTAGAGTGCTGGACGATGTGCCACTGTGTTATATGATAGTGGGAAAGCATCCCCATTAAAGAGGCAGGGACTTACAACTGCCCAGACTGGTAACAAGTCATTGCAGGAAGTCACATTTATTGACATTAGCAGGTCATCATTATTTAAAATTGCAACTTGCTATATGTGTTGTCCAGATTTCTGGATGTTGAGTAGTTTTGTGAGCTTTTCAAAAGTTTATTTGGTATCAGAACTTATCTTAGGTTTTTAGGTCAACATTTCTTGTTATTGTATTGAGGTTTATTTTTTAATTTGTTTTTTTAGGTTTTGGCCTTAATTTAGTTCAGACTTTGCTTGTCACTTATCTCCTAGTACTTGCCTACATATTCTTACCTTTTCATCTTTGGCAGAATACTCAGTCACAGTCAGTTTGCAAGCTGCACAACATATCTCAGAATTGTTGTGGAATTCCCAATGGAAATTAAGAATTTTCAATTAGATAAGCATGCAATGACATTTCTGTCCAGTTTGGCCACCAGGGAGGCATCTTTCTTCCTGTTTCCCCTTCTGTTTCTCTCTCTGCTGCCACAATGTGCCAAAATACCCCCATTCTCTCCTTATAGACTGATGAAGTGAAAGTTCTTGGGACATTTTTCCTCCACTCACATGCCAACCATTGTGTCTGAAGTTTTTATTCCCTTGGACTTTTTGGTCATCAGATATGCATCTTCTGATGCTGCTGACTCCCCCCAGGCATTTTGCTTCCCTAATCCCTTTCACATTGTGACATGCTACACTTTGACATAGTCATCCTAATCCTTTACTTGCTGCCTCCTTTCAACCAGGGAACATACCAGCATGCCTTCTAGATACTGTGTCCTTCCTCCACAAAACCTGACATTTTCCAAGAATTAAAAAGGTGAAAAGCAATACCTTGACCAATTTTCTAGTCATCTTTTATTAATTTTGCTTTTCAGCATATGTGGGTTCATTTCATTCCAAATGAAGTGAAATAAGCCATGTTACATTATGTTTATAAATAACATTTCCAAAAGGCAGCATATACAGATAAGCATAATCATTTCCAGCACAGACCCCAGAGAGACACCATGTGTTGAGTACTGTCAACAGACATTGCATATACTGAAAACAATGTAACAAGTGGCAAATACAGTAAATCACCAAATAATTGTGGCTGAAAATCCAACTCAATGTCCTAGCTTGTGTGATTGAATGTTGTGGTCAATCATGGCAAAAGCTGTGCTTAAATCAAAAAGAATAATAAGTGTTTCATTTCCCGTATCAGATGACATTGTAGAATCTTTAATGGCATGAGGTAAGGCTTCTTCTATGGCAGATGAACTCAAGTTTGTTGTAAAGGATTTAAAAATATGTTGTTTTAAAAAAGACTAAAACAAAATGAAAGAAAACAGAGGCACCCCGGAGGCATATTGTAAGACCTTTGAATAAACTGTTGCCTTCTCCAGTATGTTTGTTTTTAATATTGTGCTCATGCACTGAAGAGGCCACATGCCTTCTTTCTGCTGTCTGTTTGCTGTTTTAATACACAGAACATTTCTCCTTGTATAGTGCAGAATTCATTTTAAGTATGTGTGACTTGTCCTTAATTATGTTCTGCCAAATGTAATTCAATGCTCAAGTATCAAGTTTAACAAGCTGGAAAAAGTCTAACCCTCTATTGAATATACGCAGGAGTTTGATAACAAAGTGAATACATTAGTTTCAACACATTGTGAAGAATACATTAGGCTGTAATAAATTATGTGTGAGTAGCTTTTTAGTGAATTTAGAATTTAAAGCCATAATAAGCAATTCAAGATTCTCCACCATTTACTAGAAAGAATCATTCTTTGAAGTCTCTGTGTCATTCTTTCTAAAAATTACACTCAACCATTGCCTTTTATTTATCTTTCTAATATTTTATAGTGCAGCGACTCCAAAATGGCTGGTTGACCACTGACACATTTTTTTGTCTCAATCTGCCAACATTCCTGTCTTATATATGTAGGAATGAATATAATAAGTAATTGTAATTAATACTTTGCTTAAGATAAAAATTGCAGCTTAACAAATGCGTGCAACACTGTGTAATATATTCATTTTAAAGAAAGATCAAAATATTTATAAAGAGATAACATGACAATGTTAAAACAAAATTATAAAATGTATGGGTGGACATACCACACATTTAGAAATTATAGACAGAAATTGAATGATTATAGTAAGTGCAGCTAGCTCTGGATGAGATTTGGAATTAAACATGATTTGTGTAAACTTTTGTCAGTCACTTTTATAACTGCAAAGAACTTCAACTGGTATTGATGCAATATAAATTGCTTTTAACAAATCCATGAGGTTGTGGATGAACTAAATGATGCAGAACGGCAAAAATGTAGAAAATGCGGCATTGGGTTATAGAGAAAATTGTAAATATCTACAATGCCTTTTTCTCAATAAGGACAGTTGTAAGCAGAATTGTACCATGGGCAAACAGATGACACATCAAAAGAGCAAGAATAAGGGGTTATATATTTTGTCTAAGGAATGACAGTCTTTGTAAAGTATAATCAGGAGAGCAGGAGACTCAAACGGTTTGGCAATGGCCACCCTGTATACTGAAAACTGAGAAATAACATCATTTCAGCCTATCATCCTTCTTCCAAGTGCACATATGTGACAAAAGCAAAAAAGGAAAAGTCTTGACCTGGATTGCAATGCCAGAGAAAGTTCAAGAAAAGTACTCTCACTAGTCACTTAGATCCGTAATGAATAATC
This sequence comes from Polypterus senegalus, assembly GCF_016835505.1. Taxonomy (NCBI): domain Eukaryota; kingdom Metazoa; phylum Chordata; class Cladistia; order Polypteriformes; family Polypteridae; genus Polypterus; species Polypterus senegalus. The sequence goes on along the minus strand of NC_053161.1, from coordinate 23,458,423 downwards.
TGTGTAGTGATATCTGCTGAGTTCATTTTTAGATGATTTAAAAAGAACGATCATAGTTCTGAAAAACAGTACTGCAAAACTAACTGCTGTCATTTAGAATCAGATTTGAAGCCAGGACCATAGAATAAAAGATGTTTAAACTTCTCTACTGTTCCATTCAAACTAGCTTCACCCCAACAGCCGTGTCCCACAATACTACATGAGGCTGCAGGATCTTCACTATGCTACCCAAAAGAGCCTCACTTTAACCCAGCTAGGCACCAGATACTACCTGCTAGCTTCAGCTGGTGCAGGCCAAAAATTTGTGAGTTGGTAAAATGATGAAAAAGAGAATAGCCATAAATCTCCAGTTTGTACAACACAAGACCAAGTGGAAGTCCTTATAAATCAAAGACTTATTTAAAAAATAGGAAAATACAAAGAAACACTCAACAGAGCAAAAAGAGGCTCAAGGAGTTGTCTCAAAAGGCAATCTTAAGCAAATATGTTCCAAAATAAAATCAAAAAGTCAGAATCTTTAATCAGAAAACCAGAAAAATCTAACAGAGAAAATAGTACTTACAAACACTCCAGTATATCTGATTGATCTGCTTCTGAGGCTGTTGTAAAATTACAAATAATACCAATCAAAATAGCAGAAAGACATGAAAAACAAACAAAAATGACAATGAAACATAAAATACATAAGAATTCAAACTGCTAAATAACAGGCACCACTCACAAAGCACAAGAGACATGGGAGGGCATCACATAAAACATAGAAACGTTTTATTTATTAATTAAAGAAAACAAAATCAAAACACCGGGTCCTCCCTGCATGGAGTTTGCATGTTCTCCCCGTGTCTTCGTGGGATTCCTCCGGGCGCTCCGGTTTCCCCCCACAGTCCAAAGACATGCAGGTTAGGTGGATTGGCGATTCTGAGTTGGCCCTGGTGTGTGCTTGGTGTGTGGGTGTGTTTGTGTGTGTCCTGCGGTGGGTTGGCACCCTGCCCAGGATTGGTTCCTGCCTTGTGCCCTGTGTTGGCTGGGATTGGCTGCAGCGGACTCCCGTGACCCTGTGTTTGGATTCAGCGGGTTGGAAAATGGATGGATAGAAAATCAAAACACAATCGCTATATATATAAAGCTAGCAAAATACCCGCGCTTCGCAGCGGAGAAGTAGTGTGTTAAAGAAGTAATGGAAAAGAAAAGGAAACATTTTGAAAATAACGTAACATGATTGTCAATGTAATTGTTTTTTCACTGTTGTGAGTGATGAGTGTTGCTGTCATATATATATATATATATATATATATACACACACACACATATAAACATATATATATACATATCCATACATATATACATATAGACATATACACATATATATACACACACACATACATACATACATACACACACATATATACACACAAATACATATATACATATATACACACACACACACACATATATATATATATATATATACATACACTCTTTGGGGTGCGAGCAACTGTTGCTGGGGGTGGCAGAATCCATCAAGGAAGAAAAATGAAAAACATTATTTGTACAAAATCTTAATTTATTTATCCATTCCTAAATAATTAAATGGGCAGGCTATTTTCTATCAGTGCAATACGCTGTTTGTTAAAACGGATGACTCCCGCTCTTACGTGCAAGTCTGCGTGGATATTATGAACTATCATATCTGTTCAAGTTCTATTTCAATTTTAAATAGAAGGAATTTTTATTTAGTCGACAGAAATATCTTTGGTAGGAATGTAAGTTAAATGTAGGCATCATTGCATAAATTTTTCTTCACCATACAAATGTAAAGAGTAAATTAAGCCTTACATTCCAACCAAAGATATTTGTGTCGACTAAATCAGGGGTGTCAAACTCAATTGCACAGGGGGCCAAAATCCAAAACACACTTTAGGTCACGGGCCGAACAGGATAAACGTTTATTAATCACACTAAAACTAAACTTTTAAAACTTAACTTTTTTGAACATAAATATGAATAAAAACAGACAGGAATATTATTCCGGAATAAATCAACTCAAACCTTAAATAACTTATAATATTTTGCTCTCCATAAAAATATATCCTGTCTAAATTATACACGTTAGAAATAAAGTAAACGTTAGAAGAACACACATTCAAATTTCTTTACTCTTATGTAATTTTATATAAAAATAAACTTAAATTTTAAATATCCCAAAAGATTTTGCTCTCCATAAAAATATATCCTGTCAAAATTATACAAATTCAAATATGAACATGCTGCATAACAAAACCTGGAAATATAAATAAAATTTGTTCTTTTCAGCAATAACAAATCAAATCATTCAGTTGTCTTTGCTCATATGTCATTTTATCAGAGCTGGACGCCTGGCATCTTTTTTTGGCAACAAGTTCGTTTATGTTTGGTGTGAGGTTCTGTGTTGTGGAGATTCTCAGGATGGACTGCAGGTGCTCATCAGTGAGGCGACTCCTGTGTGCTGTTTTGTTAGTCTTCATGACTGAGAAGAGCTTCTCACACAGATATGTGCTACCAAACATGCACAAGGTTCAAGCCGCATGTAGACAGAGCTGGAGCATTTCTGCGGTAATGGAGTTAATAAACTGTGCGGGCCCTGCAGTATCGTACTTTGCCTTCAGTGTGCCATTACACTGCAGCTCAATCACCTCCATCTGAATCTGCACAGGTGCAGTTTCCACATCGACGGCAAATGGGTTGCGAAACAACTCAAAATTCTTTTTTTGTTCTTCAAAGTCACCAAAGCGCCGTGCGAACTCAGTGCGCAGTGCTCAGTTTATCAGCAAAGTGCGATTTGGGAACACCGTTGTGCCGACTTGGTTAAACATTACTTGGCAACAGGAAAAGCGGGGCAAGTTGCACTGGTGAATTTGTGTCTCCCATAAAAGTAGCTTCACTTGAAATCACTTTGTGATTTTGCACGGTAAAACGTCTGCTGAAGTGTCAGATTCTTCTTTAACTCTTCTGCTTTCTGTATCTTGTGCATTGCATTCAGGTCTTTCAGGTTATCTTGATGTTTTGTCTCATAGTGCCGTCTTAGATTAAATTCTGTAATTACAGCCACATTAGCTCCACAAATGAGACACACGGGTTTACCGGCAATGTCAGTAAACATATACTCAGCCTCCCATCGGTTTTTAAAGGCTCTATGTTCAGAATCACCTTTTCTCTTTGGCATCGTGTGGGCTAGCTTCGCAATAACTTGCAGCATCATAAGCTAGACTTGATTAACGCGGTAAGTGTTCGGCAAGGCAGCTGAAGCGCTGCATTATGGGATCTGTAGTTTATTGTGTTACCAGTGCTTCATATCCCCGGGCCATTAATAACAATAATACAGTATATAAAATGATCTCGGGCGGATATAATTACACGGGCGGATGTGGCCCGTGGGCCTTGAGTTTGACACATATGGACTAAATAGAACTTGAAAAAAATATTTTTCAATGTGATCGCAATTCAGATCGAGTTGATGCGCACTACAGTACATCGAACCCGCGTGCTATTGTGGTTTTGCCTGTGTGCCTCAATAAATTACCCTCCCCTCGCTCTTACTTTTTTACCGTTCATCTAATGAATACACTGAGTATGGCTTTACCAAAACAATCATTGATCGCGAATAAAGTATCCATTATTCATAAAGCTTCAATTGGTGATCTGTCTTTCTGCGTTAACTGCATATTTTTTCATACGTCTCAAACCAAGGGGATGCGAGGCTAAAATGAACCAGGAAGCGCACGTACATACTCAGTGCATCCCCTCTCGGGAATCGAACCTCGGCGCTAGAGGCGAAGCCTCTACTATTGCCACGTGTGGTTTGTCTATTTGAGCGTAGCAGTGTAATTCGGTTTTTGTTCAGCACTCTTTGGAACTGTTGCTTTTTGTCTGCGCACTGCGTCAATTCACATGAGCTGCTGAATATGGATTTATATGTCACTCGCTCACTTCTAATTGTTTCGCTGCCTTCTTAATTATATAATGCATGTTTTCTTCAGGGCTTTTTGTAGCTCTTCCTGGTTTTCTATGTAATGCGTGATTACGTGAGAGGCGTGATGATGTCACACGAAACTCCGCCCCCCACAGCTTTCGAGCTCAACTCCATTACAGTAAATGGAGAAAAATAGCTTCTAGTTATGACCATTATGTGTAAAATTTCCTTTTGTAAGGAAGCGGTAAGGAATGAGCCTGCCAAATTTCAGCCTTCTACCTATACGGGAAGTTGGAGAATTAGTGATGAGTCAGTGAGTCAGTCAGTCAGTGAGGGCTTTGCCTTTTATTATATACTAGCAAAATACCCGCGCTTCGCAGCGGCGAAGTACTGCCTTAAAATTTTTATTAAGAAGAAAATTAAACCTTTTTAAACTGAGGGAAAATATACCAATAATTATTTGTTAAGGATCTCTTTGAATGCCGCGTTGTCAGTTCGGCCCTCCAGTTGTAATATGACCAAGCTGTGCGCTGAGCTTACTCTTGAGCATGCAACGTACAGTTGGCCATGTGAACAGTAATCTTGTTTCAAATCTCACAGCTTGAATTGTTGCTGTCATAATCGGTTTGAGTTTCATGGTTTGTTTCAAGTACGACAGTATTTGTAGGACTTGTGTTGAAGTGACATTCGGCATCTGTCAAGCATTGTAAGTATACAACCAGTTTCATTGATAACTTCACATTCAGCTTTTGAGAGTTTAAACATTTCTAAACATCAAAATGTCCACTACTGAAATCGTCACCTGTGAATCTAAGATGTTTAAGAGGCATTGGTGGTTGTCCAAAGGTGTAAAATATTTGGCCATTTCGGTACACTTGAAAGCGACAACCGAACAATTCAGCGACAGCCATCAACTCACATGCAGATGCATAGGTGAAGGGCTTAAGCATTTCACTCTTCTAGTGCTCCTGTGTAGAATAATTATCTCCTGTACCGTCATCAGTCCACACCTTGAACTTGTCCCAGTCATTCAATACATAAGACACAATGTTCCTCCGGATATCAAGAGTGAGCCTGATATGGCCGTGCAATATGTAACAAAGAGAATGGAAAAGGCAGGTGCCATCTCCGGGCATGGAAACAACTTGGTAAGTGACAGTTCTTTGATCAATGGTGATCACCTCGATAGACATGTTAATGGGGGTACGGTTGGAATGATAAAGAAAGTGGTTACCTGAACAATGTAAAGTAAGTCTAAAATACCTACCCAATAACTATAATCGTAATAAATGAACAATAAAACAGCGGAGAAGCCGTGGATTAAATAAAGAGGCTTTAGTTATCAGCAGGGAGACGTCAATACCGTGGCGAAGCAAGTAAGGGAATGTAGAGACTGGAGCGACAGATGGCGTTATATAGGCAGGCAGCCAACAAAGTGGGAGGCGTTGGGATTGGGAACCCAACGCCGCCTCACACGGTGACCGAGCTGCAGGCTATGGACGTATATATGTATGTAAGTAGGATTCAGTTAGCGTTGGGAACCCGCGTACCAAATTTCTTGAAGATGGGCCCATAAGTAACAAAGACCGTTGAAAAGTTCAATATGGCGACCGACAGTGGCATCATACCACCGAAATAAGTACCAAATTTCAGCCTTCTACCTACACGGGAAGTTGGAGAATTAGTGACGTTGGAAAGTTCAATATGGCGGCTGACAGTGGCATCACACCACCGAAATAAGAACGTACATTGGTTTCGGTTAGCGCAGGGAAGCCGCCTACCAAATTTCGTAAAGATGGGTCCATGAATAAGAAAGTTCAACATGGCGGACGTTGTCGACCGTTATCGACCGTTATGACCGTTACGTGTAGAATTTCGAAATGAAACCTGCTTAACTTTTGTAAGTGAGCTGTAAGGAATAAGCCTGCCAAATTTCAGCCTTCTACCTACACGGGAAGTTGGAGAATTAGTGATGAGTCAGTGAGTGAGTGAGTGAGTGAGTGCTTTGCCTTTTATTAGTATATATATATATATATATATATATATATATATATATATACCCGAGCTTCACAGCGGAGAAGTAGTGTGTTAAAGAAGTTATGAAAAAGAAAAGGGAACATTTTAAAAATAACGTAACATGAGTATCAATATACAGTAATTGTTTTGTGAGTGTTAGGAATGTTGCTGTCATCAAGCATTTGATTATCATTATTTCTTTCAATCAGGTTCGTATTTGTAGGATGTGTTCAAGTTACATTCCGTGTTTGTCAATCGTTGTAAAGATAAGAGGTTTCATTCATCGATTCGTTTCTTACTGCATCAATAAACAGCTCATCTTCCTCTTTATCTGAGAAGTGACACACTGCATGCACGGGTTTTTTTTTACACTGTGTTCCTTTAGCGGGACATTGACTTTTTCCACCGTGTGCTTTGTTTCCACAGTAGCTGCACTTATGATTATGCTTGTATGTATCACACGCTTCATATTTTTTTGCTGCCTTCTCAATTGTGTAATTCGGTTTTTGTTCAGCACTCTTTGGAACTGTTGCTTTTTGTCTGTGCACTGCGGCAGTTCACGTGAGCCGCTCGGTGTACATGCATCGAAAGTTTCCAGCTGTGCTGGTGCCATCTCATGCGATGTCCACGGCTGTATTTAATGTTAATGTTAGCTAAGACCCGGCACTTAAAAGTTTCTCTCGTAGTTTCGCCGAGTTTGTGCTAAACACCACCCTGACCATCTCATCTTCCTCTGCATAAGCACAGTCTTTCACCCGTGAATATTTAGCGGCAGTGTTTCTATTGGATTGCCGCTGACGGACAGCCTTATATGGGCAGGCACTAAATTACGTGGGAGGCGTAACTCCGCCTCCCACGGGCATCGAGCAGAAGTCTATTATAGTATATGGACGAAAAAATAGGTTCCAGTTATGACCATTACGCGTAGAATTTCGAAATGAAACCTGCCCAACTTTTGTAAGTAAGCTGTAAGGAATGAACCTGCCAAATTTCAGCCTTCTACCTACACGGGAAGTTGGAGAATTAGTGATGAGTCAGTGAGTAAGTCAGTGAGTGAGTGAGTGAGTGAGTCAGTGAGGGCTTTGCCTTTTATTAGTATAGATTCAACATCTGTCTGTCTGACTGTATGTCTGTCTGCTTTTCACAAGAGAACTACTTAACATTTAGATCTGACTTTTTTCTATTATTTACTTGAACATTCCGGTTGATTTTGCGACTTCTGCCATCGCATCAAGTATCATAATTCACTTACAGAATCGATATATTCGCACTAATCCGAAAGGCATCACACTCATCTCTTGCGCCTTGGAACCCTTTGGAGATGGGACTGGCTCATGGTTCTCAAGGTCAACTCATGACTTTCTCCTGAGAATGTGAGCAACAATCAGTGGCACCTCCTTGAATTGCAGGAGATTCATGCAGGGAAGATAAAACTAAAGGTGAGGGCTGATCAGTAGTTGTAGGTCCAGGTAGCTTATAAAGTGTAGGAGTGGGAGGGTAGAAAAATTTGAGGTAGCAGTTAGTGTTTGTGTTTGAATGACGGCAAAAACGGATACTGAAGGAATAATTCCATAAGAGAAAACAACTAATATTGGAGTAGGCCTAACACTGAATGCAGCTGCATGGATAGGAGTAGGTGGTTAAATAGAAACAGAAGTATACATTGAGATGGATGATCTAGAAGATTCTGCAAAAAATACAAGAAAAGATGATTTAGCTGAAGCAGTGGCAAAAATAGTTGACTTGGGTTCAGTGGCTGGAGACTTCAGCTTCTAGTTATTTTGAAATGGCTTTAATGCTGGTTCATACTGGCTCAAAAAGTATTCTATGTTTACCCAGCTAACCAACTAACCAAGTCACAAAGATCATAATATTCATCATCCTCCTCTAAATCAACTATTCTAGAGAGAAAGGAGGCAGCTGTAGCAAGCTGAGTCATATTTTTTTGTAGTTCAGAAAAAATCTGAAAAAGTTTTTTTCTTGAGGCTGCTTAATCTTTAGGGCATCATAAAAATAATCTTTATATCTACTTCAGTGAAAGACTTTTGCAAAAATGTAGCTCTTTTTATATAGGGCTACTTTTAACACCACTTTTAGTTGTTTTGTTGTGGTGCATTCTATCATGATTTGGACTTGGGACCATAGCGAAGAGGGTGTGAGGCCTTCAGATAAGCACCAAAGCAGACCAGGGTGTTTACTGGTCTGTCCAAACTTGCCTCTCACCCACCCAGCTAACTCCCACAATACACCTAAGGGTGTGGTGTAACCAGGGCCAGAAATGTGGCAACTGGCTTTTAAAGTTCAAAATATCTTTAACAGTCCTGAAGTACCTAATATCTCCCAAGGGAAAAAAAACCTTTGGCTTGAAGAGACAAACCGAACAAAGAAATCTTTATACATGACATTTTATTTAATAAAACTAGAAAGGTAGCTAGAAATGCTCAAAAGAGCAAAAACGGTGGTGCCTAAAAAGGCAATCCACACCAACAGTCCCAATATACAATTCAAAAGAATAATCCAGGAAACAGAAAAAAAAAATACCAGTAAACTGAATAAATCCAAACAAAAAGCAATACTTACAAGAGTTCACAAAACTTCGGTGCACCAGACGTGATCTTTGTTTTTCCGAGGCTTAAATAGTGTCATACACATGGTTATGAGAGCCAGTTTTAGGGCTTGAATAAATGGGCTTCTTAGCTGGACCAGGGGTTGATGCATCCTCTAACACTTTTACCTCTTTTCCATCTGGAGACCATCAGAAGAACCTACCTCCTAAAAACACCACTTCGGGTTCCTGTCAAATATATAACAGCTATGATTTCTGTTGTAACTCAGTTCTGCCTTGAACTTCTGTCTATAAAGACTTGTCTTGCAATTTGCCTAAACGTCAAGTATACAGGGTGGAATCCCCAACTCTTTATGACGTTGTTGTCTTTTTTATTTCATAATAGATAGAGGAGAGTCTCAGGAGAGGTGATGTCAGGAATCCCCTGCCTCTTAGGGTACTACTCACAAAATACAGGGGACATGGGTGAACATCACATAACACACAGAAACAAGAAGACATAATGAAAGAAAAACACAATTTTACATAAATTAAGAACAAATCACTATTATGAACACAATATAAAGTACATAATTATTCTAAACATATGAAAAACACTTAAAAATAAGACAAGAAGACATAAAAAACCTAAACAGAGGCCAGATAACACAGGTTATTTGGAGTAAAATGTTGTACTGATTATGATATTTGATTAGATTGATAGTTATTAAAGGAATAGAATTACAAAGATTTTAAATATTTCTTTTAATGAATGACATTATTGATAAATAGTTTCATTAATACTCTGGTCCTGTATTGAGTATCATTGTCTTATCAAAGATTAAGTTTGGCTTATTCTGATCCCTAACCTATCTCCCTCTTTCTCATCCTAGGACACGAAGCGGAAGTGGAAGATGGACAACTATGAGATGCAGTACATTGTCAAAGAACTCCAGGCCCTTGACAGTCAGATTCAGCAAATCCTGGCCTGTCAGATGCACTTCAAGAACTGAAGGTTTGCCTGCTGAAAGAGAGTTCCTCAGCAGCTTAGGTCATCACAACTCATCTCGATTCGTCAACATCAGCTCTGTTCCCTGCCACTCACTGACTGGATCAAGTGAGTTTTATCCCCACTCATACTTGAAATGATGACGATGATGAAATCTGGCTGTTTGAGCAATGCACGTTGGGACTCAAGGCTAGATCATCTTCGTCGGCCCGGGCAATTGTCGCCATCCAGATCAGCTTCGACCCACTCCACTCCAACCGTGTGGGCAGACTTTGGTGATGTATTTGTTATTAGGGACTCAATTGTACGGAACCTTAGTATTTCTTGTTCTAAACAAAAATTGTTTGTTTCTTGTTTAGTCATTTGCTGGCTTTGAACAATTGGTTGAGAGTCTTCTGTAAGAGACAAAACATTGGTTTCATGGATAACTATGGTCTGCCTCTTAACAGATTCTGCACCCAGGTCCTTTAAACAATATATGGAAGGTAATGTCTTTCCTGACTATGTGATTTTAGTTCTAATGTTTTCTATAATGCCTTGTTAGAATATGATAATTATGTAGTGAGCTCACCTTTAGTAATGCACTGTATTAACACTAAAATAACTAACCATAGTCTAACTAACAAACTTGGACAAATTGGTATAAATGTGAATAATTTAATTACCATTTCACCTTTAGCTGTGCACTGCATTAGAACTATAACAGAAAGTTATAGATTAAATAAAAAATTTGCACAAAGCAGTATAAACACAAATAACCTGATTACTTTTTCAGCTTGCCGTAACACTCCAATTTAGCTCTGTTCTTCCAAGACCTTATGGCTTTACTAACCATTCGAGCATTAACCAGCCAAGACTTCTTACATTGATGATCTTATCAGTGATAGGAAGATCAAAATTTTTTCACTAAGTAAAACATGGCTCATCTCAGATGGTGCATCAGTATTAATTGAAGCAGCACCTCCAAACTAGAGCTTTGTTCATTCAGTTCGTCAAGACTAAAAAGCCGGGGCTCATTTACTCAAGCTGATTAAATAATAAAAATGTTTTGGTGCTTTCACATCTTTCGAGTATCTTGCCATTAAAAGATGTAGTGTTCCAGTCTCTCATATTGACCATTTATAGACCTCCTAAATATAATGCTTCTTTTATTGAGGAAATCTCAGACTTAGTATCTATAATAACTAACTAGATAGATAGATAGATAGATAGATAGATAGATAGATAGATAGATAGATAGATAGATAGATAGATAGATAGATAGATACTTTATTAATCCCAAGGGGAAATTCACATACTCCAGCAGCGGATAAAAAATAATATTAAATTAAAGAGTGATAAAAATGCAGGTAAAACAGACAATAGCTTTGTACAATGTTAATGTTTACCCCCTGCATAGTCGCATAGTATGGGGAAGGAACAATCTCCTATGGATGTTTTCTTAATTTGTAGGAAATTATTTAGTATCATTTAAATGAATGAAAAGAATGTAATAAATAGTTAAAAACTCATGGTTACATTCAGAAGATTTGCTAATATAAAATATGCTTTACTCAAATAATGATTTACTCTGTTGAGGTAAAGCAGGTTTTATGAAACCTTTATTTAAAAATACAGCTTTGTCATATTTGCATTACAAAGACGAAATTGGGATACCAGAAGACTATTATAAAAATAACGTTTTCTGTGCATTTGATCAAAGATTTTAGCCAAATATGAATACATATACACTTTGTAATGGATTCATAAAATGTTGTTGTTAATAGAAAACAGTTTGGCAGATTTCTTTTTACTACACTCTTAGTCATGTTGGCTATTCTTTTGCTGTCAATTGAACAAGTGAGGCATTCAGTTTTTTTAGAAAATTATGTTTGCAATATTGTGAGTCAATTTATTTTATTTAAAATGATGTATTATTCATTTCTCTTGCAGCATTCTTTAGCTATGTAATTTATAACAGTAGCAAAATATAGTTTTGGGGAGCTCAGAGATAACTAAAGACCTTCTTTTGTTTAAAAATTATTTAGAAATATACTGTAAAATTAACAATTAAATCCCACTCTTTAGGTTATTGTTGAAGACGTTGTACCAAGTTTAAATTGACTTATACTTCATGTGATAACCAGAAAATGTAGAGTTTTGATATCAAAGTGTCCTGGAGACAGTGGACATATGCTCCTGGAATCCAATTACTGTAGCCAAAAACTAGAAAGCTTCAGCAGACAGGTAACATGTATAATAATACAAATCAAATAAAGCCAATTCTGTATGGGATGGTATCATTTTTGAGTTATGTTAAAATAATTAACTGCCTTAAATTAAATATAGATTCTTACTGTAGTTGATTGCTATTGTTAACAATAAGTAATGCTTCTTAAAGCATTAGATGTCAGTGGCAGTAAAAAGTCTCAGGTATATATCCTCTGAAAGTGACATGCCAGAAACTGAATTTTAATCTTGCATCCCAGAAGTAAACCATCAGAGTGGTAGTGATGAATGGAGGAATACTTTGAAGAAATGTAAATAAATAAATGCACAAATAAATAAAAACTGCATGAAATGTGAGCATAAATAAATAAATGAGCCATAAAATATGAGAATAAATAAATGATTGTCAAGAAATGTTTTTTTTTTACTTATATATTTATTTAATTTTGTCCTCCAAACGCATAATGAAATACAGCTTGAAGTAAAAGTGTCACTTTCACCTGTCAAAGTTGAGAGGGTGGGCCCTAGCACATACTGTGTTTTGATTGGTGAATCATCTTCTGTACATTGCTCATGCCTAATTCAACATGTCAGTGCAGGAGATGAAGGTAAATGACATAGTATAAGAATTCATTAGAAAAATGCTTAGTAATGCCAAAAAATGGATTCTGCCGAAGTTATCATGTATTTTCAGAGAGAAAATTGAAGATTTATCAGAGGTAATTACAATATTTGTGGTCCTTTGAGACTATGATATTGATCAAGCTATTTTTGAAAACATCGAAGAACTGATGAACTAGTTAGTCTACATGCCAGTTCAGGTGACGAAGTTACTTGCTATAAATGCCAATTGTTTTATATTCCAGCTAAGTCAATAGAACACTTTCTTTTATGCGGTTTAAAAGTACGACAGATTGCAGAGCTATATAGTGTATCAGAGAAGACGATCACAAGGCAAATGAGCCAGTGTGAGATATGGTGAGCTGCACCTGTGTCAGTTTAGACACTGTGAGACTTGCTCGGACACCACCAGTCGGAGACCACATCTTTATAAAAGTCACACGTTTATTATTCATTAAATAAACACAGTCCAAAACACCACACAATGCATAAAGCAATAATCAACCAATAATCCTTATTTCTCTCAGTCCTTGGCCGCCAATCTCCTACTGGGAGCTTCGTCCTGCTCCCTCTCCCGACTCTAGCTCCCTGACTGTTAAGAGGCGGCGCCTTTTATTCCCGCCGGGATGAGCTCCAGGTGGCTGGTGACGATCTTCCGGCAGCACTTCCTGGTGTGGCAGAAGTGCTGCCCTTTGCCCCGGAAGCACTCCGGGCATCCCTGGCAGGTTCCTCCGCCATCTTGCCAAGTGTGGCGGAAGTAATGTTCTCCTGGGTTCTAGGAGGCTTAAGGCGCCCCCTGGCAGTGGCCACAGGTCCCAACGAGTTGGAAAGTCTCTCCTCCTCTCCCGTGGTCCTCTCCTGCTCCAGGGTGGTTGTGTCCTCCTAACCCAGAAGCTTTTAATGCCACCTTCTGGTCCTTCTAGGTGTCCCGGCCGGGTAAGAACCCCAGCCGTCTGTGACAACACTTTCACATGGAAAGCTCAAAACAGCGCCAAGTAATATTATGAACTGAGTATTTGCCTATTCACAGCTACTTTTTCAAACAACTTTATAGCTTTGATCAGTGACAAGCACGATACTTTCTTATCTACCACACTGAAAAAAGTTAATTAATAAATAAGCAACAAAAGACATATTTTGTGATACATCTATTTTTTTATCATGGAGTTTTGTAACAATATATGCTCAGATCTTGCAGTACTTTTTTTTTATTTGTTTATTTTTGTCCGAAATAAGATTTCTAATAAAAAAAAAACATTTCATTGCCTTCTTTCAATGGACTTCAAATTTAAATACAATCGTGAAGTAGAAGAAAGTGGCAAAGTGATCATGACAGAAGGAAACCCAGTCCTAGTTACTCTCTAAATAAGAATCTGCATGGCTTTACTTCAGGTGATGCAATTTGCTTTCACGGCCCACACATATATGTAAATGGCCCCCTCTAATTTAGGTTGATTTGAGCAAGTGTGTGGATGAACATCAGTGTGTTCAGTGACTGTCTGTCATGCCAACTAAGGTAGGTATCTGCCTTGCACTTAAAGCAATCATGAATCAAACATGTTCAGAAAAAAACATTGATATCATTGGAAATACCAAAATGACATGACGGTACAGTTTTTAAACAGAGTTTACCAATAAATTACAGGTGCCGGTCATAAAATTACAATATCATGACAAAGTTGATTTATTTCAGTAATTCCATTCAAAATGTGAAACTTGTATATTAGATTCATTCATTACACACAGAATGATGTATTTCAAATGTTTATTTCTTTTAATTTTGATGATTATAACTGACAACTAATGAAAGTCCCAAATTCAGTAAAACTAGAATATTGTGAAAAGGTTCAATATTGAAGACACCTGGTGCCACACTCTAATCAGCTAATTAACTCAAAACACCTGCAAAAGCCTTTAAATGGTCTCTCAGTCTAGTTTTGTAGGCTACACAATCATAGGGAAGACTGCTGACTTGACAGTTGTCCAAAAGACGACTATTGACACCTTGCACAAGGAGGGCAAGACACAAAAGGTCACTGCTAAAGAGGCTGGCTGTTCACAGAGCTCTGTGTCCAAACACCTTAATAGAGAGGTGAAGGGAAGGACAAGATGTGGTAGAAAAAAGTGTACAAGCAATAGGGATAACCGCACCCTGGAGAGGATTGTGAAACAAAACCCATTCAAAACTGTGGGGGAGATTCACAAAGAGTGGACTGCAGCTGGAGTCAGTGCTTCAAGAACCACCACGCACAGACGTATGCAAGACATGGGTTTCAGCTGTCGCATTCTTTGTGTCAAGCCACTCTTGAACAAGAGACAGCGTCAGAAGCATCTCGACTGGACTGCTTCTGTGTGGTCCAAAGTTATGTTCTCTGATGAAAGTAAATTTTGCATTTCCTTTGAAAATCAAGGTCCCAGAGTCTGGAGGAAGAGAGGAGAGGCACAGAATCCATGTTGCTTGAGGTCCAGTGTAAAGTTTCCACAGTCAGTGATGGTTTGGGGTGCCATGTCATCTGCTGGTGTTGGTCCATTGTGTTTTTTGAGGTCCAAGGTTAACGCAGCCGTCTACCAGGAAGTTTTAGAGCACTTCATGCTTCCTGCTGCTGACGAACTTTATGGAGATGCAGATTTCATTTTCCAACAGGACCTGGCACCTGCACAAAGTACCAAAACTACCAGTACCTGGTTTAAGGACCATGGTATCCCTGTTCTTGATTGGCCAGCAAACTCGCCTGACCTTAACCCCATAGAAAATCTATTGGGTATTGTGAAGCGGAAGATGCAATACACCAGACCCAACAATTCAGAACAGCTGAAGGCCACTATCAGAGCAACATGGGCTCTCATAACACCTGAGCAGTGCCACAGACTGATCGACTCCATGCCATGCCGCATTGCTGCAGTAATCCAGGCCAAAGGAGCCCCAACTAAATATTGAGTGCTGTACATGCTCATACTTTTCATGTTCATACTTTTCAGTTGGCCAACATTTCTAAAAATCCTTTTTTTGCATTGGTCTTTATATTCTAATTTTCCGAGATAATGAATTTGGGACTTTCATTAGTTGTCAGTTATAATCATCAAAATTAAAAGAAATAAACATTTGAAATACATCAGTATGTGTGTAATGAACAAATCTAATATACAAGTTTCACTTTTTGAATGGAATTACTGAAATAAATCAACTTTGTCATGATATTCTAATTTTATGACCGGCACCTGTACAGTCAACATATTAAAAAGAGGGTCAGCTTGTTTCACAAACTTTAAAACAATACAATTATGGAAAACATAAAGAGCCAAGACAAACACAACATCCTGCATATGTATCCTTTTCCTAAGAAATTCTCTGCTCTGTGTCTCAAATTCGTCTGAAGCTTGTCAAAAGCATATTCTCCACTTGCCTACTGGACAGACAGCTTCCACTCAAGTGCCTTGCATCACTCAGTCTATGAAGCACCACCTCATTTCCAAACCAATGTGTGAAGAGCTGCTTTCTGTTATAATACATTCTGTCAACCGATTAAAGGATCTCTGCATGATTTGCTACACTTTTTTGAAATGTATTTTAAGGAACCCATGTTATGGACACTTACGAACACCCCTCATGTATAACATTAAAAAAGATTTTGTAATGTTGATGCCAACAACACAATTGTTAATATCTTGTTAATGAGAAACTAAAAATATAATAAAGTGGATCAGTATCACTAGAACATTTATAAAATGACAATGGTCGTGTTTTTCCAACTACAAAACACAAGGAACAAAGCTATATAATATCTATCTATAGTATCAATATTGTTTTATTAATATTTAATGTGTTACACCAGAGGGCGGCACTGTGGCGCAGTGGTATCGCTGCTGCCTCGCAGTTAGGAGACCCAGGTTCGTTTCCCGGGTCCTCCTTGCGTGGAGTTTTCATCTTCTCTTCGTGTCTGTGTAGGTTTCCTCTGGGTGCTCCAGTTGCCTTCCAACCACAGTCCAAAGACATGCAGGTTAGGAGCAATGGCGATCCTAAATTGTTCCTAGTGTGTGCTTGGTGTGTGTGTGTGCCCTATGGTGGGCTGGTGCCCTGCCCGGGGATTGTTCCTGCCTTGCGCCCTGTGTTGGCTGGGATTGGATCCAGCAGACACTGTAGTTAGAATATAGCGGGTCGGATAATGGATGGATGGTGTTATACCAGAGCTGAAAGTTTTATTGTGGTCCCATGGTTAAAGCAACATTCTCCTTCCATTACTATTAACTCTCATGAATTAAATGCTTAGGGTAAAAAAGGATAAAAATTGTTTTAATACATACTTATTAAATATAGATTATCTCACTTCAGAAGTTCTGCCTAATAAATATACACAATATAGTATATAATATAGTATATGTATGTAATAAAAAAAAATGTTTGGAGTTTCCCCATTGATGGTAAAATTGTGCTGAAGAGCTTTTGTCTGGCACTTCTTTGACAAGAAGGAAAATTACTATTTATCTTGGGATAAAGCCAGGACTATGAACAAATATATTAAAGAAAGTATAACAAACGGCTTTATTCTTCTGAGCAATAGTCCTATTAGAGCTGGTTCTTCTTGGCAGAAAATTGACTAGCAGTAGTTCAATAAAATGCCTGGAAAAATAATGACCCAGTACCCTCAACTTGACCTTACTATAATTTGTTGGTTCTGTGTTTTTACTTAAGTGAATTTATAATATCAAAAGAATTTGAAAGGTGGACAAGTGGACAATCTTCACATGGTGTTCAGATGGATTAACCAATGCACTCTCTTAAAAATAAAGATGCCAGAGTGGTTCTTCAGAGCAATGTTATAGGGGAGACATTTTTGGTTCCCGTAAGACTCATCCACGTGAAGATTCTAGAAAGAAACTTTATTAATTCAGATCTGTAACAGGCTCCATACAGTACATAACCAGGAATAGATGGTAAAAGAGTTGTGAAATACCATGGATCATTATTTCAGGCTAAGTGTAGGTTTTCCTAATCTGACAGTGTCCTGCTAGGTAGCCTACCATACATTACAGATTTAGGTTTTTTTCTACATATTAGGAAGTTTTCCAAAGCACAAAAAAAAACCAACTTCATATGCAAAGAACACTTTCCAGAATGAAATGGTGCTTTGTCAAGCAAGCTGTTTAACAAGGAACCACACAACCCATAAAAGAACTGCTGTTTTTCAGTGACTTGTAAATATTTTCATAATATTTTTGTAACTTATGTACTAATGTGTATTATCGATATACTGACAGTATCCTTTCATACAATATGACCACTCATATATGTCATGTATGAACTTTCATCTCAGTTATTAATAAATGACCTCTATGTCAAATTAGAAAAATTAGAGTTTCAGAAATCATTTTTTGTATTCCTAGGTTACAAAATTTCATGCTCTGCTTTGGAAATGGGCATGCAAATGTGAAAAACAGTCAAGACTGGAAGCCTCCCACATCCATTAAGCAGGTGCAGTGATTTTCCAACTTTACAAATTACTGTAGAAGATTCACAAAGATTTTTAATTCAATTATTGCTCCAATTACCTCATTAACAAAAATTCTAAACAATTTAATTGGCTCCTGAGGCATTTTTACACATATAATATACTCTCTACAGCAGGGGTCCCCAACTCCAGTCCTGGAGGGCCCCAGTGGCTGCAGATTTTCATTCTAACAATTTTCTTAATTTGTGTACTGTTTTTACTGCCTATTAACTTCTTTTGAATCAATTTCAATTGACTTGTTTTTTAAAGATTTTTTCCCCCGAATTTCTTCATCATTCCTCTGAATTGCTTCATTTCTTTCCTTAAACAGAAATGAAATGTGAAGTGAGTGAGCCAACTAAGACCAACTAAGTCAGGGCCTCAAAAACCAACCAATTTCACTCCAACCAGTTGCTTAATTAGGTGCGGATTCTTGTCATTATTTAAACCCGTTCTTTAATTCCATGGCTTGTTGCTGCTCTCATTATGCAATGCATACATTTCTGAAATTGTTGATTTTCTTTTTTCTAAGAGCACTCTTAAAATGTTTTGGGGACCTGAGCAGATCAGCTTCCTTGAGACCTTCATCTTTCTTTATTTTCAGATAATGTATGATGGACACATTTTGTTGGTCATGTTTTGGCTCTTTTTGTATCTCATTATTGTTTGTTAACTAATTAAGGAAAAAGAAACAATTAAGGGGTCTAATTCTTTGAGAGCAAGTTGATTAAAATGAATTCAAAAGAATTATGAGCAAAAACAGGTCACTAATTAAGAAAAAGGGTTAGAATGAAAACCTGCAGCCTCTGAGGCCCTCTAGGACCGGAGTTGGGGACCCCTGCTCTACAGGAGCTCTAAATCTAGACTAAGGCTTCTCTGAGACCTAGAAACCAATATCAGCCTTTCCTCCAAACTCAAAACCAGACATCACAGATTATGAAGGGGAAAAGACCCAAAGAATACTAAAAAAAATCAAAAAACACTAAAAGGCACCAAACTCTTGGACCACAACAGCAAAACAGAGTACTGAGGTATCCGACTTTGTTCTTGGAGTGTTGCATTAGCTACTGAATTTGTGCAAGCTACTTTCTCCTTTAGTACTCAATTACTAATGCTGATGGAATATACTATATTACCTTGATTTTAATTGACTTGTATTTGAATTGTTTCATTATTTCTTCAACCAGCAACCAACTAACGTATATCTAATTTGCACCTGTGTCTTTTATACAATATATATATATATAAATAACAACTCAAAAGAATAAAGCAAAGGTCTAAAGAAATGTTGGTCTTCTATGGCACACAAAACATTTAAATTGTGATCTTAGGAAAAAAATTTATATCAGTTTGATAATGTCTGGTCTGGCAGAATTAAACAATAGAATGCATTAACAGTTTAAAATGCAGATTGAAGTGAAACTGGTGGGACCCCAGGACTACTCAAGACCCCTGAATTATCTGGTCATTTGTTAGCTAACTTTGCATGTTTTTATTGTTTGGCTACTGATTATGGGAAATAAACACTTAAGCAAGTCAATTAAAATTAAGGTAAAAGAAGTATGTTAAATTAGCAGTAGTAACTGATTACTAATTAGGAAAGGGGCTGAAACAAAAATCTGCTGCCTTCACAGTCCTCCAGGATCAAAGTTTGAGACCTCTGGTTTATACTTTTAGTGACTGTATTTAACAACAATAAAAAATAAGTCAGGCGGCACAGGGGTGCAGTGGTAGTGCTGCTGCCTCACAGTAAAGAGACCTGGGTTCGCTTCCTGGGTCCTCCCTACTTGGAGTTTGCATGTTCTCCCCGTGTCTGCGCGGGTTTCCTCCAGGTGCTCAGGTTTCCTCCCACAGTCCAAAGACATGCAGGTTAGGTGCATTGGTCATCCTAAATTGTCCCTATTGTGTGCTTGGTGTCTGTGTGTGTTTGTGCCCTGCAGTAGGCAGGATTTGTTACTGCCTTGTGCCCTGTGTAGACTGGAATTGGCTCCAGCAGACCCCTGTGACCCAGTGTTAGGATGTAGTGGGTTGGAAAATGACTGACTGACTAAAGAATAAGTAGGTATGGTTAAATAAAATGGTGCTGCTCAAAGACAAACAAAACCCATTCTATATAATCCAATATTTGAAAACCTTGAACAGAAACCAATATCCAAAAACTCAGAAATAGCTGTCACACATGTGTGCATGGAAAATAGCCAGAGGAACCAATGAAAGGTAATTCTGCGACAGGCCAGAGGGCGGCAGGGTGCGCTAATCTTTCCTCTGCTATAACTGCAGATCAAATACGGGAAATTCTGCCTGAGTCCGATGACGTCACTTCTGGTTCTGGCCATGAAAATGTCACTTCCACTAACCAGCCTTAAAACCCTGACAACCTCCCTATGTAATCAGTTCGATTTTGGACTCAGTTCTGTACATAACTGTGCTATAAACTTTGCATTTTGCAGCCAGGATTCAAGAACACGGGTGGCTACCCCAAACCTTTTTCTGTGTGTTGAGTTGTATCATGTTTACATAGTTAAGATAAGCACTTACACAAAAATACCAAAAAATACTTAATCCAGACAAAAAGACTAAACAAGAGTGTTCACAAATAATGATCACATGTGCCCTGTCTCTCTGAGGTTCCACACATAGATCACATCACACATAACACATTAAAACAAAATAAACATCTCTCAAAAGTAGAACAAAATCATTTAACAGAATATTCAACTATAGATTTAAAAACATAATTGATAATAGTTACAAAAACCCAAAAAAAGAAAGGAAACTAGAGGCACAGGTGGAATCCTGGCACTACAACAACATTGTCATTTCAGTGTTACTATTATAAGACAAATGTTGATCCAGAGTGTATAATTCCTTATGAGTTTTTTTTAGATGTTAGAAGAATTACTAAACTTTCTAAATATTGGAAGAAGTTATCAAATTAAGGCAATAACTCTCCATACCTACAAAGAACCCTGAACAATTAGACTATGTTCCTGAGACAGTGACAGAAAAGCCTTTCTAAAGGGCATAATTCTTTAATTGTAGGGCATCTTGGATCCCTCATTACTTATGAGTAAATTCACAGCTGTTTTTTTTTTTAATTAATTGATAAATATTAAAACTCCTTCTGGTAGCACATTGGGGTTATTGCAGCCAGTTACCCCCACACCCCTTAAAACCCATGGGACATGATACCGATGGACTTTATTACTCCCTGTTTTAGACAACTGCACTATAACTCTTGTCATTGTAGATAACTATTTGGAAGGGGCAGATTTCATATCATTAAAGATCAGTTAACATATTCATTTGTGTATTTCACCATTTAAACAATTTCTCAAAAAATATACTATGCGATTGTGGATCATAGTTTGTTTCTCCTTTTGGAAATATTTTCATGCAATGTATAGCTGACATCCAGATATCACCCTTTTAGGAATGGTCAAACTGAGAAAGTGAATCAAGATTTGGTTGAAAATTCCTAAAGTGTCCTAGAAACTACAGTTATTTAGAAATCTCTTAGAAAGAACTTCATTTGAGATGTCACTTTCTGAAAGCATTAATGGGTATAAACCAAACATTTATTAATGAATTATATTAAATCTACAGCATTAAAGCTTTTCAAAAATTTAAGTAAGCTTTAAAAATTGGCAATGTATTCAGGAGAATCTGTTGAGGCAGGAGAACTCTGCCAAAAGATTCTCTAACAGGAGAAGAAGAGTACCACCTGACTTTAAAATCAGGCAGAAGATGTGGGTTGCTACAAATAACACCAACCTGAGGTTTCCAGCCAAAAAGCTTGCTTCAACGTATACTGGTCCATATGAGATTATTATGACATTGGGTCTGGTTTACTTTAGGTTGTCACTTCTCAGTTATTTAATAACTAGGGGGTTACTCCTGCCCTCTTCCCTTGCCAACTCCCCTTTTCTGCGCTATGCACCAGCCACTTCGCATCTCTGCTGCTAGCGTTGTGAAGAGGGGGGCTGAACTAACCCCCAGAAGACCTCCGAAACCCCCTCTTAAACGGTGATACAATGGGAAACAAATACAGGTTTTTTTTACCTCCTCTTTGCTCAATCAGGTGCTGGATTACTGCTGCTGCCGTGGCTTGTAATCTGCATCTCATGTGGCGCTTCAAACATTTAAAAGCCTGTACAGCAGCTGTCTTTGTCATCTACTCTTTGTCTTTTATTTCCGGCCCTGGCCATGGCTAAATCTTTTGGCACAAAGTCTCGTCTTGTGGAACATGAGTTCTTGATATTTTTTAGCTTATAATTTAAAAACGGAATAAGAATCTGAAATCTAATAACACCACGTTAAAGTTCCATAAATCCTGAAAAGAATGATACCAAACATATATATGTAGGTTTTAAAATAAGCTTGATTTAAAGCGTGACAAAAAATGTGACATAAAAACATCACATAAAATCATTGCACTTTTAGGCTTAAGATTTTATATACAGAGTAGATAATAATGCCAATAGAAGAAAGTAATTTCATTTTCTTATATGTTTAATCCAGACCAGGATCAGAGGGGGGCCGGAGCCTATTCTAGCTAGCATAGAGCACAAGGCAGGAATAAACGATTGCAGAGCAAACACACACCTACACCCACATACCAAACACACACTAAGGTCAATTTAGTATTGAATGGAATGGAATGAAATAAGAATCTGAAAATCTAACATCACATTAAAGTTTGATACATTCTGAAAAGAATGATACCAAAAATATATATGTAAGTTTTAAAATAAGCCATATTTAAAGCATGACAAAAAAGTGACATAAAAAAGTCACATAAAATCGTTGCTCTTTTAGGCTTAGGATTTTATATATAGAGAGTAGATATATCCGACATCCCTTATGTCCTGTCCTAAACCTGTGAACATCTGTAACCAGCATTGAAAAATAACTCTGTGATACTATGATATGTGAGCCTAATATACTTAGGTTAATTGAAGCCAACTAGACAGAACTTTCAGACAGGTACCTTAAAGACGTTTAGTGATTAGAGCAAGTGCACTGATCACAGATAATGAAAGAATTTGCTACATTGGAGTCTTAGAGAGCCTAATCCATGCATAGCATTGGTCAGTAGAATCTGCAGACAGCTCACTGAATGTGGTGAATTGGACCTTAATCCATACATAGAATTGGTCAGTGAAAATTGTGGATATTAAAAACTGTCAGGAAGGATCAAAACCTGAATTCAACAAATGTAACATTGACAAAAATAATACTTCCACACTCTGTGTGGAAAATGCAATCGTCAAAGATTCCATTGAAGGACTTTAAAATAACAGTATTGTTCCAAAGACTTCTCTTTGGCTGTATACATGTAAGAATGGTGATTTATGTGACTTTGAATGTGGCATGGTTGTTGGTGCCAGACAGGCTGCTCAGGGTGTTTTAGAAACTGCTATCTACTGGAATTTTCACACACAGCCGTCTCTACATCTGAAAAAATGAAAATATCCAGTAAGGGACAGTTCTCTGAACAAAAATGCCTTGTTAATGCCAGAAGTTGGAGGAGAATTGCCATTTGGTTCGAGCTGATAGAAAGGCAACAGTAACTCAAATAACCACTCGTTACAACCGAGGTATACAAAAGAGTATCTCTGAATACACAACACGTCAAACCTTGAAGCAAATGGGTTATACGCAGCAGCAAACCACACCATGTACCAGCTATGTCAGCTCAGAACAGGTAACTGAGGCTACAATTGGCACAGGCTCACCAAAATTGGACAATAGAAGATTGGAAAAATGTTGCCTGGTCTGACAAGTCTCAATTTCTGCTGCGACATTCCAATGCTAGGGTCAGAATTTGGCATAAACAACATGAAAAAATGGGACCATCATGCATTGTATCAATGGTTTAGGTTGATGGTGGTGGTGTAATGGTGTGGGGGATATTTTCTTGACACACTTTGGGTCCCCTTAGTGCCAACTGAGCATCGTTTAAATTCCACAGCCTACCCTGAATATTGTTGCTGACCATGTCCATCCATTTATGACCCCACTGTACCCATCTTCTAATGGCTACTTCCAGCAGGATAACACACAATGTCACAAAGCTCATATTATCTCAAACTGATTTCTTGAACATGACAATGAGTTCACTGTACTCAAATGACCTCCACAGTCACCAGATCTCAATCCAATAGAGCCCTTTTGGGATGTAGTGGAACAGAAGACTCACACCACAGATACGCATCCGACAAATCTACAGCAATTGTTTGAAGCTGTCATGTCAAATGGACCAGAATCCCTGAGGAATGTTTCCAGTACATTTTTGAATCTATGCCATAAACTATTATGGCAGTTCTGAAGGTAAAAGGGGGTCCAACCTGGTACTAGCAAGGTGTACCTAATAAAGAGGCCGGTGAGTGTATATTAGCAGTGAAAACTATATTTCTTTTCTACCACATTTCTCTTGTCTTAATATGCCCACCATGATTACTGAAGGGATATGTGTTGGTTCAATATGAGCTGCAATTATAACAAAGAACACGTTCCCTTGGAGTATGAGCCCCCGTCAGATACACCTCCCCTTTGTCTTCTCCTTTTTGATCAACCCCTTCAGTGAGAGTGGAGGGATAACTGGAATGTGAAATTTATTGTGCATTGGATTTTATGTAAAACGATAGCAAAGTGTATTATTTACTTTAGAAAGGTTGTGAAATCATTCCTGGATCCCATCCTTCTTAGAAAGTTTTTGCAGGCCTGATAGGAGTATTTGAAGCCCTACCTTAGAAGAGGAACTCTGTCATATTTTGTCTTTTTATTTTCTGCTAAATATATGTTTTTATTTTGGATTTCTTTTATGAAGTTTTCTTATAGTTGTTCATATTTGTCATTATGGCAATGAAATCTGCAATGTACTACCTTATTTATGTTTTTCTCATGTTTGTGGCCGTTTTTGATGGCAACACTACACTACATCCTCCAATCTGTCTCTAGGCACTTGCTGATTATTTTAGCTGGGCATAATATAGACCCTGAAGATCACTTTTATTTTCTTCTCTCAATTCAGTTTTCAAGTCTTTCATTTCCTTGTATTATCCCACTCATTGTTATGTTTTGTCTTTCATGTTGTGTTATGGCAAAGCATTATATTCTGCTAGAGTCAGTGAAAGGATGAAAGATTAACTGCTGTTATTGAAGACCATGGCAATAAACCATAGCTATAAATTAGGCTGGCGGCTCAGCTAAAGTGGTGTGGGATGTAACTCGGGCTTTTTCTCCTGCTGTAGTGTCAGGCTAATTAAACCCTATCTACCTCATCTTCAGTTGTGATTGCCTAGATTGAGTTATTCTATTGGATTTCTGTTCTTGTTTAGGAAGAATTATGTGCTGTCTACCATAGTAGTCATTTTTCATGGTAAGACACTGCAACAAGAAAGTGTCCCAAGGTTTTGAGGAAAGGGAAGGGCTGTGAAATGAAGGCACCATGAGGGACAGGCAAAAGTGTCAGAGCACAGGTGATAAATAGAAAGAGAGAGAGAGAAAGACTAAGACAAAACACAAACCAAGAATAAAAATCCATAAAGCAAGGCAAGGGCCCTAGGACTAAAGATTTATGTTAGCTTCCTTCAGCAGTAGAAAGCGAGAAAGAAAGACGTCCGTTGTAGAGAGTTCATTGACCCAGAATGAGGATGTTTGGATATGCAGGCCACCATTTTGAACAGGGACTGCTTACTGATGTCAAGCATCACCATGATACATACTGATCACCTGACTGGCAGCCACAATATGGCCAACAGAAACAAAAACAAAATCTTGGCACCCACAGCAAACAGCAATCCAATATGTCTTTGCAGTGACCTCATCTTCATAATGATTAAAAAACAAAATCACTTCAGAAATGAACTGAAGCATGTCAAAAGATGCCAAACCCATAATCAAAAGATGTTCTAAAAATAATGTATTTAAGCGTGGGATATTTTAAATAACTAAAATAGAAAGGAATGTTGTCAGGGGAGTTTGCATCAACCATCCATGCCTGACATCCAAAGAAGACCAAATTTGGAATGGCATTGGACAGTAATTTATCACTTGTTACTAGCAAGTGCTTTGAACAAGCTGCTGTGTTATTACAGTATTATGCAGAGGTTTACTTTGTATATGACTCAGCAGTGTGTTTTATTTTGGCATGCCACAAATGTGTTAGATGCCTATTATTTGTATGAAGAACATGAATTTAAGCAGAATCTTTTATTGTTGGTTAAATCTGTGAACTTTTATTCTACAGTTTAGTGTAGGCAGCTGGCAGCTAAAGAGAAAAGCAAGATTTTTAGAAAGTTGAAACATGCTGTTCTTCAAAAACAATCTATTTTTCCTTTCCCTGGCTTATATAAAGTTTTAATACATTAGAACCATGTTACAGTTAAACTCTGTCTAGCATTGGCACTGAGAATTCTCATCATGTGGTGTTATAAAACACGTTTACATGTGAAAAAAATTTATGTTTTCACATCTTCCACCTTTCAGTTTATTGTACAGGCATATTTTTTATGTTTAATCATGAGAAAAGTTTTGACGGAAACATGTCTGCTGTCAGCTCACCACAGCTAGTCATTTCCTCTTCACCAAACATGCCAGAAATATCACTGAGATTTGAATGTTCCCTAGGTGCTGTTTTCAACTTTACAGGTTCCACCCTGACTTTACTCCTGTTTAGCATGTCTCTGTATGAAAAAAGTCGCAAGATTTGTCCAGAATGTATCCGTAACTAGATCACTTTTCCTTGCTAAACAGCTGTTTTTAAAATGACTGATTTGGATAGAATGTAGAATGTATTTAGCCGTAGATATACCTATCCACCATACTATTCTCTGCATAATTTTAAATGTTTCATGTTTTCCACTCTTTAATCTTCCTTTCCATAATCACAAACAAACTAAAGTATTATTATCTGCTATACTGTATGATAACGTCTAAAGTTAGTTTGTAATCTAACTTTAAAGAACTTTGTTCCGTTTATCTGTGCTCTTGTCAAACCAGTAATTTAAAAATTTTAGCAGCTCGCACTCGCCCTATTATATCCTATTACAATGTGTGGCCTGTAGGGGGGGCGTATCAATCCACAAACCCCAAATGCACCTGACTAAGACATCTAAGCTAGTCCGAAAAATTTTGTGTTATTCAGAGCAGTACTTTTCACGTAGTATAAAAGCAGTTTTAAAGGATGCTTTTATCACATTATGCAAGACCAGTGATATACAGTACTACTTTGTTATGCATTCCATCTTTCATTCTTCTCCTCCTCTCCAGAGTGGTGTTGTCCTTTTCCACTCCCAATTCTGACTCACATGACTGAAGAGAAGTAGCTCCTTTTCAAACTGGGCTTGGTCCTCCAAACCAGAATAGAGAATATCAGCAATCACAGCTGAGGTTCCCACCCATACATGTCTTCCTCTGCAAATGTTAAAGGCTTCCATAATGTCAACTTTTAATCCTAATTTTCTTAACAGAAAAAGATTCCACATCTTCAGTGCTTCCTAATAGCTTGTACTCAGCATTTCCAGAAATGTCTAGTCATTCACTGGAATTTTTTTAGTTCCTTTCAGTATGTTGTGAGTGTTTTGATGTGTGATATTTAAAAATTATGGAAGACTTCAAAAATTATTTTGGGTGTTTTTTGACCATGGAAAATCAAAATGCAGTATTATCTCCATTCTAGAATGTGTCTATAACTTAGCCACTTTTGTGCCTCCATGCTAACTAGACACTAACTAGGGGTGTCTTTAAAGGATGCAGAAGCATATGATGGTTTGAAAAGCTGGTGTTGCACATTAAGACTCACCCTAGATTTTGAATATTGTAAATCAAACTTTGCAAAAAGCTCTTATTGTTGAATTCTCATTTTTTGAATTACAGCTTGACTTTGTTTCTAGTTTAGTGATTTTAATGATCCTAGTTCGTATGACTTCCTGTTTTCTTGGCAGTCCAACCTCTGTAAAAAAAACCTCACACTGTTACACTTCCATTCAAACTAGTGTGGTGCTGAGATGTCACCTGTTGCATGGCCGAGCTTGGGTCCTAATTTGGGACCCTGAGGTGGCTCGTTTTCCAATATTAATAGTCAGTCTTATTTTACCACCTATCTTGATGCAATGTAAATTTTGACAACTTTAATACAAAACTGAAGGCCATGGCTGATATAGTAGCCAACTACTGTTGTAATGCCGTGTGTTTTATTCTGTTATTAGATTATCTGTAATGTGTACCTAACATGGAAGGTACCAATATAACCTCCTAGGTTACAGAGAATAGGAAGAAATGTTAAAACTAGCTTTGTTATCTGTAAAGTCGTATCTGTCTCACTGTCCTTATTTTGCCCAACATCTTCAAGCCCCTGGACTTCTTTTAGCAGGCTAATTAAGTCTGTCTTTTATTTTCCTTATTTACTTTAATCCAGTTTACCACTGGATGGAGAGTTCCTTTGTGTTCTTAACGAACCACAGCTAGACAAGGAATGATCAATCTTAGCCTCTTGGCTATGATAGTAGTCAATAATCAGAGACATTGAGTTTAAGCTTTTACTTTAAAAATGTAGTTATTTGCATTACAACCATTAGCAGCCTATGTAAGCAATACAATGAATTTTAAACCTGGGTGGGTCCTTGCAGTCTTCCTGTAGTCTTCATTCAGTTGCAGATGATAGTTTCCAGATGACCCAGATCCTAAGTTACTGCTTATATATTCTTAAATCATAAAGAGAAATGAAAGATTTCCTGCCAGAGAGAGAGCTCCTTGTAAGGTATCTAGCAGCTAACAAGACAGCAAGCTTCCTTTAAATGTCTGTGGCTCTTCACAAAGTGTCAGAAAGGTAGCAAATGAACCAAAATCTCAATTTATGGAATGAAGCACTAACTGAACTGAAACTGTACTAAAACTAAACTGAACACTGAACTGTTAGCTCTTTCTGAAAAAGTTCTAATAAAAAGGGAGACACTTCCTCTCCCCTTTTCACACAAATTAATCGCACGCATCTGACTTACTATCCCCTAGCAAGCAGCTAACATTTTTACAGTTTCTCAAAACACAAGAAAGCTATTGCTCCAATGGAAATCAAAAGCTGGACTAA
The DNA here is from genome assembly GCF_016835505.1 of Polypterus senegalus. Taxonomy (NCBI): domain Eukaryota; kingdom Metazoa; phylum Chordata; class Cladistia; order Polypteriformes; family Polypteridae; genus Polypterus; species Polypterus senegalus. The sequence goes on along the minus strand of NC_053161.1, from coordinate 23,429,497 downwards.
GTCACAAATTGACTGGTGTAATAAAGACACGACAATGATCAAGGTTTGGAGTTTTTAGCCCCGTATACTGCAAAGTAAATTCGTCAATTGTTTCTTTTCCAAATCTCAAAAGAAATTGAAGGGAGGGAGGACGGTCTCTCACTCGGTCGACGATTTGGTTGACTCACCAAATAATCAACGAGTCCTTTTCTCTCTTTATCTTCGTAGGGCCCTAGCCAATGAGCCAAAAATTTCAAGTGTGAGGTGGGCACGAGCACCATTACACGATCCCTCAGCTGGAATTTGCGTAGGGAGCTGTTCCGATTATAATTCTGGACCTGTGCTGCTTGAGCCTTAGACATGTGATCTTTAAGTAAGGGTCTGATTTTAGTCAATCTATCGCGTAAGTGCGCGATATACTCTTAAGAGGTTGGTGGAGGGAAGTGCCTCCCATTCCCAGCCTTCTTTTAATACATCTAATAGGCCCCAGGGTTGTCGCCCGTATAATAACTCAAATGGGGAAAACCTTGAGTAGGCTTGTGGCACTTCCCTATAGGCGAAAAGTACCAGTGGTAAAAGCTGGTCCCAGTTCCTACCATCCACGCTGACTACCTTGCGGAGCATCTGCTTTAGAGTTTGATTGAAGCGCTCTACCAGTCCATCCGTCTGGGGATGATAGACAGTGTGGACGAAAACTCAGACCTAACAGCAGGTGCGGTTATAAAGCAGCTTTATTTTCAGAGTCACGGTGAGAAGAGTTTCAGAAAAGCAGACAATCAAATATACATGACAGCGTCAGGGCTCTTCTGAACCCCGTCTGTTGGGTGGGGTCCAGTTTTATACCCCTAGAATGCGTGATTTAATATCATTATAAAATGCAACAGTCAACACATTTATTATACACAAACCTTGAGCCCCTTTAATGTCCCTTGTAAAACTTGATTTCTTGGCTCCTTTTGTTATGGCGTTCAGATGTAAGCTAAGGGAAAACGTGAGAAGGCAGACTCATGTATGGAATGCTCAGACCTTGAGTCCTTTGCACAAACATTTTTCTGTTTGCTAAAACAAAGCATGCTGTTACTTGGTTTCGTAAAGCTTACTTCTCAGACATGAATTAGTACAAGGGAACGAAGAGAACTTTCGTCTTCCGCAACGGATGCCTTAAGATGCTTAATCTGGAGCAGTTTGGCAACCTCCCTGAACATGTACGAGGTAAAGGGTGTACCCTGATCCGTGAAGATTTCTTTGGGTAAGCCCACACGGGAAAACAGCCCTACTAGTTACCGTGCAATGTTTTTTGTATTAGCAGTTCGCAGGGTAACTGCTTCGGGGTATTGAGTCACGTAGTCGACCATCACTAGAATATATTTGTGACCATGCACCGAAGGCTCTAGGGGGCCAACTAGATCAATACTGATCCTCTCAAAGGGAATGTCTATCAGGGGGATCGGGATCAGAGGAGCACGGTCCCTTCGAGACCGAGCATGAGCTAGTTCGCAAACCTCCCGCTGGTAAGTCCGTGGCACAAGCAGCAACTTCTGCATCCCGCCTTCGTGCTCTGCAACTCGATATAATAAATCGTTTTCTAGAACAAAGTAGAGTCCGTGTGGTGTGGAGGCCATGGACGATATGTCATCACTGGACATGATAGCATTCCTGGCAAACTTCAAGGAATCATCATTCCATTTTCACGTTTGAACGATGCCGGTGTAGACCGATACTGTGTGTCCAAGCCGGCGAGTACATCAGCAATTGGGCTCGTGGGAGCCCCCGCATGCCCCGGAACTCCACCCAGGTATACTTCCAGTTAAGGGTCTGGTGCCGAAGAGAGCCCCCCTGAGCCCTCTACATCATCAGAAGTCGCCGAGGTGCACGGCGTGGGAACAGCTGGGAGTGGCCCCTGACCCTCCATAATCAGACCTAGTCTGGAAATAGGAGTGGCGACAGTCCCATCGCTTTTAGTTTCTGACCAGTCACATCCTAAGATGACTGGAAAGGGGGGCTCCGGCATCACAGCGACTACCAGCTGTTTAAGAGCCCCTTCCCAAGTGATATAACACCTTACGGAACTATAAGACCTGGTCTTCCCATGCACACACTTAATGCCCAAATGTTGAGCGAGCCACTGTTGCGGTAAGACATAACGGCGAGCAACAATGGTTATGTTACTCCCGGAATCAAACATTGCCACCACCAAGAGCCCATTTAACAACACCACTCCCGTATTCGTGACTGCAAGGGGGTTAGACAGTGCACAGTACCTTTCCTGCTTTGCCCAGCTGCAGTCCATTGGTTCTTGGTTGAGAGGGCAGGCTGGCAGCATGTGTCCCAGCTCACCGCACTTGAAACAGCACAGCAGCGCAAGCTTCCATTCCTTTGGCTTGGCCGGAGCCTCCGTGGCGCGCCGAGTGGGCACAGGGACAATGACACGCCCCTGCCGAGACCCGCACGTGAAGCCCTCAGTCCCCCCGACTTGGATCACCGCCAGTAGTCTTTCCAGAACCTCCAGAAGGCCGTTTATGTCCTTAAACAGGTGCCTCCGGACCTGTTGGGCGAGACAGTCTGGCATTGCATATATTAGACCCTCGTACGCCACTTGCTCTACCACCTGGCGAGCCTGGTTTTTGTCTGGCTGTAGTCAGCGCCCGAGCTTGCCCCAGTACTCAAAGGCCTGGGCCCTAGCCGGTAGTGCGAGGTTGAAGCGCCAGTGTCGCCACTGTCCCTGTTGGCCAGAGGTCACTCTATAGCACTGGTAAATTTTGGCCTTCAGGAGCTCATATTGGGCGGCTTCCTCCTCGGGGAGGTCGTGATAATCGTGTGCGGGCCCCTTTAGGTATGGTGCCAAGATGGACGCCCATTCCGCCCGCGGCCACTGACTTCGTGTTGCTGTTCTCTCGAAAATGGAGAGGTATGACTCAATGTCGTCGTCCCCTGTGAGAGCTAGCATCGTAGGGGGTAGAGACTTTGCGGGCTCCGGCCTTACATTTTCTGCCGCCGCCAGCTGCCTCCTTGTCTCTGCAAGCTCCGTCTTGGTTATCGCTTGCTCGATCTTGACGGCCTGGAGCTCTGCGACCAGGGTGTTGAGGACTGCATTCAGATCCTGTCCTTCTGTCATCGTTCTCCGACCTTTGTGTACCCTGCCGACTACGCCACTGTAATAAAGACACGACAATGATCAAGGTTTGGAGTTTTTAGCCCCATATACTGCAAAGTAAATTCGTAATTTTTGGACGGACATTTTATGGTGGCAGACCGGATATTAGGCGTGAGGAATGCTGGGACAGTTGTGGTGGATTCTGGGAGCATGATGTCATCACAGGTCAGCAGAGGGAAGAAATAGACCCAGATGTGTGCACTTTCTACAGCCGTCTTTACGGCTGCGACATCTCGGCCTTTCTAAGAAAGTAAAGAAAGAAAGATTAGTACACTGCCGTTGTCCCCTCGCGGGACGTTTTACGAAGCAAACCAGGCTCGATCAGCTGTTCCCCAAGCACTCGTGCGTGACACTGGTTATAAACAACATTCTAAGTTTCTATATTGCCTTTCAGCTTTCCCAGAATACACTTCAACTCCTGTCCAGCTGGCCAGATCTTTCAGGCTTCGGCCGTTTACCTGGAATCTGTCAGTGGAAAAGGTTGAAAGTATCTTCCATACACCATGGAAAACTCTAGCAGTCTGAAAAATAAAGAGAGTGACATAAGATTTTATAAGGCTAAATGTAAAGGGAGAAAAACTACTTGTCAAAAATGCAGCCGCTATAACATCAGGATCATTACACTGGCTTACTGTATCCTTTATGAGTACTAGTACAAGGCTTTGAAAATAATGAACCACCTTCTTAAATATTGTAGTGTCTGCCTCCTTACATTCTTAACTGAAATCTTAGATCTACTAAGAGCAGTTTTCTCAGTGTTCTAAGACTCAAGCATATAGGAACTGATGAGTTAGCATTTAATTTAATGTACCAAAAACCTAGAATATTTTATTGTTGGAGATGCATTAGGTTAGTATGGTTGAGCGCTTTAAAAAGCATTAAAAGGCCACCTTTTAAATTTAGCTGTTTCTTCAGTTGTTTTAGTTTATCTTCATAGTTTTGATGGTGGTGATTAGCTGTTATTATAAATGTAGTTTTATGCATTGTTTCATACACTTGTCTTTGTGTGTTTTCTTTGCAGCCACATGTGATATTGGGAATAATGAAGAAAATGCCAAACAATTTTTCTTATACTAGTAACACATTTACTTTTGTATATTAGTATCTCCAGAAGGTCATGTTGAGATAGATATATGAAATCACAAAAGGACAGTCCTTTTGTGCTTTTTTTTATCTCCACGCATCAACTTAAAAATTCTCATTTCTGCATGAAAATGTACTAATGTAGAAATAAATGTTGTTGTTGTTGTCATCTGACTTAAAGACTACCTGCAAACACTCTCGAGTCCACATGGACTTGCAGAATTTATGATAAGGCATATTTACTACCTCCAGAATTGTTATGTAAAGTAAGATTTTTTCCACTTATGTATATGATTTACATTTATTTACATTAATCTTAGTTACTGTACATTATGGATTTTGTCCTGTCAATTCTGTAAAGATTCTGATGACTCTATGGCTCTACGGTTTCTTCTAATCTACATAATTTGCTGTCCACTGCAAATATGACCAACTTGCTAGTTGCATATTTATTCACATCAGTTATAAAATGGAAAAAAACAACATCAATGAGTCCTCCTGTCCTTACTTTTAACGTCATCTAATTCAGGAAAAAGATCCTTGCACTACAAAGTATTGTCATGTCTTTGACAGCAGGTTCATGAGGCTCTTTTGAAGCTAAAAAAATTGATTATTTTAATAGGTGGCAGGAGTTAGAGATCAATTATCCAATGCTACATTCAACATCAGACAATCCTAAGTCATTATCAAATCTTTCACTAACAAAATTAAAAGGGCAAAGCACTATGTGAGGTCAAAATACATAAGATAGGGTCAAGAAACCAATAATTCAAATTGACCACGATTGGTGTAGCTTTTTCAAGCAAGTGGCTAAGATTAAGCACGTTGGCTTGACCTTACATAGTATATCTGCAGTTCCGAAAAAAGCTCCCAATACCAATTCATGTGCCACTTCTATTTTTTGCAGAATATGTTAAAATAACATCATCAGAAAAGGAATAAGTATCATGAAATATAAACAAAACATGAAAAATACAGACTTAAATAATACAAAATATAGAGTACAATAATGTGTAACTTTCTGCATTTGTAATTCAACACATGCAGTTAGGTCCATATATATTTGGACAGAGACAACTTTTTTTAATTTTGGTTCTGTACATTACCACAATGAATTTCAAATGAAGCAACTCAGATGCAGTTGAAGTGCAGACTTTCAGCTTTAATTCAGTGTGGTGAACAAAAAGATTGCATAAAAATGTGAGGCAACTAAAGCATTTTTTAACACAATCCCTTCATTTCAGGGGCTCAAAAGTAATTGGAAAAATTAAATAACTGGAAATAAGAATGTTCATTTCTAATACTTGGTTGAAAACCCTTTGCTGGCAATGATAGCCTGAAGTCTTGAACTCATGGACATCACTAGATGCTGGGTTTCCTCCTTTTTAATGCTTTGCCAGGCCTTTACTGCAGCGGCTTTCAGTTGCTGTTTGTTTGTGGGCCTTTCTGTCCGAAGTTTAGTCCTCAACAAGTGAAATGCATGCTCAATTGGGTTAAGATCAGGTGACTGACTTGGCCATTCAAGAATTTTCCACTTCTTTGCTTTAATAAACTCCTGGGTTGCTTTGGCTGTATGTTTTGGGTCATTGTCCATCTGTATCATGAAACGCCGCCCAATCAATTTGACTGCATTTGGCTGGATTTGAGCAGACAGTATGTCTCTAAACACCTCAGAATTCATTCGGCTGCTTCTGTCCTGTGTCACATCATCAATAAACACTAGTGTCCCAGTGCCACTGGCAGCCATGCACACCCAAGCCATCACACTGCCTCCACCGTGTTTTACAGATGATGTGGTATGCTTTGGATAATGAGCTGTTCCACGCATTCTCCATACTTTTTACTTGCCATCATTCTGGTAGAGGTTGATCTTGGTTTCATCTGTCCAAAGAATGTTTTTCCAGAACTGTGGTGGCTTTTTTAGATGTTCTTTAGCAAAGTCCAATCTAGCCTTTCTGTTCTTGAGGCTCATGAGTGGCTTTCACCTTGCAGTGCACCCTCTGTATTTACTTTCATGCAGTCTTCTCTTTATGGTAGACTTGGATATCAATATGCCTACCACCTGGAGAGTGTTGTTCACTTGGTTGGCTGTTGCGAAGGGGTTTCTCTTCACCATGGAAGTGATTCTGCGATCATCCACCACTGTTGTCTTCCGTGGACGTCCAGGTCTTTTTGCATTGCTGAGTTCACCAGTGCTTGCTTTCTTTCTCAGGATGTACCGAACTGTAGCCACTCGTAATATTGTAGCAATTTCTCAGATTTTTTTTTTGTTTTTGCAGCTTAAGGATGGCTTCTTTCACCTGCATGGAGAGCTCCTTTGACCGCATGTTGTCTGTTCACAGCAAAATCTTCCACATGCAAGCACCACACCTCAAATCAACTCCAGGCCTTTTATCTGCTTAATTGATAATGACATAACGACGGACTTGCCCACACCTGCCCATGAAATAGTCTTTGAGTCAATTGTCCAATTACTTTTGAGACCATGAAATGAAGGGAATGTGTTAAAAAAATGCTTTAGTTGCCTCACATTTCTATGCAATCTTTTTGTTCAACCCACTGAATTAAAGCTGAAAATCTGCACTTCAACTGCATCTGAGTTGTTTCATTTAAAATTCATTGTTGTAATGTACAGAACCAAAATTTAAAAAAAGTTGTCTCTCTCCAAATATTTATGGACCTAACTGTAAATGTGGAAATTAAAATAATGCAGACCTTCATTTCTCATAAAAACCACTTAAGCATTATAGACTTGATCATTAACATTATGGAAGGGACCATTCATGTCTTTGCATTTATGAAACTTGCCCATGCTCATACAAGACATGGAATGCTACATTGTGCCATCTTTGTAAATGCCACCCTTCTCCACACATCTCCAGAAAAGATATGCCAACTTTCACATTATCCATTTGTCACTGCACTCAACTGGCTACAGAGAATGTTTTTTTCATCGTATTGGCCAGCATTTAATAAAACCATAAATTAGTCACTTGTATGTTTCTTGGTTGTTCATACCAAACCACTACTTAAGGCAGTTTTCACACCCACAAATGGAGAAAGCAAAATACATTTCAAACTCAGAGTACTTGGTAGAGGATCATTGTGTTCTTCAGTTGATTTAGTGAACAACACCAGTCCTGATGTGAATGAAGATTTACTTTGTGAAGTAATTGCTGACAAAGAATCTAGAGATTTGACAAAAGACATTGTATTAAAATTGATTCAGTTCTCTTAAAATTGGAAAAAAGTTATTTGGTTTCACATGCAGCTATTAATGAACAACTGCAGAAGTTCCATCATATTTTAGGTGTTCATAATCGTGAAGTACATATATCAATTGTTCAGGAGTTGGACTCTGCACATTAAATCCTATTTAAGCTGCAATTGGAAAAGATGTCCCATTGTCAAGTTAATGGAAACGCTAAAAATTTTACAAGAAAAACTTCAACGTAGTGGAGCCTGAAGACTGTATACTGTATATACTCGCAGATAAATTCTCCCACGGATAAGTCAGGACTTGATTTTATCGTATAATTTTTCTGGTATTTTATAATGTCAGTCGTATAAGTTGAATGTGGAAAACCCACGCTATTGGTCCAAGAGATTATGATATGCTAATGTTCACCTGAGAGAGTAACCACAGAACACACTGCCTTTGTTTTCTATGTATCGTGTCTACGTGACCACATGGTAATACCCAAACTATTCCGAAGCGCTGTTTGCACTGATTTGTGTTTTTTGTATCTCACACCCTCATACACCTTTATTGTAACAGCATCCCTTATCTACGATGGAGCTTTTGATCAGAAGAAAAGGTGAAGCTGGTTTTAAATTAAATGTCATTGAAGTAGTGAAAGAAATTGGTAACTGCGCTGCTGCAACAAAATTTAATGTGTCTGAGAAACTGATGTGAGATTGGAGGAGATACAAAAAAAAAAATGTAAGTGCTGCATTTTTGAACTGGCGTATAAGTAAGAGTCTGATTTTATGATAGATTTTTCAGGTTTCAAGACCCGACTTATACATGAGTACATATGGTAATTGATTTAAAGTATGGGAAATCTTTTCAGTACATCCCTACACTAGAAAATTTGCAAGCTATTTTGAATTGGGAGCAAGTGATAAGCACAGCTGTAAACTTAAAAGAGAAGCATCGGCAAGTAGGCAGTGGTAAACAAGTGTACAGGCTTTCCTTTTTCTTGATCTTTCATGCAATACATTTAAAATATAACCTTAAACTAGGATAAAACAATTAAATTTAAAAATAAATGATTGTGAAACAAATGCTTTTCTCATATGTGTGATAATTGACACCATTTGTCCATACAAAATCACTGTACATCCTTCAGATTTACACAAATATTGTAAAAATTAATGGACGCCAGTATAATATGTAATCAACAATACACCAACTGCAGCTCATTTACAATCAAGGTTCTTGGATTGCAATCATTTATTTTGTTTATCTGAAATGATAATTATGCCTGGATCACTGGGTATTTACTAATTTATTGTGTTCCTTTTCTTTTTGCCCCTATCACTCTCTTTCACTTTCAGATCAATGCACAATTTATTTGGATTACAACAGTTCCTGTTCAAGTGAGATTCATCTTTCAGTTTGACATATACTCCAGTCAGCTGCTGGAAATGATGAGGAGCAAGGGTAGATCCACTTGGGAAAGGACCACTGCCATCCTCAGGGTGCTAAAACAGGTACTTTTTCTTTTCTTTTTTTGTATTTTCTCTTTACAACAGCAAACTATAATGGTATAGTTTTAATTACAATACATACATAACTTTCTTTTTTTAAATATCTGGAAGCAGCAAAAATTATCTTTACAGTAGTGTGGTTGCGTTCATTCAAAATGACCAAAGTTCTGCAGCTTTTAGCTTGATTTATGGGACAGCTCAGGCAATAGCATGATGCTTTTCAAATAATTCCACAATGTGAATATCCTTGTTATAAACATTTTAGTAAAACTTTAAAGCAAAACAGTTCAAACAAAAATAGAGAAAAATTGATATTACAAAGGAAAATTCTTGTTTAAAGGAAGTTCTTTTTAAGACTTATTTACCTTGCTTCATTTCCCTCTAAATTTGCTCATACAGCCATGTTATGTATAGAACAGTTAGAAGACTGTATGCCAATGCCCTATTTGCAAACTTATCTAACAGTTCATGCTAGCAGTAGGACTATTTCCTAACTGGCTTAATTGACACTCAATTATATAGATACTGCCGTAAACGCCAAAAGGAATTCTGCTTTGAGGGCCCTTCAGCAAGGCCCTTAACCTGCAATTGGTCCATCCTGGGTATGACGTTAATCTGCATCCATCCCTGCATGTAGGCCCTCCAACCTGCAGGGAAAACTTGGGGGTTGGTGGCAGAATTGGCAATTCAGCCACCATAAAAAACCTCACTCTGGTTCCATTCCATCTGAACTAGTATGGTGCTGAGGTGTCACCCGTTGCATGGCTGCACTCGGGTCCCAATCTGGATACTGAGCTGGTTTGTCGTGTGGTGGGTGCGGCAATGTACTGTATCAGCGCATGCTCCTAACCTCCTTCTCTTCCTAAGTCATATTTCATGTTAACTTACAGGGGGTAAAAGAATATACCATATTCTAAGTAACTAAGAGAAACTGATATTCTATTGAAATTAGATGTAAATTTAACATTAACTTTCTAAGACTGACTGTTACAAATACTTTCATGATAAATAAGGAGTAGATGTTAATTCTCCGTATGGTATGAAACTTTTGTCTATTACCATATTTGTAGCATTCCTGAAACAATAGCTGTAACGCTACAATATATTTGCAGCAAATGATAGGCTAATGTTCACACGTAGAAGGACTACAGAGTGCTGTGCAGAGTGACAGTGAGACATAGCTTCTTTCTTGGGCCCAAGTTCTTCTGATGCATCTCCAGTCTCTCTTTCTTTATCCTCCATTTCAGTCTTCTGTTCTTTAATCTATTGTAGCAGTGGAGCCTCTCAGCTGTTGACAGACTGACCTGACCTGTGTCCAGCATGCCTTTCAGCATTGTCATTTTATAAACATTCCCTTTTACCACACTCTGCATTGCTCTCTGTAGCACTTTTAGCTTCAAGCAATAGCCTGTAATTTACTGCCTATTAAAGCTACTGTTTCAGCCATGGTACAGTATTGAGGTATATGGAAAATGCATACTTTACAGGAAATTTAAACTGGTATACAGGGTGAAATGGTATACCACCCAGTACTTGATAGTACGATTCGTTTTTGTGTGCAACCCTTTCAAGCCCAACAAGGAAATATTTATTCTGTTTGTTCTGTTCTGTTCATGCAGGGTGTGGATAATCAACATCAAGAGAGATTCTATCCTGAAATCACAGATTATCTACAAGGCAGAAAAGGCTGAGAATCTAATCGGAGAATTCTTTTTGAGTAAAGTTATTGGACTCGTAGTATCACATGATTAACACTTTCGTATTTTATTAACAAATTGATTAAATGCTATTTAATAACATGCACAAAATATTTTCCGATTTTTCATAAACCAAACATAATTGTGAACATAAACGATTGCAAAATACTGTATTTGGTGATATTAAGATTGTTATCATACCATAAAAATCACATAATGTTGCTACCCAATGTAATATGTGGAGCAATGACAATCTATAAACCTGTTTTAAGAAGAGAAAAGCCAGAAAGCAAACAAATTAAAGTCCGGGACGAGGACTCTGTTAAACGCCTCCGTGGCTGTTTTGAGTGCACTGACTGGTGAGTGTTTGATAAATTCTGTGCTGACAATGATGAACTGAGAGACACTGGAAGCTGTTATATACAATTTCTTTGATGACTTCATAATACCCATGAAATCAGCTAAAATATACCCTAACAACAAACAATGGATTACGAGAAATGTAAAAGAACTGATAACCCAAAAAAAATAGGGCATATGGAACATTAACCAAATTACAGAAGTAGGTGTAACGTGAAATAAAGCAGGCAAACCTGAAGTGTAAGGACAGGACAGAGAATGAACTGTGGGCACATAGGCTTGGTTCATTATGGAATGGCTTGAGGATGACAGCTGGCATTCATACAAAAATCAATAACTGAGTTGAAACTTGAGGGGTCAAAACTGACTATCAGTTGGTTCAGAACTTGAATGAGTTCTATTCAAGATTTGAAACACAGGATTTTGCTTCAGAAGTAAGTCAGCAAAAGAAAAGACTGAGGACATGAGCCAGGAATCTGCCCTTCTTTAACCAGAATGATTTCAGAAAGATCTTTAAACACACAAATAAAATCAAAATCAAAAAAAGCTTGGTTCCAGACAGAATGAATTGCCATGTGCTTCACTACTGTGCAGAGGAGCTTTCTCCAATATTCCACTCCTTATTTGAAATGCCCTTGGATTTACAGCAAGTGCCCAACCTATGGAAACAGGCAATTGTTATTATTTTGGCAAAAACTGCGCATGCCAAAGCATTACGTTACTTTAGCCCGGTGGCATTAACTATTCATATCATGAAATTCTTTGAGAAGTCAATTAAGAGACAACTACTTAACAAAACTGAGGCTGTTCTGGGCAATACAGAGGGGTGTGGAGGACACCACCACAACACTTTTGAATTTGCTTTATGAGCACTTGGAATTAACAAAAAAACCACACAAGATTGCTCATTATAGACTTTTCATCAGCTTTCAATACGATCCAGCCTCACACTGTATTTGACAAACTGATTATTAATACCATTTGGACCCTAACCTGGTGGGGTGGATTCTGGACTTTTTAACAGAGCACAATGAGTCAGTGTTAATAGTTGTTTCTCTGATAGCTTAAGAACATCTGTTGGTACTCTGCATTGGTGCTGCCTATCTCCTCTTTCATCTGCTTTATATATAAATGACTGCAGAAGTTCACACAAGGATAGAGATGACCTGAAATTTGCAGACGACTCTGTCATTGTGAATCTTTTACAAGATAAGCAGGGCAGCCATGGACCTGTTGTGAATGAGTTTGTACAATGGTGTGATCGCTCCAATTTAAGACTAAATATTACCAAGACAAAACATGTGGTGGTAGATTTCAGATACTCCCCACCATTCACTGTCTCAGCTTTAATTAAAGGGGAGACAGTGGACATGGTATAGCAATACAAATATCTGGGAATAGTCATTGATAACAAACTAAACTTTGACCTTAACAGAGAGCAAATACGTAAAAAGCATCAGTCATGACTTTTCTTTTTTAGGAAACACAATTGCTTTAAAGTATTAAACCATAATGACTCTCTTTTATAAGCCCTTTATTGAATCAATTGTTATATTTACTTTTATCTGTTGGTTTGGCAGCCTCAGCAATAAGAATATAAACCATCTTATCAACATTATAAAAGTTAGCAGTAAAATTATTGGTTTACAGCAGACCTCTGTCACTGGAATTTATTACAAACAGTTTAGAAAGAAAGGCAACTCAGTTCTGTCAGACAGTGTGCATCCTCATTTCTCTAAATTCCAACTGTTGTCATCAGGCTGCAGATTTAGATTTCCAAAAGTAAAGCACAACAGGTTTAAGAACTCTTTTATTTCTAGAGCTATAACCATGTCAAATTCTGTTAAGAGCAGGGATTCTGCTAAATGTTCAAGTCTGTATTATTGTTTTGTATACTGTTGAAAGTAATTATTCTTCCTTGCATTAATCTTGAGTGTGTGTTTATGCAGTAACATTGTTTGTGTCTTTGTCTATTAGATCTCTGTAACAATGCTTCCTGTTTTTGTACTTTCTTGCTGCAAACAAATTTCCCTCTGGGATAAAAAAAAGTCTACCTAACCTAACATTACCACATTGACATTATTGCAGCCAATGAGATGTATAGAATGAGGCACTACACAGGCACTAAATGTATATAAAAATTGCCACCATCTGGTAATGTGGTGATTAGCAAATGTTGGTCAATTTGACTGCTTCATCATGGCAGATCATTGTGCCTGTGTAATGCTTCTATCTATATACTCCATTGACTCTCACAACACTGAATGCTACTGATTTCAAATCGAAAACCTGCATTATTTTACTAACCAGATGGTTTTGTGACATGGATTTCTGAAAAGTTTCACTGAAGACGGAAGCATCTTGTGATCTTCAGCATGCAACCATGCCCACCGCTGTCTTTAGAGAAAATGAAGATCTTTCTTATCTGCCTAGAGACACAGGGATCATTATCAAAGGTGTTAAGATCCTCAGTGGTTTGCCAACGGTTACCGCAGCCTTCATCATGTTGTTAGGGCTCATCTACACACTCAACCTCCAGTACCCCAAGGAGTTTAGATTCACTTTTAAAGTTGCTCAAAAAATCCCGATGAAGCTTGACACAAAAAAAATGATTGCAAAAGTCAGAAAACTACATTCTGCACTACAGAGTGCATCATAAAAACTGTCTGACAGTTTTCTGTATCTAAATATGAAATTGTTAATTACAGTTTTGAGTGTTTGGAATGTTCTGCTTAAGGGTCTTATTTGTCCAAAGCTGTTGGATGTTTCAAAAGCAATTCAAAATACTTTCTCATAGTTCTGCATTTTATAAGGTGTTGATAGATGGTTGATTTTATATTATTGTACTCATATTGATTAACCTTGTGAAGGTGATTTTGTGACCCCGACCATTTCCGATTATTTGTTAGCAGGATATCTTGAGTGAGGAAAGACAATACTTTTTTTTCAATGTTATTTTATTGATTTTAATGAAATCACACAGCATTCCATACAAATAAATCAATTTTTACGAAAATAAGATTGAAAACAAATCAACCCCCACCCCTGAGAAAGAGAGCTAAGGCAGCAGAGTAAAACTTAAAGCTAGTAAAAATAAGTAAATAGATTAATAAGTGAATAATAAATCCATCCATCCATCCTCTTCTGCTTATCCGAGGTCGGGTCGTGGGGGCAGCAGCTTAAGCAGAGAGGCCCAGACTTCCCTCTCCCGGCCACTTCTTCCAGCTCTTCCGGAGAATCCCATGCTCCCAGGCCAGCCGGGAGACATAGTCCCTCCAGCGTGTCCTGGGTCTTCCCCGGGGCCTCCTCCCGGTTAAACGTGCCCGGAACACCTCACCAGGGAGGCGTCCAGGAGGCATCCTGATCAGATGCCCAAGCCACCTCATCTGACTCCTCTCGATGCGGAGGAGCAGCGGCTCTACTCTGAGCTCCTATCTTTAAGGGAAAGCCCAGACACTCTGCAGAGGAAACTCATTTCAGCCGCTTGTATTCGCGATCTCATTCTTTCGGTCACTACCCATAGCTCATGACCATAGGTGAGGGTAGGAGCGTAGATCGACTGGTAAATTGAGAGCTTTGCCTTACGGCTCAGCTCCTTTTTCACCACGACAGACTGATGCAGAGCCCGCATCACTGCGGATGCCGCACCGATCCGCCTGCGATCTCACTCTCCATTCTTCCCTCACTCGTGAACAAGACCCCGAGATACTTGAACTCCTCCACTTGGGGCAGGATCTCTCCCCCAACCCTGAGAGGGCACTCCACCCTTTTCCGGCTGAGGACCATGCTCTCAGATATGGAGGTGCTGATTCTCATCCCAGCCGCTTCACACTCAGCTGCAAACCGATCCAGAGAGAGCTGAAGATCACGGCCTGATAAAGCAAACAGGACAACATCATCTGCAAAAGCAGTGACCCAATCCTGAGTCCACCAAACCGACCCCTTCAACACCCTGGTTGCGCCTAGAAATTCTGTCCATAAAAGTTATGAACAGAATCGGTGACAAAGGGCAGCCCTGGCGGAGTCCAACTCTCACTGGAAACGGGCTCGACTTACTGCCGGCAATGCGGACCAAGCTCTGACACTGGTTGTACAGAGACCGAACAGTTCTTATCAGGGGTCCGTACCCCATACTCCCGAGCACCCCCACAGGATTCCCGAGGGACACGGTCAATGCCTTTTCCAAGTCCACAAAACACATGTAGACCGGTCGGGCAAACTCCCATGCACCCTCCAGGACTCTGCTAAGGGTGAAGAGCTGGTCCACTGTTCGCGACCAGGACTAAAACCACACTGTTCCTCCTGAATCCGAGGTTCACTATCCGACGGACCCTCCTCTCCAGAACCCCGAATAGACTTTTCCAGGGAGGCTGAGGAGTGTGATCCCTCTATAGTTGGAACACACCCTCCGTCCCCTTTTAAAGAGGGGACCACCACCCCGGTCTGCCAATCCAGAGGCACTGTCCCGATGTCCATGCGATGTTGCAGAGACGTGTCAACCAAGACAGTCCTACAACATCCAGAGCCTTAAGGAACTCCGGCGATCTCATCCACCCCGGGCCCTGCCACCAAGGAGTTTTTGACCACCTCGGTGACTTCAGTCCCAGAGATGGGAGAGCCCACCTCAGAGTCCCCAGGCTCTGCTTCCTCATTGGAAGGCATGTTAGTGGGATTGAGGAGGTCTTGAAGTACTCCTCCCACCGACCCACAACGCCCGAAGTCGAGGTCAGCAGCGCACCATCCCCACTGCACTGCTTCCCTCCTGAGACGCCGGACGGTGGACCAGAATCTCCTCGAAGCCGTCCAAAGTCGCTCTCCATGGCCTCTCCAAACTCCTCCCATGCCCGAAGTTTTGCCTCAGCAACAACCGAAGCCGTTCCGCTTGGCCTGCCGGTACCTATCAGCTGCCTCCAGAGACCCACAGGACAAAAAGTCCTATAGGACTCCTTCTTCAGCTTGACGGCATCCCTCACCGCCGTGTCCACCAACGGGTTCGGGATTGCCGCCACGACAGGCACCACCACCTTGCGGCCACAGCTCCGTCAGCCGCCTCAACAATAGAGGCACGGAACATGGCCCATTCGACTCAATGTCCCCACCTCCCTCGGGACGGGTTGAAGTTCTGCCGGAGGTGGGAGTTGAAGCTACTTCTGACAGGGGACTCTGCCAGCCGCTCCCAGCAGACCCTCACAACACGCTTGGGCCTACCAGGTCTGACCGCATCTTCCCCACCATCGAAGCCAACTCACCACCAGGTGGTGATCAGTTGACAGCTCCGCCCCTCTCTTCACCCGAAAGTGTCCAAGACATATGGCCGCAAGTCCGGCGACACCACCACAAAGTCGATCATCGACCTGAGGCCTAGGGTGTCCTGGTGCCAAGTGCACATATGAACACCCTTATGCTTGAACATGGTGTTCGTTATGGACAATCCGTGACGAGCACAGAAGTCCAATAACAAAACACCGCCGGGTTCAGATCGGGGCCATTCCTCCCAATCACGCCCTTCCAGGTCTCACTGTCATTGCCCACGTGAGCATTGAAGTCTCCCAGCAAAACGAGGGAATCCCCAGAAGGTATGCCCTCTAGCAACCCTCCAGAGACTCCAAAAGGGTGGATACTCCAAACTGCTGTTGGTGCATACGCACAAACAACAGTCAGGACCCTTCCCCACCCGGCGGAGGGAGGCCACCCTCTCGCCCACCGGGTAAACCCCAATGCACAGGCTCCAGTGGGGGCAATAAGTATGCCCACACCTGCTCGGCGCCTCTCACCGGGGGCAACTCCAGAGTGGTAGAGAGTCCAGCCCCTCTCAAGGAGATTGGTTCCAGAGTCCAAGCTGTGCGTCGAGGTGAGTCCGACTATATCTAGCCGGAACCTCTCAACCTCGCGCACTAGCTCAGGCTCCTTCCCCTTCAGAGAGGTGACATTCCACGTCCCAAGAGCCAGTTTCTGTAGCCGAGGATCAGACCGCCAAGGTCCCCACCTTTGGCCACCACCCAACTCACACTGCACCCAACCTCCTTGGACCCTCCCATAGGTGGTGAGCCCATGGGGAGGAGGACCCACGCTACCTCTTCGGGCTGTGCCCGCCGAGCCCCATGGGTGCAGGCCCGCCACCAGGCGCCGCCATCGAGCCCCACCTCCAGGCCTGGCTCCAGAGGGGGCCCGTGACCAGCCCGGCAAGGGAAAAGTCGTCCAAGGTTTTATTCTTCATCAGAGGTTTATTGAACCGCTCTTTGTCTCATCCCTCACCTAGGACCAGTTTGCCTTGGGTGGTTCTACCAGGCATAAAGCCCCGGACAACATAGCTCCTAGGATCATTGGGACACGCAAACCCCTCCACCACGATAAGGTGACAGTTCAAGGAGGGGTGAATAATAAATGAAGAAGAAAAAAAAACGTGGAGAAAATATGCTTCCTCAGTGCTTTAAAAGCTTATTCTAAAATGTTACTGATTAGATCCTGCCAGATTTTGAAAAAGTTCTGCACAGATCCTCTAAGTATGAATTTGATTTTTTCCAGTTTCAAATAGTATATAACATCAGTTATCCACTGACTTAGAAAAGGAGAGTAAGGATTCTTACAGTTGAACAAGATTAGTCTACCTGCCAATAGTGTAATAAATGCAATTAGTTTGTTTGTCCTTCTCTACTTTAAGCCCATCTGGGAGTACCCCAAACAGAGCTGTTAATGGGTTAGGAGGGATTGTGACACCGAGGATGTCCAAAAGGCATTTAAAGATTTTGGTCCAGAATGATGTTAATTTGTTGCAGGTCCAGAACATGTGGTCCTGTGAGGCTGGAACTTGATTTCAACGTTCGCAGATTGGATCTTGCCCTGGCAACATTTTGGACAATTTTAAGCAAGACAGATGTGCTCAATATATAATTTTGAGTTGAATAATTGTATGCTTTGCACATATGGAGCTCTAGTGAATTCCCTGCATTGCTGCCTTCCACTACATTTCTGAGATGTTGAGTGAGAGATCCTTTTCCAACTGTCCTCTTGGATCTTTGAAAGGGAGGGACTCTAGAATGGTTTTATATATTGCAGAAATGCTGTCTGAGCCCTCAAGACTGATCAATATTTTTTCCGGCATAGAGGTAGGTGTGAGGTGAGGAAAACTGGACAGGGTCTATTTAACAAAGTTTCTGATTTGAAGGTAGTGAAAGAAATGTGTTGCTGGAAAGTTTAATTTGGAATGTAATCATTCGTAGGATGCAATGCCATTGTCTATGTACAGATCTCTAAGTGATTTAATCCCAAATGTTTTCCAAACATTAAAAACTGCATATGTTTGAGAGGGTGGAAAAAGGTGGTTCTCGTGCAGAGGTACCACAGTTAAAAGCTTCTTTATGTTAAAATGCTTCCTATATTGGTTCCATATTCTGAGTGAATTAGGCACAATTGGATTATTAGTATATTGGTGATAACTTGCATTTATTGGGGCACAAAGCAAGGAATATAAAGAAGTACTGCAGGATTTTATTTCTGTTGCGGACCAAGACTGTGTATGTTTACATGTTTGTGTCCATATCCAGTTTTTTATAGCTTGTATATTTGCTGCCCAGTAATAAAATTGAAAGTTAGGTAGAGCCATACTGCTTTACGCTTTAGGTCTTTGTAGGGTTGCTCTTTGGATACGTGGATGTTTTGAATCCCAAATAAATGAGGTTATGGTGGAATCTAATTTCTTAAAAAATATTTATTGATGTATATTGGAATTTTGAAATAAAAAGAGAAGCTTAGGAAGGATATTCACCTTAACAATGTTAATTCTTCCAGCTAAAGAGAGATGAAGGGTTGACCATCTATGCAAGTCTTGCTTAATTTTTTCCATACAGACAGCAAAATTTTGTTGATAAAGAGCTTTATGTCTACTTGTGATGTTTACCACTAGGCATTTAAACTGAAATGCGATGATAAAAGGGAAGGAGTCCAATCTAATATTGTGTGCTTGAGAATTCACTGGAAAGAGCACACTTTTATTCAAATAAATTCAGACCCTCTCAAGGAGATTGGTTCCAGAGTCCAAGCTGTGCGTCGAGGTGAGTCCGACTATATCTAGCCGGAACCTCTCAACCTCGCGCACTAGCTCAGGCTCCTTCCCCTTCAGAGAGGTGACATTCCAGACCAGACCAGACATCTTTTGAAATTCTGTAAGTGCTGTTAAGACTGCAGGCATAGTATTTTGTGGGTCTGATATATACAGTACCATATCATCTGCATATAGAGAAATTTTCCATTCAAGTTCTTCTCTGATAATCCCCTTTATCTCATAAGCATTTCTACAGTGAACTGCCAGTGGCTCAATGGCGATTGCAGAAAGCAGTGGTGACAAGGGGCATCTTTGTCTGGTACCATGTTCTAGTTTAAAGTAGTCTGAATTAACATTGTTAATACAAACTGAAGCTTCTGGATAGGTATACAGTAGTTTGATCTATGCACAAATGTTCAGGCTAAACCCAAATTTCTCCAATTTAGTGAAAAGGTAGTTCCATTCAATCATATCAAATGCCTTTTCTGCATCCAATGATAATAAAATCTCTGGGGTGTTTGACTTTGTGGGTGAATATATTACATTAAACAGGCATCAAAGATTGGAAGCTAAGTGTCAGCCTTTAATAAATTCAGTTTGATCTTGTGATATTACCAAAGGCATCACTGTCTCCATTCTTCTAGCTAGGACTTTGGAGAGTATCTTAATAGCATTATTCAGAAGTGAA
Source organism: Polypterus senegalus (assembly GCF_016835505.1). NCBI lineage: Eukaryota > Metazoa > Chordata > Cladistia > Polypteriformes > Polypteridae > Polypterus > Polypterus senegalus. The sequence goes on along the minus strand of NC_053161.1, from coordinate 23,409,782 downwards.
ATTGTTCTGTATGATGCACATTGTAATGAGTCCTTATTTTGTTTTGGAAAGACGGTGATTAATGCTTGGCGAAAGGTTTGAGGTAAAATTTTATTGTCTCTAGCTTCTGTAAATGTTGCTAATAAGAGGGGAGATAGCTGAGTGAAGAATTTCTTATAAAATTCAGCTGGGTAGCCATTGGGGCCTGCTGCTTTACCACTCTGAAGTGACTTTATAGCGTCTAGTAATTCTGTTAGCACCAGAGGTTTATCTAATTCCTCTGCACTGAGAATATCTAATTGTGGTATCTGTAATGCATCCAGAAATACCTTAGATTGTGTCTTGTCTTCTTGGATTTATAGTAATCTCCAAATTTGTGCATTATATTTTTATGGTCAATGATTTTATCTCTGTGTTGGTGATTGCTGGGATTACATTGCAAACTTCTTGCTTGTGGATTTCTTGAGCTAAAATCTTATTAGCTTTCTCTCCATGATCATAGTAAAGATGTCTTGATTTAAAAATGAGTTGTTCTGTTTCTTTAGTTGTCAAGAGGTTGAGTTCTGAATGCAGAGCCTGCCTTTTCCTATGAAAAGCCTCACTTGGACACCTGCCATGTTCTTGGTCTATTCTAATTTCATTGATTAGCTCTGATACTTTCCTGGTTTCCATTTTGTTTCTGAGGGAAGATATGAGATAATCTGTCTTCTTAAGAAGGCCTTCAGGGTTTCCCACAGTTTTCCTGCAGATACCTCTTAGGGTGTATTTGTCTGTAGAAAAAAGCTAATTTGCTTGGATATAAATTCTGTACAATTCTCATCTGCTAATAAAAGTGGGTTAAGGCGCCATCTGTGAGATGAGTATGTGGGGCATAATGATTTTCGCTTCAAGATCAAAGGAGCATGGTCAGAAATAACAATAGCATCGTACTTGCTAGATTTAATTGTAGGCAAGAAATTGTTATCTACAAAGAAATAATCAATTCTTGATTAGCAATGATGCACTGGTGAATAGAAGGAATATGCTCTTGAGTTTGGGTTTAGAAATCTCCAGGGGTCTGATAAGTTGTGATCAGTTACAAACTGTGTAATTGTCTTTGCAGTATTAGATGTCATCAACCCTGTGGCAGGAGACCTATCTAGGTCTGGATTTAAAACACAATTAAAGTCCCCAGCCATTATAATTTTATGAGTGTTCACATTGGGAAAAGATGCAAATACATTTTGCATGAATTCCCTATTTATCCTCCACATTGGGTGCATAAACATTTATCAAAATCACTTTACAGTTAAATACTATAAATTACCCATGACAATTATCTCCTTTCAGGATCAGATATTGCATCTGGTGCTACAAATGAGACTGTTCTATGTATACGAATTCCCACACCTCTAGTCTTCTTTGTAAAACTGGAATTTAATATTTGGCCAGTCCAGTCTTTTTGTAGCCAGAACTGATCCTTACTTAATAAGTGGGTCTCCTGTAAAAATACTGTTTTAGCGTTTAGACCTGTTAGGTGAGAGAATACTTTCTTTCTCTTTAATTTGTGATTCAGGCCTTTAACATTCCAGCTCACAAAGTTAACTGTCCTGTCATGGAGACATTGATTCTGAATTATTGATGTAATTTTGTAGTCTTAACTGAAACTTTTCCCAGGAGTTATTGCCATGAAGCCTATTGTTATGTTGGCACTTATCATTATAAGGATTCCCCCCACCCCCCCATTTTGCCTCCCCACTTGAGGCTGTATCACACTTCACAAAGTCCCAGTCCTCTGACATACCTAGAGACAGAGCACGTCCAAAACAAAACAAGCCCCCCAGCAGGATATGAGGATTAAAATTGAGATATGTATTTCCAATACAGTCGAAATACTATAAGCATAAAATATAGTCTTTAACAGTCTTGGAATAGTAAGATAGTAAACCCAGGAAATGGTGTTAAAAAGTGGCCCTGGATAAGCACAGTAAACACTAATACAATAATAACAATAACAATAAACCAAGGATATGATGTTAAAGTCTCCTTTTAAAAAAATAAAAAATTAAAGTTACTAATTTAATTTCTTCCACACATACATATATATATATGCGTGTAATTGTAATTAAAACATAAACAGAAAGTGGCCGAGAAGGGAAAAGAATGTATAATTACGGTACCAGTATCATTGCAAGCAGATCATATAGCTGGTAAGATCTTCTTTGCCATGCCATGACGGGGTGTGACTCACGATCACATTTCAGAAGAGTGTCTGGCTCAGTTTTCTTAGTTCTTTTTCTGCTTCCTCCGTAGTGATAAAGATATAATGCTTGCCTTGAATGTCCACTTTCAGTTTGGCAGGATACAAGAAGCTGTATCTGATCTCGGCTTTCCGTAATTGCTGTTTAATGTTGTAAAAACCAGCTCGTTTAGCAGCTATTGAGGTTGAGAAATCAGGGAAGATACAAATATGGTTATTTTCAAATATACTCTCTTGTTTCTGTCTGAGAAGTGACATTACGTTAAATTTAGATTGTAATTTCTTGAAGCGCACAACAAAAGTCCTAGGTTTAGAGGTATTTGATCCCTGTATGTGATAACTGCTGCTATCTCTGTGTCTGATTTAAAGTCCTCTCCAGTTATTTTTGAGAATAGTTCAGCTACGAATTTCACTGGGTTTGGATTTAAATGATTTTCAGGTAGACCTTCGATTCTAATATTATTCCTTCTGCATCCATCTTCCACAGAAGCAAGTCTGCCTCTGAGTTTTTGGCATTTGGAATTTGCAGCTGTTTCTTTTCTGTCAGCAGTGGATGCCAAATGTTCAGCTGTTTCAATTCGAGTGGTGAATGATTGCTTAACGTCTTCCAGCTGATCGCCAAGTGCTCTCAGTTTTTCCTCAAACTTAGATGCATTTACCTGAATGTGATCCTCAGTTTTTTCCAGTATACCTTTAAAAGCTGCTTCAAATCGATTATGTACACGTTTCTCCAAGTCCTTATTATCCTGCCGCAGCTCCTGCAGCTCCAGCCACAGCTTCTTGTTTGTCTTGAGCATACCAGTTATTTCTTTCTTTATATTTTTCTTGAGCTCATTTACGTCATGAGCAGTGGCTGTGGCCATTGTAGCGATCATTACCTTCAGTCCGGACAGAACATTTTGACTTTCATGCTCCGCAGGTGAAGCGCCAAGCCCTATTATAGCCGATGCTTCCGGCTCACGAGGAGTAGATGAAAGCACGGACTGCAAGGCCATTTCCAGTTTCAAGTGATACTCTGGAATTGAAGTGCATCACTTGCGCATTTGCTCCAATTTTCGCTGTCAACTGGAGATGATGCAGTGAAGCGGGGTCCTGGGAAGTCTGTGCTTTCGCCTGTCTGTTCCATGTCAATCTCTGAAAGTCTGTACCTTGAACTTGGACTTGATGCCTGTCTAAGCTTGGATGTAACTTTAGATTTATTTTCCTTTTCTTTCTGAGCCCCTTTCTTGTTGCTCATGTTCATATATGCTTGCACATACTGTAATAGAAACTTCTCGGGTTGGGTAAATACAGGCTACCTCGGAATAATAATAAATAAGAGAATAAATAACACTACTGCTCCACTTTAGACATCCATCTCCCTTAATGGACGAGACCGCACTTTTTAAAGGTTATTTGGATCATATTCTAAATCTAAATTCCAGGATCAAGAAGGGAGTTAACACTGCAAAGATTTGCTCTGCAAAGTGCTTATTTGTTGAGGTATGAACAAAGTACTGGTCGTTGTATGATAACCCAATTGGGACCCCCTACAAGGGAAATGGAGTCAGAAAGTGCAGCACTGTAGGAGACCCTTGGGATCAGTAGGGTGTGCTATTGGAGGAGGACCACAATACTTTGTCTACAGCTGAGAAGTGCTTCCTAGATGAGACAGAATGGCACAGGAAGCACTCCCAGTTTCAGCATTACAGGAAACCCACTGCCACACATGGACAAGTCAGAGTCGGGAGACAGTGGGCAAAACACAGCGGAGGTAGAGAAGGAGATTATTATAAAACAAGCGAATTGCATCCACTCACCCTAAAAGATTTTCATCAACTTAAAAAAAGTGCCTTCAATTAGATAACATGAATTATGCTAGTTCAGATTAAAAATATTAAGTGTGAATCATTAACTTAATTTTATATTGGAGGTTATACTTATACAGTGTATATATATATATATATATATATATATATATATATATATATATTAAAAACAGCAATGTTCCCAGTGTAACACGTTTTTAATATAAGGGTACACCACTTTTCGTATCAAATAACTTACTAATAACTTTCCTCATATGCTTTAAACAAAGAACCTGGTGAATTTAAGAAAAATGAAAATGAAATGAATTTATTAACTACATTCTTTGAACATATTATTCTATTCATACAGCATCAGCTATACATGAAACAATACATGCGTATATTTAGCCATTTTTTTTCCAATTCACCTATTAATTTGTGTGACTGTGTAATATTCCCAGCACTAGTTTTCACATTCTACATGTGGCCAACCAACCGAGCCACTTCCCTGACAGTGGCTCTAAATTAATGCATTGTGAATGAATGAGCCTAACTGCATGTATGAACAGCATGCAGAATTTATTTTTTCATAAACGATTATGTTCAAAAATTCCTATTCAACTATTTAGGGTTATTCAGTGTTATCCATTAAGGAATGAACCTGAAAGCATCATGTCTAAGTAGAGATTTATAGTCATAAAATTACTTTATTTGTTAAAATGATCTTCGTTGAATTCTGCAGAGCTAAAGGTTTGATAATGATGTCCACTAAAAACTTTGATTGGTTTGTACTCTTAAAAATGTACCGAATAAAGCTGTAAAGAAAAAAAAAAGAAAAGTACTTTATAATAAAGTTAAACATCAATGGGAATAGACTTAGAAATTGACTTTGTCAAATGATACATGAAAAGATAAAGAGCCTGCAGCAATAAATTACTGGGAATATATCTGAACTCATCTGGAAATTCTGGGTCAGTAATAGATGTAAGGCACCCCGGACTATTCTATTCACTTATGTTTCATGACATCCATTTACAAAAAAGTCATTTTTATTTCTTACTTTCTGAAAGCTTTATGGTTTAAATTATTTTGGCCTTATGTTTCCTTTTGATTTTATTGCTACATGGCAAAGTGCAACCTGTCGTTATATTTTTGCAGATATGGCATGCTGCCAAGAAAAAATCTGAAGAGAATCATATGGGAAGGACAGATCTTTTTTTTTTAGCAGGCATGTTTTCTTAAAAATCAGACAGATCTCTGGAAAAAAGCAATTGATTTTATTGTTCTTTTTTTTCTTTTTTAACAACAGTACTCAAATGAAATGTACTTTCACCTTCCGGAATGTATTTTTGTTTTATTTATAGCAGTACCTTGATATTTGTAATGCTATTTAAAGAGCACTGTTTGGAAGAAATACATTGGCTTACTTAGCTGATGAAGGTTTTGAAAGGCTTCTGTGGAAAATAAACAAATGCACTTTTGCTCTATAAATGTTTAAAAATTCTTTTAGGTTTGCTGTGGATACTAAAATATACTGGCAAAAGACATTTGTTCCATAATGAGTACAAGATAGATTGTTACCATATTTAAAACACCTAATGCATTCTGTAAGGGAATGTTAAAACACATTTTGGACACGGCAACTTCATTGGCAGGTTTTATTTAAAATAAGACTTAAAGCAGAACATTCTGTTTCAAGCATTCTAAAGCAGAAATGGCCATATAAATTATGGTGTAAAATACTTGAATTAAATTTATCAGATTATCATTCTAAGGTGATGAAAATGTAGTCAACTATGCCTGATTTAAAACCGGTTGTCATTCTTGCAGAAAAGACCCTCAACCAACTAAAGCCTCATTAAGGCAGGAACCTTCTGTAATATAAAACCAGGTCATAACAAGAAAAGCTGTTATTGTGTTATTATTTTTTTCAGTAATTACTAACTGGTAGATTACAAAGATGGAGCCAGAGAAATGGTTATGTAAGCCAAAGTGGTAGACACTGTTCAAGCTATATAGCAGTGTTATACCAGGCCAGGCCAGATATAAGGTGTCATCGACGACAGAGAGAATATCTTGTGGGATGAAAACAAATTGTATTTAGCTTGGTCTAGACCTGGATAACAAGGCTGTCCGACATTATCATACAGGTTACATTTAGCCAGAGGCTATTGGTGAGTTCATAGCAGAAGAATGGTGGTTTGACAGAGAAGAAAAATGCAGAGATGGATGTGAGATAAAAATCTGTATGTGTACTTGAGAGTTTTACTGGGCAGTAAGTAAGTATTGTTGTACTTATGTATAAATCAAAACAAGTTTTACCGAGAAAGTAAGTGTATTATCAAGGGATGCGTGAAGCCTTCAAGATTCATTACTAGACACACACACACATATGCAGATCCTCTTCAAACAGCTATATAGCAAGACACATGAAGGCTTGTACACCTTTTGGTTATGTGCAATGTATCAACCGACAATGGCTTACTTCCACCACACGCATTCATCTTTTTGAATTGTTACTTCTCAGCCTTGATAGGCCTTTCAGGTTGGAGAAAATGGCATCCTCCCCTGCCACATATTATTTCAATCACTATAGATAGACAAAGTATAAATAAAATATAGACTTGTAAAAGCAATGTGGTATTTATTAAAGTACTAGGGGGTTCGCCCCTTGCTCACTTCACTCACCAACCCCCCCCCCTCCCCCACGCCAGCAAGCGCTATGCGCCAGCCTCTTTGCATCTCTGCTGCTCGCGTTGTGAAGAGGGGGGCTAAACACACCCCAAGGAGATACGGGCACTCCTCCGGAACCCCCTTTTAAATGGTGATACAATGGGAAACAAATACAGTTTTTTGTTTAACTTCCTTTTCGCTTGATCAGCTGCTGGCTTGCTGCTGCTGCTGCTGTGCCGCGTGATCGGCATTTTGTGTTGCGCTTCAAACATTTAAAAGCCTGTACAGCAGCTGTCCTACTCTTTGTCTTTTATTTCTGGCCCTGGGCATGGTTAAATCGCTTAGCACAAAGTCTCATCTCGTGTGATCTGAGTTCTTGATATTTATATTTATAGTTTATAATTTAAAAATGGAATAAGAATCTGAAAATCTAACAACATCACATTAAAGTTTGATACATCTGAAAAGAATGATACCAAACATATATATGTAGGTTTTAAAATAAGCTAAAATTAAAGCGTGACAAAAAACGTCACATAAAATCGTTGCACTTTTAGGCTTAGGATTTTATATACAGAGAGTAGATAATAATACCAATAGAAGAAAGTCATGTCATTTTCTTATCTGTTTAATCCAGACCAGGATCAGAGGGGGTGCCGGAGCCTATTCCAGCTAGCATAGAGCACAAGGCAGGAATAAATGATTGCAGAGCCAGTACCGCCGCTCTCTATACGCAAAGTACGCAGTCTGCGTAGGGCACCAACTCCCAGGAGGGCACCATCCCAGCTGCTCAAAAAAATCATTTTTATATGTTATAATAATAAATTAATATTAATAATATACTGTACATATACAAATAAACAAAAATATAAACGTATATATTGCATTTTACGGAAAACGCAGAGTAGGCTAAGCACACGTGATGACGCGCGCGCCCTCATGTATTTACTTTTATTTGAATAAAGTGCTATTTTGGCCCCTATAGTAGGTGTTTTTTTTTATTATTTTATTTTTACTTCCGTAATATTTGGGGGAGGGGGCACAAAAAGGCAGAGGAGTAGCTTCAGTGATAGACTTTTGTCACTGTCCTGCTCCACTGACAGACTGAGGAGATCGTTCCTCCCCCACACTATGTGACTCTTCAATTCCACCCGGGGGAGTAAATGCTAACATTAATTTTATTTTAATTTTTTTCATTTTTATTACTATTTAATTTAATATTGTTTCTTTGTATCAGTATACTGCTGCTGGATTATGTGAATTTCCCCTTGGGAAAAATGAAGTATCTATCTATCTATCTATCTATCTATCTATCTATCTATCTATCTATCTATCTATCTATCTATCTATCTATCTATCTATCTATCTATCTATCTATCTATCTATCTATCTATCTAAAAGTAAATTTCTGCTTAGGGCACCCATTTGGCCAGCAGCGGCCCTGTGCAGAGCAAACATACACCTACATCCACATACCAAACACACACTAAGGTCAATTTACCATTGAAAATTCACCTAACATGCATTGTCCTTGGACAGTGGGAGGAAACCGGAGCACCCAGAGGAAACCCACACAGACACAGAAAGAGCACACAAACTCCACACAGGAAGGACCTGGGGCACAATCCCTGCAATCCTTATGGAGAGGTGCAGTGCTATCATTGTGCCACCATGCCACCCTAAAAGAAAGTATAAAACAAAATAAAAGGAATAAAAAAGTCTGGATATATACATATATTGTTGAAAAAGCTTACTGAAAATTAAAGTCAAGGGTGGATGTAGTGGCTTTTTTAATTTAGCAATTGGCATGATGCATAAATTCATGTTCTCCTATGTCCAGATGAAATGATCACCCTCTCTCGACACCTGTTGCTTCTTATGTCTTTGCTCCATGGTCCTTCAGGCATCCCATGTGGGGTTCCAGGACATGTGACATTACTCACATGTGACTGGCTAGCTATTCTGGATTTTGGTGACTCTGCTGAAAAGCTTTGATCATGTGCATATTTGTAATGGTTCCATTCTTTTTTCACTATGGTTCCATTCTTTTGTTACTATTAAGTTGTAAACTGATTGAATATTGTAGACCATAAATTACTTAGATAACAAAAGAGATGCATTAAAGTTATAAATTACTGGTACAATAAAGGAAAAGTGTATGAGAGGATGATTTCAGTGTAAATTACCCCTGAACCTTAGTTGAATTACCTTAAGGGTCATGTAAATTCCTTTTTAAAGTTTGTTCCTTTTGTCACACACATGCACATGGGAAACGGTTTTACGGGCTCAAATAATGTCGTTTCTCATCTGAACCCTGTCGGTGCTGTCATCTGATGCTTTCTCCCTTTGCCCCGCTACAGAACAGCCAAAGAACCCTCCCAGTAAGGTTGTTTCTGGGCTACAAATCCTGCCTCCTGATGACATTACAGTACTTCCGCCTCCCAGAATCCCCTTCCTAATGACATTACTTTTGGTTCTGGTTCATGATATCCCACCTCTTCCTGTCTACTCCATATAAATAGAACTGCCAACACAATGTTAGTCAGTAAAGTCGTTGACTCATGTCTGTAAAGATGTGTTTATTTTTTTGCTTATATCTCAGTATACAAGGTGACCATCCCCATACTTTTTTTCTGCCTCCAGCCTATTCTATTACACTTTGTAGTTCATCCAGATTTGTTTGAGAAAAATAAAACTTAATGTAAGCAGTCTGTAGTTTCAAAATAATGAAGATTTAATTCTCTGGAATGGTAAGTAAGTATGTTAAATAGTTCTGTATCAATCAGTGTGAGGGGTTTTACTGGGTAGGTAGGTAAGTATGTCTGATACCTCCATATCAATCAAATACTACATATGTACTTTATATTAGCTTATTACTGCTTGGTGTGCATTATTCATGTTACATCATACTTCAGTGAATACATTCTACATGTGCATATATTGAAGTATCGTTTGCATTAAGTAGCTTGAATTAATGCACTGCCAATATGGGCCTAATGGAGGGCCATGCCAATTGCCCTGGGTAACTCTTTGCAATTAGCAGATGCGACTCCAATACATGACAGCAGATTCATCACAAATTATGCCTGATGTGGGCTTAACTAGCATAATGTGTGACCAGGTATTTAATGCAGCGATATTTTTGTGGAAAAATAGGTATGGTTTTCTTCATAGATAGCAGTATTTTATTACATTTTATGGGGACATGGCCAGTGGTTACCAGAAGACAGAGGAAGTTTAGTCTTCATGGAATGGCAACAGTTGACTGAGAAAAAAAACACCTTATTCTGTACTCTTTAAATTTATATTTAGAGATAAATCATCCTTACTTTATGGAACTTCCACCTAACCGAGAAATGCCTCCAACCTGTAGTGTGGTAACACTGGAAGTACTTCCAAGTTTGGCGTAAAGGAAGCTGCTTGACCTCATCCAGGCGAGTCAAAGTTAGGAGAGGTGCTGGAACAGGAATTGTGTCAGTGCTGTTTTTGTGCATTACTTGTGAAGGTATTTCTTAAAATAAATTATTCCTATATATCTAATCATTTTCCTCTGATGATGACACCTGAAAGATGTTGAAAGCACAGAAATAAAAGACTATTTTAAGGCACGTGATTAATTTTTTCTCCCTTTGTGGATTATCTAACTTTAATTACATCTTGCTAGTACCAGGTTGGACTTCCTTTTGCATTCAGAACTGCCGTAATTCATCAAGGTGCTAGAAACATTCTTCAGAGATTTGGTTCATATTAACATGACAACATCACGCAATTGCTGCAGATTTGTCGGCTGCACATCCATGATGCGAATCTCTTGTTCCACCGCATCCCAAAGGAGCTCTATTGGATTAAGTTCTGGTGACTGTGGAGGCCATTTGAGTACATTGAACATATTGTAATGTTCAAGAATCCAGTTTGAGATGATTTGAGGTTTGAGACTTTCTACTGTAAGTAACTATCAGAAGATGGGTACTCTACAGTTATAAAGTGATGGACATGGTCAGCAACACTACTCAGGTATGCTGTGGCATTTAAACAATGCTCATTTGGCAAAAAGGGGCACAAAGTGTGCCAAGAAAATATCCCTCCATACTATTACACCACCACCTCCACTTGGAACTGCTGATACAAGGTAGAATGGATCCATGCTTTCAAGTTGTTGTCACCAAATTCTAACCCTACCATCCGAATGTCGAGGCTTATCCGACCAGGCAACGTTTTTCCAAACTTCTATTGTCCCCAAGCTCCAAACACAACTATACAAACACAGTCCCAAGTTTATTTTATAAACACCTCCTGAAAGCACCAAAACATGAGTTATGTCTTCTATTCTTCCACAGTCACTTCGCCTTTCTCTAGCACACTACCCTTCTTCAGTTGAGTGTTGCCTTCCTTCCTCCCAGCTCCAACTTGCCTGGACAAAGGTCCCTTTTATTGATGATCCAGAAGTACCTCAGGTGCCATTGCTTCACCCATTGGAAGCACCTCCGGGTCATGTGGAAGTCCCAAATATTAGGGAGTGTATCCCCGTGCAGTGCCTTCTTGCAGCACCCCCAGACTCAAGCTGGGCTGCATTAATGGACTACAATTCCCAGCATTCCCTGCTGGTGTCCGAATGGGCTCCAATATCCAGGGCTGCTGCCATCTAGCATCCTGGGAGATAGAATGGCCCCCAGAGACAGTCCTTTCTTGTCCTTCTCTTCCATCCCGGCCAGGAAAGATACCATAGGTATCACTGGTCAGGGCACCTATCCACCTACCTGCATTTTCCCATCCAGCTAAAGGAACTTCTTCTTTCCTGGTCGGGACACCTGTCCATCCACATAGTGCCCACAGTTCGGATAAGGAACCCCCATCCCCCTCTCTCAGTCAGGATGTCTGACCATCTGCTTGGGGTTTCTGAAAGGATGAAGTTCAGAGTACAGTAATCCCTCCTCGATCGCGGGGGTTGCATTCCAGAACCCCCCGCGATAGATGAAAATCCGCGAAGTAGAAACCATATGTTTGTATGGTTATTTTTATATATTTTAAGCCCTTATAAACTCTCCCACACTGTTAACATTATTAGAGCCCTCTAGACATGAAATAACACCCTTTAGTCAAAAGTTTAAACTGTGCTACATGACAAGACAGAGATGACAGTTCTTTCTCACAATTAAAAGAATGCAAACATATCCGTCAGGAGCAGAGAATGTCAGAGAGAGAGAGCAAGATAAAAGCAAACAATCAAAAAATCAATATGTGCTTTTAAGTATGCCGAAGCACCGTGATAAAGCGGCATTTTGTAGAGGAACGTCCATATCCTCTAGGCAAACAGCCCCTCTGCTCACACCCCTCTTTCAGGCGCAGAGAATGTCAGAGAGGGTGAGAGAGAGAAAAGCAAATAATCAAGCACAGCGCGGGAAGCATATCTTATATCATTGAGGAGTTTTACTTAATACGTAATACGTGCTCTGATTGGGTAGCTTCTCAGCCATCCGCCAATAGCGTCCCTTGTATGAAATCAACTGGGCAAAGCAACTAAGGAAGCATGTACCATAAATTAAAAGACCCACTGTCCGCAGAAATCCATGAACCAGCGAAAAATCCGTGATATATATTTAGATATGCTTACATTTAAAATCCGCGATAGAGTGAAGCCGCGAAAGTTGAAGCGCGATATAGCGAGGGATTACTGTATTACATTCATAGGTCTGAATCGCAATTTGATCATTTACACTTGTGTTTGGTCGGCCGGTCGGGAAATATCCACCTAAATAATCTGATTGTGATTCAGAACTAAGAAAGTAATATGCTTTATACATAATATATATATGTGTGTGTGTGTGTGTGTGTTTACAGTATGTACAGTGTGCATCACATGCTATTGTTGTACTCAAATTATGCAAACTTAAGTTTAAATTTGAAAGTCAGTCATTTTCTAACCCACTTTGTCCAGAACAGGGTTGTGGGGGTTGCTGGAGTTTAACTGAAATTTAAAAGTAATAGTTACATAAAATTATAAACAATGTAATTAATAGTATCATGTTTAGTATTTGAAGAACTGTTTACAGTATAAGGGCTTTTTCAGAAGCTGTGGAATACATCTACAAGCTTTCTTTATAATATATATATAATTTATTTTGCTGCTGGCACCGAAATATGACATTGAAACCCTCCATTACCATTTGTATCACTGTGCTTATTGCAGGACTGTAGGTCATCTGCAAAAAAACAAAGTAATCTGTTCAACAATAATGTGTCTTGAAACAGCTGTGGATTTCCTGACCTGACAGGTTAAGGATGTGTTTTTTTTTTTTGTCTTTTTTTTCACAAAATGTGCTCTGTGCATAGAGCTTATTTAACACCCATCTTCTAATACCATATTTAAAAGCATTACCTGCTTATTTTGCTTTTTAAATAATTTTTGTTTGTGTAACCTTGTTTGTTGTAAAATCAATACAACCTTATTTTGACAAATTAAACATGCTACTATGTTGCCTATTATGTCTATGATGCACTAAGAAAAGTAAGTGATGTATCCACAAGGGATAGTGTGACCAAAATGGGTTTTCCTCTAAGAACAATTAAGTAGAGCCCTCCTTATTTAAAGTGTTGAAATATATTAATTACTGTATATATTGTACATTCAGGCTTCCATAAACAAAGAGGCAGAGCCTAAACATATATGGTAGATTGGAAGAGAACAATTTATTCTCTTTGACAGCTGGTTAATAATTTGGAAGCCAATTACAGCATCTTTTTCCCCTCCAGTTTTTCTTGCTTTGATTAAACACAGATCCAAATGTATACTTGTGGTTTGAAACAACAGGGGGTCATACAAAACAATAAGCAATATTTGGGATGCAATATGAGTATTTAAAAATCCACAGATGCCCCAATAAACCTAGCTGCTAAGAGTGGATTACATATTCAACAAACATTGCACTCTAATTTTCAGACTGCAGTTCATAAGTTGCCTTGAGCTACTGTATCTATTTGTTTTTTGTAGCTGGCCATCAACATATCAGTTCAGCTTATTATGCAGCATGTTGCTTTTAAAGAAAGAGCATCGCTTAACAATGGGTTTCCATTTCAAGTGTCAACTAAAGCCAAATACTCATTTATACTAAACAAGGCCTAATGGTTTATTTAAAAAAAAACTTTTATATGGAAGCTGCGATGGTTTATTTAAAAAAAACTAACCTTAACATATACATTTTATATGGAAGCTGCTCAGGGTTGAATGAAACAAATGGGAGGCCAATAGAGAGTCCAGATTTAACTGATCAATTAGCACATTTGTTATAGATAACATCCTTAAGAAACATTATGTGCACCATCTATTTATAAGAGCCGTTCTGTTTTTGGAAGTCTTTTAGCACATTCTAGTATAAGCACATAGCTTTTGATGATGTGCAGGCACCACTCCATACACAATGGCACTGATTAAAATGTCCATCCATCCATCCATCCATCCATTTTCTGCAGCTTATCTGGATCTGGGCTACAGGGGTAGCAGTCTAAGCAAAGATACCCAGACATTCCTTTTCCACGACATCTCCTCCAATTCCTCTGGGAAGATACCGAGGCATTCACAGGCCAGCCAAGAGATATAATTTTTCCTGTGTATACTGCGTCTGCCTTAAGGTCTCCTTCCAGCTGGACATGCTCAAAACACCATTCCAGGTAGGTGTCAAGGAGGCATCCTAATCAGATGTTCACATCACCTCAACTAATTCTATTTTGAGCTCCTCCTGAATATCTGAGTTTCTTGCCATGTCTTTAAGGCTGAGCCCCAACACCCTGTGAAAAGAAAACTCATTTCTGCTGCTTGTATCCATGATATAGTTCTTTTGGTCACTACCCAAAGCTCATGGCCATAGGGATTGGAAGGAATTCAGATTGACCAGTAAATCGAGAGGTTCACCTTTTTTGGATAAGCTCCCTCTGACTGGTATCCTGCTCTGATTCTTCTGTCGAACTCCTGAGATACTTAAATTTCTTTGCTTTAGGCTGCATCTCATACCTAAACCAGACAGGGCAGGCCACCCTTTTGTGGCTGAGAGCCATGTCCTCGGACTTGAAGGTACTGATCCTCATTCACTTCACACTTGGTTGCAAACCGCCCTAGAGCGTGTTTAAGGTCACAGTCAGATGAAGCCAGCAGGACCACATCATCCACAAAAAACAGAGACACGATCCTGATTCCTCATTCATCTGATTGTTGGCTCATTTGCTGTTTTTCATTGGTTGTTCTCATTACCTTTGCATAGGAATTCTGTCCATAAATATTATGTACAGAATCAGGAACAGCTCATGCAGATATATATTATTTCTTTTATCAATTTAAAAGGTTTTTCTTCATGATAACACTATTTGAATGTTAGGGGAAGACTGTATTTTGTAAGGTGAGGGAGGCTGTGATCCAGTGCAACGTGACTGTCATTATATACCTTTTAAATGAGACAATAGGAGGCATCTTCTGACTCCCTATATGTTCCCAGCTGTGAGTTTTAAGAGTAACGGATTTCCTTAATCACATTGCTTTATCTTTTGTTTTATGTTTATAGTGATAATTATTTCGACAGTTTCTGTGCTATTTTTATTTTTAGTTCTGTAGTGCAATGGAATCTTGATTGACTACTAAAGTCTCTCTCAGTTATTTTTGTAAAGCACTATTTGCTTTTGTAATACTGTAAGTATCTTTTTGTGTGCTGTGTGGTATTGAATAATAGCTAATTATTTTTGATAGATTTTTTTCTTGCGTGGTTTTCCCTAATTATATAAACCTTTACTATTTGTCATGACAACTTCTGAGATATCAGCACAAGAACAGAATAACCTTGTTAACTATAACATAACAAAATTCACTGGTAAGGCATGAACACGTAAAACATGAATTTGTTTGAGACACTGAATGGGCTTCCTTAGAAAAAGCCTACAATTTCCATTGCTTCTTATGACCCTTAGTGGCAGGGTACCTGAACTCTTGAGATCAGCTGCCTATGTCACAAGCCTTGCTATGGAAGACTACCAAAATACCATCTAATGAGGTTATTAGTGCATTTAACTCCTGAGTCACCAGATAACATTGAACCATTTTCCTATTTAGGAAGAGTTCCATATAATTCTGTAATACATTATTAAATTTAGATTAATGTCACTAAGTTAAGATTACGATCTATGGGTTTTGTGAAATGTGTCTTCAAGAATAAAAGACTTTAGTGATTTGCCAATGAAGTAGCCACCTACTGAAAATTAATGAGCTTTAGTATTTTTTGTGCAAGATCTTGTCTTTCTTTTGTTTAACTCTTTAGCTTTTCATATCAGAGGTCAACTGTTGAATCACTCCCTTTAAATAGCATTGACATTTTTCAAAAGTTAGCCTGATTACCGAAAGTTTCCAATGACCTGCACCATAGTTAGTTTCATCCTTCAGAATACCTACATGAGAAAAAGCTTTTGGACCATACAGCAGCGAGACCCTTCCATCTAACACAATTCAATGCTACATCTTCTGCATGGTCTTCTGCATGGACTAAAGTTGTTCCTGCTTGTTAAATCTTCCCAAAATGTTATTCTCCACAACTACAATTATGACAGTATGGAACCCAGTCCTTTCTGGAAGCTTCTCAGTAGGCATTCATATCACATCTCACCCACTGCAGTCTTGAACACACATTGTTTTAGCATGTCCCTGAAAGTCTTCATTTATAACGTGATCTTTCCAAGATATGCTAAGAATTGTTCTGAGACATCTTCTATGGAAATCCTCAATACATTTGGTTATACTTGCTGGTTTTTAAAGGTTTCACTGCCATACAGGAGAGTAGACACAGGTTGATTGGGATAGTTTGGTTTTGATTGCCCAAACTGGTCAAAAGCATTGAAACATTGCACATGCTTTACCCGTCCTAACCTTCATGTCTAGCTCAGCTTCGGTATCACATACCATGATGTTGTCCAAGTAAGTGAAACTGTTAACATGATCTATGGGATTGTGATGTAGCTTGATGTTTAGCTGAATATCTATCCTGTGATGGTTTTCAATTCAGTATCACTGATTATTAGGCTGACTGTCTTGGCAGTGTTTTTGTGAGGCAAGGTACAGTATGTCAAGTTTATCTGTGACAGTAAACTAGACCTTATGCCAACTGTGGTGTCTTGTCTTCATCATGATAAAATACAGTAAAATGAGAAATTCAAATGGAGATAACTATAACTGTAACTATATAACAGAATTTGGTTGTGCCACAACCAGTTCTAAAATAACAGCGTGAATGATTATACAGTGCCCCAGGTATGCTGTACAATTTCAGTATTTACCACAGTGAATCACAGTGAACACTGACAAAAGCCTTTCAGAAGTCTATAAAGTTGATGTATCTCAGGAGGTTGAACTCCACACTTTGCTCTATGGTGTTTCATAAAGTAAATATCTGGTTGATCAGATTGAAAACTGGCTGGTTCATCTAATAGAACTTTTATCTATTTCAGATTTAAATCAGTTCAGAATGACTCTGCAAGACACCTTATCCAGTACATTCAGTAATGCAATTCCTTTCCAATGTTACTGTCCTGTAAGTTGCTGTTTTCTGGTAAGTGGACAATCATTCCTTTTTGCCATTCATCTGGAACTGTTTCCTTTTTAACACACCAAGTTGAAAATATGGATAAACTAAGCTGTAACGTCAGACACATCATTTTCAACAGCTCAGCTGTCAATTCATCTAGATCAGCGAACTTGTTGTGTTTAAGTTTACTTATAGCATTAGCTGTCTCTTGTGAGGAAATATCATCCATCTTGATGATAAGCTGATGAGACTGGGCTTCTGGGTCAAAGTCAAATAGTGCATTTGGTGTTGGCTGATTCAGTACTTCACTGAAATGCTCCATCTAGCGACTGTTTTGTTCTGCAGCAGACATTAATTGTTCACCATTTTGACATTTAATTGAGATATTTCCTGAGTTCAAAACAAACGATGAGATGCCTTTAATTCTTTTGCATAATGTTTTGGAGTTATTTTGATCTGAACCTACTTGGGTCTCTGTCCCCTTTCTTGCTATCCACTGGACTTCCTGGTGGCTTTTATCAGGTTTCTTTATGAGCATTCCAGTTGTAATATTATCATTTCTTGTAGCGGAGGTTTGAAATAATCTGATGTCACTATTACTGTAAAATATATAGCCTTTTACAGGATAGGGTCGCTGGCCCTATGCCCAACTTTCCTCCTTTTGCAGTCTGGCTTGGGACAGAATTTGGCTGTGTTTATGTGGAACTTTAGTATATTAAAAATGTATTCTAAGTAATACTTTTTGTATGTGGAGGTTAGTATACTAAAAATGATTACTGAATTGACATGGAATTTGGGCAGATGTTAAAACAAACATTATTTTCATGTGAAAAAGTAAGGACATTGTTACTATATATTACAATTTGTTTGTTGTTGAATGGTTGCCCTACCAAAATCTTTTTTCTCTACACTGTGCAGGCCAGAGCAAGGGTTAGATATCCATTCTTCACACATTACTCAGCTCCATCTCCAACCACAGCTTATTAAATCTTCCTCTAGTCTTCATCCTCTCCACCTCCATCATGGGGCATCTTTTTACCCAATCATCTTTTGCCTTTTGCTCTGCATACCTAAGCCACCTTAGTCTGCTTCTCCTCAGCACAACACCAATTGCCTCTGCACCAAGCCTTCCTGTGCATTTGTACATTTCCCTCACTCTGTGAATTGTGTCTTCAAGAATAATAGACTTTAGTGATTTGCCAATGAAGTGGGGACCTAGAGAAAATTAATGAGCTTTAGTATTTTTTGTGTAAGATCTTGTCTTTCTTTTGTTTAACCCTTTAGCTTTTCATATCTGAGGTCTACTGTTGAGTCACTCCCTGTAAATAGCTTACTGAAAGTTTCCAATGACCTACACCATAGAATACCTACAGGAGAAAAAACATTTAGAGCATAGAGCAGCGAGACCCTTCCATCTTACACAATTCAATGCTATATGTTCTGTATCACTCATTCTAATCTCTGTTCTTTCCCACATTGATTTGTGCACATTGATTTGTGTTTTTCCTTCATCTGCCATGTCTCACTCCTACAGAGAATATGACTTGTCCCTCAGAACTCATAATGTTTTTATTCCAGTGCTAGAAATACTTCTTTAGAAGTATATGTAGCAGAACCTCCTACTTTATCCAAGACAACTCCAATGTTTCATAACAAAAGCACAAAACAAAATGGTGAATGAGTGACATCAAATATGTAAAGATGAAATGTATTGCAATACGAAATAATAATGAAAAATGGAATCTCTTGAAGCCCAAATAAATTATGAAAAGCTTCATCTGAAAACAGAATTTTCATGAAAGTCTTTTTTTTTCCATTGCTGCAATTGTTAAAAACTATAAGGAAATATCATAGTGACTAAAAGTTTTTAAATGACAGCTGTCTTGAAGAAATAAATGCACAAAGCTTTGACAATATGGTGTCACCAAAATAACGATAAACTGACATGGGATTGGCACAATATTGCTGTAGCTGTTATGTTATCTGTCTGTGCTCTAATAAGTTGCATCAAATGACATTTTTGCTTTAAACCAATTCGTGTTTTATGTTGGCATTCAATTTTATGGAATTACCTTCTTAAAAATGCAGTTTTCTGCATTTGTTTCCATCTACTAGATTTTGTAAGCCCTATTCAAGCAATGGATCTGCTGGTGGTGGTAAGGTCAATCTGAGATGTCCATTAAACACAGAAGACTGGGTTTCGACAGTTGGGAGCTGTAGCGTAAAGTCTGATCATTCTAATCACCCTGCAGCTTTTTCATCTATAGCATCCGTAAGAAGAAGCTCCACTCTCCAGACCTGTATACTGCAGATGCGTACAGTTGGAAATACTGAGAAAATCACATTGCAGTTTGTGTTTCCTCTCTACTTGATGGATATTTTTTAACCGTATCAATTTTTTAGCAGTACACCAATGAAGCAAAGAAAATTTCTGTGAGGTTTAACTGGCCCCTGTTTTTTCCATACTGACTCAGAAACAGTGGCATTTCTAATCAATGGTTCCTTATTTAGGAACTCTTTCAATCCATGATATTAATCTAGACAAGCATTTATTGCACTTAATGAAATGTGGCTCCCTTTTAATGATACAGACACCATGACCTTCAAGTTTTACTCATTTTCATAACACTCAGTATGCATTCTTGAATTTCAAGTTGTTGCCATCTGATCTGGAGTTTTCCTCCTTTAAATACCTGGTGGCTGGCTTTACTGCCTACGTTTCTTTAAAGATCTCTGTTACTTACCAGCCTCCTGTGGCAGGCAGCAACTATGCCTTTTTAAACAAATTTTATTCCTTCCTCTGATTTTAATGAATTAATGGTTTCTTTTAAATTTGTTCAAGTTGTTCACGATCCTGGTTACAAAAAAGGAAATATTTTAGATTTTAATTCATATTAGAAATATTAACATATCAGCTGTAACTAATTCAGATGAATTTCTGCCCAATCATTTTCTAGTACAAAGTAAAATCTGTCTGTTACAGAAGTTTTCCAAACTCTAATCTAATCAGTAATTCAAATCCTCTTCAATGTATGGATGTAACAGAGTGCCTTGAACATTACAACAAGTCTTTATGGGCTATATTAAAATTGTACATGTTAAGTCTATTATTATAAGACATTCTAGATATTATCCTTGGGTCACAAATAACCTTAAATTTGCATAAATCTTAAAAGATTTGGTGTTCTACTCACTTGGACATTCACAATCATCTTTGGGGAGATAATTTAAAAATGTATAGGAGTCTGGCTAATAACTATTCTACATTTATTTCAGAAAATCAATTGAATCCTCACTTTTATTCTCCAAGATAAACATTCTTCTTTCTTCTCAAAAATCATATACATATATAGTCCTTGTTTTATCTGATGCCACCTGTCAATTTAATGAATTCCTTTACAACACTCTACAACTTGCATCTACTATTTAAAAATTGTCTAGTAAATAACTGCTCCCTGGACCACATTCATTCTTAATTCTTCATGAAGTGTAACTGATGTTTCTAAAACCTTTTATATTTTATTTGGTCAATTTGTTAAGTTCATCTGGTGTCGTACCTTATAATTTCAAAACTGCACTATTTTCAGATTTTCCTAATTATCGTCTTGTCTTTCATCTTCCTTTCCTTTTGAAAGGTTTGGAAAAATGAGTTGCAAACCTAATTACTTTATTGCTTGTCAAGCAACTGTCTTTTTGAGCAACTTCAATCTGGATTTCTAAAGGCTCATAGTTCAGAAATTACATTAGTCCAATCCAGGTACTGAATGATTTGCTGTTCAAGCATGATACTGTATCTTGTTCTGTTGTGCTTCTGCAGGATCTTTCAGCTGCATTTAACACTGTCAATCATCAGCTTCTGCTACATCCCTTGGCATCATGCGTTGGAATATCAGGCACCGCTCTGAAATGTATTTGTCACATCGGGGTTAATATAACGCTGTGAATAATTTTAAATCTGCAACTCTTTGCTGTGGTGTACCTCAAGCTCAATATCAGACCCTGTTCTATTTCTTGTATATAGTATTTCCTTTGTGGAAAAGAATTTATAATGCAGGTTTAAATTCAATATTTATGCCAATAACATTCAACTTTATCTGTTGATGAATAAGGTTGCCTTCACTGATCTTAATGTACTTTCTAACCGTTTCAACTAAATATTCTCTTAAATTAGCTTACTTTTTTTTGTTTCTAAATGTGAACAACACTTGAAATGCTATGTGTAGGACCAGGTTAAAATGTGAAAGCCCCATTTAACAATTACTTAATTTTAGGTAATATTAAAATTCATTTCTGCCCATCCATGCAGAATCTGGGCATGGTATTTGATTCTGAACTCAGTTTTCATGCACAAATAAAAAACAGTTGTAAATCTGTAAATTTCCATTTAAGGAACATCACAATAATGTGTCCTTATCTTAGTTTTCACTGATGCTAAATTACTAATTAATGCTGTTATCCTTTCTCCTTTGGATTATTGCAATGCTTTACATAGAGGTTTCTAAAACAATCTATGTATTATCTGCAAATGGTACAAAATTCAGCTGTGCACCTTCTAACTGCTACTAAGGAATGTTCCAGCTTAACCCAGGTTTAATGCAGTTTGCATTGACTTCGAAATGATAAACATATCATTTTAAAATTTTGCTTTTAATCTTCAAGGCACTAAACAATAAATCTCCCTCATATTTATTCACTTCTCTGTTCTGCCTCTCTCCACTGACATTTATCTTCTTATCGCAAAAAACAGGTATAAAACCTTTGGGGCTTTAGCTTTCAACCATTATGCTCCTTAGAAATGTTCAGATCAAAATTTAAGGCCTTTATATTTGAACAGGCTTTTAATTTCCAGTTAGGTATTTTAGTATATTTGTGTTCATTTATCTCTCTATATATAAAATCCAACGTCTGTTTGTCTGTCCACTTTTCATGAGAGAACTGCTTAATGAATTTAGATCAGGTTTTTTTCTATAATGTGTTTGAACATTCCAGGTGATTTTGCGACTTCTCTAATTACACTATGTACCATAGTTCACGGTACCAATTTCTTTGCTCGAATCGGAGAGACATGCAGTGGGCCAAGGGGAGAGGTGGGCAGTGCCCTCCTCACTCATGTGCAGACCTCGGGGCATGTACCTCACTACCGCTTAGCTAGCGAATAAGAGAACTACTTAACGGATTTATTTCGGGTTTTTTCTATAATTTGTTCGAACATTCCAGTTAATTTTGCATTAAGAATCAGAGTTCGCTTGCAGGAATGATATATTCGCACTAATCCGAGACAGAGGCTGTGGGCTGAGGGGAGCGGGAAGCATGACGTCAGGAGTTAGGAGCCAGGCAGGGCCCTCTTCACTGTCCTTTTCACTAATATGTGGGAGGAGCCATGGGGCACGGCTAGTGTTTTATATTTTTATTTCATTTTTATTTCTTGTTTTATTTTACACAGTTATGTTTTATTGATTGTTGTCTTTTAGTATGTTTGCATTTTATGTGTTCTTATGATGTTAAGTGCCTTAGACATTTTCTGTGTAAATGGGCAGTGAAATAAAATCCTTGATAAAAATAATTTAAAATAAAAATAAAGGAGTATTACTTAAACAATCAGTTTTAACTAAAACACCAGGGTTAAAATGAAGAATTGAAATTATTAGACACCATAAAAGATGGACAAGATATTCACTGTCTGCAGCGTGATAGCAGTCTGGGAAAAACCAGTTACTGCTAGAATAAACTGATAGACTGCTCAGATACAACAGCTGCAAGTTACCTGAGGCTCTCAGTGGGCAGGTAGGCCACACAGGCAAAGAAGAATGCCTTATCTGTCAGTTGATGGTGGCTGGAAGCTGCTCATTCAAGCAGTAGTGGTATAATCGTAGTGTCAATTGGACTAGAATAAAATAATCAATGCTGTACTTGATGGGTGATTGGAAAAAAAGCAAACGGCTTACAGAAAATGGTCAACCAGGTAAACTGGACTGGAGAGCCACCATTCAGTGATACAAAGGAAAGCAAAGAGAGACTGGAGAGTTGCTTCTTAGAAGAATAGGATTAACTAATAATAAATAGGCTACTACTAATACTAAGAAAAATGTGTACAACTCCACAGATACCAAAAACCAAACCAAAACAAAGCTGTGTTTTTCATCACTAGAATACCTACTCACTCCAGGGTCATGGTTCTCATGCCAAAAGATGAAATAAAAGGTGATTGTTTTCTTTTCCTTAGTTTTCTTTTTAACATTAAGGATATGCTTCCTTCAATTTAAAAAAACAATAATTATCGTATTTTTTCACTTACACTTTTTCTTAAATTTACTTCTCAAGCAAAAAAAGACATCTGCTTGCAATCTCTATATATGATATATGATCTGTGGCTTAATGTGTTATTGCACAAGGGAGTATCAGTAATGCCTTTTTCTAAGAATTCCAAAATTATCTATATGAGAATGTTCTGAATACAGCTCATGCAGCTTAATTTTCTCAAGTATTCTGTAAGTATGTTATTGAGTATTAAATTGAACAAAGTCTGCTCTATGCCCCTTTTTGATTTTCAGCTTAGAATTAGTGCTGTTGTGGCTTTTTTTATATTACTGTGGGAAGAACTGCATACAGTACACCAGATTCATTAGCAATTCCAAACATAAAAGCAATAGATTTTTATTCAACGGACACTATGAACAATGCTGCACATCATCTCCATGACACAATAACACTGAGTACTTTCAGCCAACAAATTATTCAGCAGAATTGTGCCAGGAAATGCTACTTTGACTCCTTTATACCAAAAGCAATACGCCTGCATATTGCCTCACTGTGACTGGGATTCCCAAGTTAAACGTTTTCTTTCTTTTTAAATTTTTCTTTATTTTTTTTTGTCATTCTGGTGTGTGTTCAGACCAGAGTGTGTGTTGTGAAAAGGCGCTATATAGCGCCCAACCCGGCACAGACTACGCAGAGGCACGTGTTCACACTCAAGGGTTTTTTTATTTTTTTGCTCTTCAGTCGTGGGCACACGTCTTCCCCGTGTCCCACCGGCCCAACACAGTCCCAAGCACAAAACCCACACCAAACCAACACTTTCCTGCTCCACCACTCCTCCCAGGCAACCTCGTCCTCTTCCTCCCGATTCTGGCCCTGATTGCTGGGAGGCAGTCCCTTTTATACCCCACCCGGAAGTGTTCCAGGTGCCTGACCAGCTGGTCTTAATTGCACCTCCGGGTGGGGCTGATAAACCGTCCAGTGTGGTGGCTGGTTTTCCGCAGCACCCCCTAGCGGCCACCCCATCTCCCAACCGGGCTGCTGTGGTGGACTCCATGTCCCATGGAGCCATGGGGGAGATTGAGGAGGGATCCACGGCCAGGGAGGCTGCCTCCAAGCGCCCTGGGGAAGGTACTGCAATGTCCATGATGGCTCCCCCGGGACGTATGCATATATATATATATATATATATATATATATATATATATATATATATATATATATATATATATATATATATTTTAAAAGAGCTTCTGTAAAAAGCCAAATATCTGCCTGGGTACAAATAAAGATCTCTCTATCTGTCTATCTATATTTTTATCTATGAGGAAATCAAACATTATTTGAATTTCATTTCCTTTAGCACATGGCTGTGCGAATTGGGGGTATTGTACGTAAACCACTAAATCTAAATATTACATTCTAAAGATTTTTTCCTGTGTATTATATATTTATGTTTAACGTTTGTTTTACTGCATGCAATACTTTTCTTTGATCTATTTTGGGTCTAATAAACTTGTAAAAGGGCATTATCAAGTGCATTTTAACTTGTTTATATGAGAGTAATTTTAAAAAGCAAACAAGTCAAATGTAGGGCATTTTATGAAATAAATAACCAAAGAAAGTGGAAAAGGGACAACCATGCCCTTTCATTGCCACCTATGACATTTTGTGACATGTATACTTTGTTTTCAAGGCATCTGCAGACAATGTTTTTCTTACTTACTTAGTTACTAACCAGCAGTTGTTAATTTCTTTTCTATTTAAATCATTTTGGAAAAACAATCCGCTTATGAGAAGTATGCACTGGTAGAAATCTTAAAGTACGTAAGAATCACTTATTTTAGTAGATTTCAGTGCTAATAAGAAAGCAGTTAACAAAGTCAATCATTAATGCTGTATACACTTGCAGAACTAGATTTACAATGTGAAAAATACCTCTGTGAATATGGCTATGAAACATTAAATGAGTTGGTGAAGTGTCTATGCACAATGAATTTTTGCCTGTGCTTACTGCTTATGATAAAAAATACATTTTAATATATGTCAAATACAGGTATATCTTTGTTAAACATACACATGATGGAAAATACAGTGCCATTCCAATCAGCTACAATTCTTTCCTTCTGCACACCGATAAAAATACAATTATTATCTTCTGAGTTTTTCTTTTTCACAAGACTTTTAGCTGTAGTGAAAGGATGTTAGCCTGGATAGAATATGTCCTTCAGACTAATAAATTCAGACTGTAATACTCCATGACCTTGCTAGCGGGTTGCTTCAGAATAAAAATAGAACTGTGTCATCATAGCAGATTTTGAAACTGACTGAGGGTCTGAGCAAGCTTTTAATGAAGATAGGAGTGAATCAGATTGTAAAAAAATATCCGCTACTTAAAGGGGTTTAGGTTTGAAAAAGTGGGAAGCATAAGGAAACAAAATCTAATAAAAAAAAAGAATTTGAAAATGTTGCCACTCATCTTCAGGCATTATTTTGTTTCAGCTTCACTGGCCACATCCAGAGATGGATGATGCAACACAAAATAAAGAAGCATAGTTAAAAGAAGGAAAAAGTTATTGAATTATTAGAATGTAAAGCCCGGTTTTCACAAAATTCCCTTTCAGTAGTTAACTATTAAGTGGGAGATAAATACCAATGACAAAATTGGGAGTGGTATTCTGTAGACTTTCTCGTATACTCTAAGTCTTCTAAGTCTTCAGGCTTTCATATTTTCTAGGACTACTGCAAATGCCAAAAACAGGTAGAAGAGAGAAGTAGACAAATTCTATTAATCATGCATAGAGTTTTCAAAATGACAGAACTAACCTGGGAACAACTTTTCTATTCTGGACCTGGATAGTATGGGCCAAAAAAGACTACAACACAGACTTCCACATTAGAGGGGAGAATAAAAATACTATTAGGGGAATACAATCATGCCTCTGGTTGAATCATTAAAAAAGTTCATGAAAGACATCAGGGGCATTTCAAGCATGTGTATCACAGCCTTTTGAAAAAACGCCAGCCTATGATGACATGGATTTTTATACAAAAGCATCTGAATGGACAACCAAAAGTAATAACTTGGATATACTATTATAAACGGTGATATCAAATCTGACCTCAAATTTAAAGGCATCATTTTTACATAGACACATCCTGCTATGTCAATAACCACATGATTATAATTGCCCAAAAGTTTACCTGCAAGTGTTAAAACAGTGTAGCTGAAACAAAGGATGAGGATGCAGATGGTGACTAAAAAACAAGAACTGGCTTATTGTTAACAGCTTGCACAGGTGCTTTTTCAGCTAACACCAACCTCTCTCGAAGAAAACCTGTTTTCAAATGACACACAACTGTGCACCCTGTTCTTTTACGCCAATCATAAAAAGGCAGGATTTACAAAAGGGGTGTAGAAAATAACTGAGTAACCCCCAATCACTACACAGAGAGTCTGTTCAGCTTTCTAAAACCTACTGTGGTTACAATAGTAGCAGAGGGGTAATTACTGTACATGCAGAGCTCCACAAAACTCTAAAAGGGTTTAATCTCAACCACCAGGGCTCAGATCTAGACCTGAAGAATAGGCTTACAGCCTGCACAAACACAAAAACTAGGCCAAGCTTACAAATTGAAAAACGGAAGTGGGAAACCTGACCTAAATAACAAAACAAAGTTCCTTAATTACTAAAGAGTTTATTATCAAAAATGATTCAAAAAAATAAAATAGGACAAGAATTTAAAGGATTTGTCATAAAAGAATACATCACATATGAAATCCAAGAATCAATCAATCAATCAACATTTATTTATATAGCACATATTCATACAAAAAAATGTAGCTCAAAGTGCTTTACAAAATGAATAGAAAAATAGAAGACACAATAAAAGATAAACGTAAGTCAACATTAATTAACATAGAATAAGAGTAAGGTCCGATGGCCAGGGTGGACAGAAAAAACAAAAAAAAAAACTCCAAAAGCTGGAGAAAAAAATAAAATCTGTAGGGGTTCCAGACCAAGAGTCCACCCAGTCCCCTCTGGGCAATCTACCTAACATAAGTCAAACAGTCCTCTTTGTATTTAGGGTTTTCATGGAAGGACCTGATGATGATGGTCACGTAGACTTCTGGCTTTCAGTCCATCAATGTTGGTGCATCATGATGCTTTGAGTAGGTGGTGGTGGCGCAGGCCGCCACCACAAAGAAACCGGAAATAGAAACAGAAGAGAGAGTTGGGGTCAGTACGGATTTTAGAGCCACTATGAATAGTTATTATAATGAACTGAACATACAGAGTATGAGGATTAAGTTAAAGTGAAGTTATGAGAAGGCCATGTTAAAGTAATGTGTTTTCAGCAGTGTTTTAAAGTGCTCTACTGTATTTGCCTGGCAAATTCCTATTGGCAGGCTATTCCAGATTTTGGGTGCATAGCAGCAGAAGGCCGCCTCACCACTTCTTTTAAGTTTAGCTTTTGGAATTATAAGGAGACACTCATTTGAAGATTTAAGGTTACGATTTGGAATATAAGGTGTCAGACATTCCGATATATAAGATGGGGCGAGATTATTTAAGGCTTTATAAACCATAAGCAGAATTTTAAAGTCAATCCTGAATGACACAGGTAACTAGTGTAGTGACATCAAAACTGGAGAAATGTGCTCGGATTTTCTTTTCCCAGTTAGGATTCTAGCAGCTGCATTCTGCACTCGTTGCAAGTGATTTATGTCTTTTTTGGGTAGTCCTGAGAGGAGTGCGTTACAGTAATCTAGTCTACTGAAAACAAAAGCGTGAATTAATTTCTCAGCATCTTTCAATGATATAAGAGGTCTAACTTTTGCTATGTTTCTTAAGTGAAAAAATGCTGTCCTAGTGGTCTGATGAATATGCGATTTAAAATTCAGATTACAGTCAACGGTTACCCCTAAGTTTTTTACTCCCGTCTTAACATTTAATCCTAATGCATCAAGTTCATTTCTGATAACCTCATTTAATCCATTATTGCCAATCACTAAAATTTCAGTTTTCTCTTTATTTAGTTTGAGAAAATTACTATTCATCCATTCAGAAATACCAGTAAGACATTGTGTTAGTGTATCGAAAGAGTCGGAGTCATCAGGTGCTATTGATAAGTACAGCTGTGTGTCATCAGTATAGCTGTGGTAACTCACGTTGTAACCTGAGATAATCTGACCTAACGGAAGCATGTAGATTGAGAATAACAGCGGACCCAGGATAGAGCCTTGTGGAACACCATATCGGATATCATGTGTCTTTGAGATTTGATTACCACAACTCACAAAGAATTTTCTACCTGCCAGGTAGGATTCAAACCAAAGAATAAAACGTCAGCAGCAATACCAAAAGAACAAAAGCCAGAAAAACAAAAACAATAACACTTATTCAGAAATCTAAAATATGTTGAACAAGACAAGCAAAGGGCAACTAATGCCTCAGGACTGAGCTGAGATCTCTCAGCTCTTTATAACAACACTATGTGTTCCACTCAACTGCAGTGTTACAGGTCATGCCATCTTATGTTATTCACAAAATAAACAGGAATAGTCACTAATATAATCAACAAGAAGATAATACAAAATACCAAATAGACAAGATAATTCTTATTAAGAAATAATAAAACATAGAAGAAAACAAAAAAAAAAATCAATAGCATAAATTAGTCCTGGTAAAACTATGACATGTTTCTTCACATGACTACAAAAAGTGATTTTTTTTCTGGACTATAGAGACTGTATGTGAGAGGTGTTATAAGGATGAAAAGGATAACCTATAAACAATATATATAAAAGTATAGTTCATAATTATACAGTTCATAAGACTTAAGGACTATGTTTCTGATACGGATGTAAACAACACTGGAGCACCACAAGAATAGTCCTTTTCAATTTTCTCTGTATGCCTCAAACTATAAATATAACACCAAGTCATGTCGCTTGTAGATATTCTCAAATGATTCTGCACCTATCGGGTGTATTGCTAAGATGAGACAAGGTATAGGAGTCAGGTGGTAAAATTTCATTTTTTGGTGTAAAGAGAATTGTCTGCAAATTAATGCTAGCAAAATCAAGGAACTGGTTATTAACTTTCTCCATACCTAAGAGCCTCTACGTCTAGTCACTAATTTGGAAGTAAATGTGGAGGTGTGCTACTAGTACTTGGGGATCCAATCAGTGACAGGCTGGACTGGCCTCATAACACAGCGGAACCAAATAAGTAAGGGCAGAGGAGGCTCTTTTTCACAGGAGACTGCACTTTTTTAATGTGGCTAGTAACATTCTTTACTTGTACATTTCTATACTGGCAGCACGGTGGCCCAGTGGGTAGTACTGCAGCCTCGCAGTTAGGAGGCCCGGGTTTGCTTCCCGGGTCCTCCCTGTGTGGAGTTTGCATGTTCTCCCCGTGTCTGCATGGGTTTCCTCTGGGTGCTCCGGTTTCCTCCCAAGATGTGCAGGTTAGGTGCATTGGCGATCCTAAATTGTCCCTAGTGTGTGCTTGGTGTGTGGGTGTGTGTGTGTGTGTGTGCCCTGCGGTGGGTTGGCACCCTGCCTCGGGTTTGTTTCCTGCTTTGCACCCTGTGTTAGCTAGGATTGGCTCCAGCAGACCCCCGTGACCCTGTGTTAGGATATAGCAGGTTGGATAATGGATGGATTTCTACACTGTCATGTGATGGGTCAGTAACATCACTTCACAAGATGCCCACCAAATAAACTGGCTAATTGAAAGAAGGTTCAGTTATAGAACACACACTTGATGCCCTGGAGGTCGTGGCAAAGAAGAGAGTTAAAACAAAACTCAGTGTCATTATGAACAATGCTGCACATCCTGGCTGTGACACACTAACACAGGAATTTCAGACAATAAATCGTTCAGTAGAAGCTTGCCAAGAAATGCTTTTGGGGCTCCTTTATACCTGTGGTCATTTATAATGCCTCAAAGTGAATATTGTTTGGCATAATATTTATTTATTTACTTTATTGAGCTTCTTTAAAAACTTTCCCCAATTTCACCAAGGGGACAAATAAAATGCTATCTATCTATCTATCTATCTATCTATCTATCTATCTATCTATCTATCTATCTATCTATCTATCTATCTATCTATCTATCTATCTATCTATCTAAAAATAGGGATTGTGGCTGGTTACAACATGATTAGTATGGTAAACCTAAATAATGGTTTGGTAATGTACAGATTTGACAAAAGATCTTTCCTCAGATTCACATTTGTTGTCAAAAATTTACAGAGGTTGCAAAAATGTGGCAAAATATAAGAAACAGACATTGGAGGAAGGAAATTAGCACTCAAAACTGATACATTGATAAAAAGACTCAATGAGTGATTTTTTTCTTTAAGATATAAAACCATTATGGAAAAAGAAGAAACTAACTAAACTAGAAGAAATAAATGAGTTAGATGAGATCATGGAGTAACTAGGACTACAGACAATCAAGATGGCTTTTGTGCTCTTTGGTAATGAGAGTAGATGTTTAGGCTGAAGTAGCCATCCTTGTAGAGATGTTTTTGGTTGATCAGTTTTCTTCACATGTAATCCCTGCAAGATGCCCATCTGGTAAAACCAGGGATAAACTGAGAGTGGGAGAAGACTCAGTCCTAAATTATAGTCAATTATTAATGGGGCAACTAAAGTTAGCTAGCCAGGATTTTAGGACTGGCACAGAGAAACCATCCTAAAAAGCAAATGTCCTTGGTTGAATTAAGTAGGTGTATCTGATCAACCCACAGCCAGGTAGCAACTACCTTCTCCAGGATTATATCTGACATTTATGCAATTGGTTTGATTCTTGCAGGAAGGAAGGATGGAAGATTAAGTATATACAATCTAACTTATAGGAAGCATTTTGGGTTTTCACACTAAATACCAATGTTGGAATAAATTAGAGGATCTGTAATATTTGTATAGTTAGCTCACCTACCTCTCTTGATTTCTGATTTGTTATTCTGACTTCCAATTTGGTGTTTGCTGTGTGTGTTTGTGGAGAAAACTAATGGGGGCTAGAATAAGCAACGCATGCTGGCTGAACAGGAGAGCGACAAAAGACACAGTATAACAAGAGCCATCACTTTATGAGTCACACACATTCAAAATCATAAATGCAGATATGTGAATATGTGGTTATTTAGCTGCACACACACACACACTGAATGAAATAAATCTAAGCATAAAACAGGAATTAAGAACATAACAGCAATAATCCACAATGCATAGATGTATAGATTTTTTCCTGAAAGACGATCCTAACTGCATTCTGATAGTGGTTGGGCATATTTATGTGGGTCCAATTCACAGACCTATTGGCTGAGAGATAGGCAAGCGAGTGCACTAAACTATCATGAGACAAAACCTGAAAGTCAAAACAGTATAAATTATCTAGACTTTTGTTTGAATTAATTTGATTTTAAGCCTAGTGAGCAGAGTCTTGAAACAACCCTTCACAGTTAAAAAAATGTAGTCAGGTACAGTTCAGTCAGAATCAGAATCACTTTTATTTGCCGGTACTTTATGTACAGGAATTTGACTTGGTAGGATTTGCAGCTGCTTATAAGAGAACACAACATTGCATACAATTAACATAAATAGCATAAGTTAAAAAGAAAAATTTCATACAAAGTTGAAGAATCGTACAATTATAAAGGAGATGTGCAAATGACAATGTGCAAGTGAACGTGTGAGTGTATATGCACCTGCACACACATACATGTACATACACTGTACACAAAAAAGTCAGGCTAAGTTACTCAGTCACAACATGACACAGGTATTGCTCTGACTTTTTAACAGTGTGCATAATAAGTTACATACTTCTGTACTAAGTTGCCCCATTAATTTTTCCTAGGTGTTTTATGGTAGGTACTGAAAAAATGCATCTATTCTCCGTCTACTCTTATGTAACCAGACCTTAACAAAAGTTTTGTTTTGGTCTTCAGTTCATTTATAAAACATCAGTAGACAAGTTATTCATCTCTGTGCAGTGTGTCATATTGACATACTGGTAAAATGACTTGTTAATATGAAGGATTCACAGGTCTTATACTAAATATGTAATATCAAGAGAAATGCATCTCTGTTAAACCACCTCAGACCACTCCAAAGAGATGTTGTGTTAGTAGGTCACACTGCAGAGATGAATATACACTTTACTGGTGCTCTGTAAGTGTTATAAGTGTCACATAATAGTAAATGAATAATAGATGTATTTTTGCAGTTCCTAAGTTAGATTTTTTCCTGATTTATATATATCTTGAACATATTACTCTATTTCCATTTTCTGCATATTCTGAAAATACCTCAAAATGGCGGCACGGATGCTTTATAGTTTCCCTAAGGGCCCCAACCCAGTTTGATGCCTGCTCTGGAGATAACCTAGAGTTTTGACCAAACTACTGTATTAACAAGATACATTTCATAAGAAGTTAACTTTATTGACTTCATAATCCTTCCGTTGTGTGAATTGTACATCACTATTAAATGTTTTTGTCATTTAATGTTTCAAAATAATAAGTTATATACTCATGTTTGATAAATGATTTTATTCTACAAATGCAAAAACTGTTTACTATGTATACTACACATTTGCAGCAGCTGCTGTTATGATGTTTCAGAATTAACATGTGTATACAACTAGAGCAGATGTTATTCGCATCTGACATTTCAGCACAAGCACCCAGGGAGAAATGGGAAGAGGTTTTAGAGAAATAAGTCTGTAACAAAAACTGTAAGAATTTATTCTCTTTACTTCTTAATAACTCAGTGGGTTACTGGAATAAATATATAAATAATAAGAAAATAATTATATTTGTGTATTGCTACATGGCTGAAATTAAAATCAATTACTAAAGATTCTGCTGACCGTTCAGCCATTAGCACTTCTATATTCTTTAATGTGGTGAGCCTTTCTAGTAATTCAACCAAAACAATTAGTGATCTGAATGACCTGATTGAAGACTAGGGTCTGCAAATCCATTAACACATCAGGCATCCCATTTGTAGGAAAAAGCGCAGAGGAAACAAAATAATCAAAACTGCACTTAGAGTAGCTTTTATGTGAATTATATTCTTCGCTTAAACGCAAACCGGAACCAAGAACTAATGCATGCATAACAGAATATGTTATGTCTCGCTTGTAAGAAATTCAATATTTTTATGAAATCAAGCTAATTTATGGTGTATTGACAGTTCAAACTGCATTCCCTTATGCCCAAACCTTTAGTTATTTCATTGAAGCATGTTGTAATTAATGGAAACCCTTCATTATCAAGGCAATGCATTTTCACATTTCATAAAAGTGTCAGAATTCTAGATACATTCACTGACTGTTATGAGTAAAAGTAACCTAAAATAGCCCGATTTATTTCAGACGTTTGGAGGATATATAAAATAATGTCAGGGTATTATACAGTTTTTTTATCCACAAGGTTTATTGAGCTATGATCACAGATTTTTTTATCTGAATAGATTCCAGATATTCTAAACAAACTGCAATCTTTAAAGGTTTCATTTATTCAAACACAGGGACTCATGTTTTGTTTTTTGTTTTTGCTGTTGAGCAGTGATCTGCACTAAATGTATTGGTCATTGTTCTCTTATAATGTATGCAGATGCCGCAATGTTGCTAGTACACATATCCTGTAAGAAGGCGTAAGTCATTACATAACTCATACTCACTATTTAGAAAACTGGTTTGGGAAAAACTGTCCTTCACTGAAAGCCAAAGATGATATTTGAGTTTCAAAGACAACAATCTGGATGTCCGTCTTTACTGGTTTGAAGATAGGACACCATACTATTATTAAAATTCTCTAATCCTGCTTAATCCAGTTTAGGGTAGCAAGGAACAAGAACCCATTCACAGCAGCATCATTCACAAATCATTGATAATGTGGCATTCCATCATAGTCACTCATAAATCCATGCTCACCCTTGTCACTCCAATTTAGAGTTGTAAATTCATGGGGCTATAAGAGGTGATAATACAAAAGAATCAAATCTAATAGAATCAACACATATTTTTATGTAGTTAGACTTTTCCAAGTGGACATGGAAATTATTTTGTTCTTTTATTATACTATGATCGGGACAGCCATTATGTTCTGGTCCATTGACTTCTTAAGTGAGCTGACAAATCAATATTTGATGATAATGCAGAAGGTTGATAGAGACAACCCAGCAAGCATGTGCTGAAAAAACAGGCTTCCTTCTAGCTAATGGTAGCCATCCCATTAGACGCTGTGGTTACTTTCAATAAACGGGGAGGTTACTTGTACGAGTATTACAGACCCATATCAAAAACTTCATTTTTTTCCTGCCTGGTGCCATATTTTTTCAGCAAAAATATCAAGAGTCACAAAAGCATCTCGGAGTACAGGGAGTCTGTATAAACATAGTGCATAACTATATGTTGTTATAATTATAAGGGTGGTGGGTGATTTTTCAGCATTTCCATCTTTTTCTGGGGTGGTATGTTTTTTATTTTTAACTATCAAATGTCACTTGAGCGAAATCATCAGCACTCCTGAAAACAGATTATGATCCTATGGTGTCACTGTCACAAATGTGCACATGTAGAAATTTTGGTTTAAAATGGTTCTAAACATCTAGTGTACATATTCTTTCTTTTGTTTTTGTTCTAGCCCATCTGTGTGTGGACGGAGTGCCAGCTGTATTGTTCATTTAGCTAGACATCTCTCTTCAAGTGGCAGATGTTTGAATCCTGAAGGTCGCCTCACAGAGCAGCAACTGGTTGAAATTTCCAACTATCAC
This sequence comes from Polypterus senegalus, assembly GCF_016835505.1. Taxonomy (NCBI): domain Eukaryota; kingdom Metazoa; phylum Chordata; class Cladistia; order Polypteriformes; family Polypteridae; genus Polypterus; species Polypterus senegalus. The sequence continues at coordinate 23,374,493 of NC_053161.1, read as the reverse complement.
ATATGTCTCTTTACAGAGGCTATCCAGACCCTTGGAACCGTTAAGCAGCTTTCCAATATCTGTTTATTTTTCACTAGGTTCTCACAGTGTAAAACACTGGTCATTTTTTTACTTTGTTTCATCCACATGGACTACTTGTTTCCAATTAGCTCGTATCTACTACTACAACCTCCATTTATATCCAACAATCCAGTCCTTATCCTGACAGCTATGGATCTTGCTCTTTTCTACTTTTTCACCAACACCTAGACAATCTGTGGCCTGTTTTCCTGGCTTGCCCATTTATCCTCTTATTCTGTTGCATTAGCTTGCCAATTTACCATATAGAAAATTTCAAGTCAATGGCCATCCTCTAACTCAAATAGTGGTTTCCCCTGTAACTAAGTCATCCTGCATAGTTTTCAGTTTTCACCTTTGTTTATGTGAACACAAAGTTCTACATAATAATAATTCATAAATTAATGATTAATTACATAATAATTGAGCATATTGTTAATAATAACTCACCCTTCATTTGTAATTCTCAGAAATTGGCCGGTGCTCCACCCTGATGTTCACCTGTGATCGCCTCCTACTGTTCCTGTTGCTATGCAACACTAATTACCCAGCAGGCACATGATAGGAGGGGCAGTGAAAATAAAATGGGAGAGCTCAAATTGCATTGCTCTGACATTGTGTACCTTACTCATTTGCAACAACCCCCATTTTTAGCTACTCAAGTATTTCAACTTTGTACTTCTGGACCTTAATTTTGGATTTTCAATTACTGGCCAGATGGAGTCTTGCACATGGTAAAATGAGGTTAAGGCTTCTAAAAATAAGCATAAGCAGACCAACCCAGAAAATGCTTACTTGAATCCAGGTAGTCCCAGAAATGCTATCTGCTGGCTTCTAGCCTAGCAGGCCAGAAAAGTGGAGCAGTAACTTTGAAAATATTCAAAAGGCAATCCCAATTAAAAAGAACCTGAAAACACAATCCAAGAGCTGTAATCAAAGAAACAAAACAAAATAAGTATATTGGGAAAAAGTTGGGATGGGCACTGGGGTCATTTGGCCCCTTACCACAACAAGACAGAGTTGGCTGCACCTCAGCAGCACCCAACACCTGTGCTGAACCACCTGACAGCGCAATTTTTAGGACCCCTGCTCCACCATCAACACTTTTACCAATTACACAAACTTTGCACTTGTTGCAAGGTACACTGCTACAGAAAAATAATAACAATGGCTTTGATAGGTTCTTGTAACTGTGGAAAGATGAACTAATCTTGTGTTGTTCTGTTTGGTTTGAAGCTCTTTACTTGTGATGATCAATTATGTAAGCTTGTCCTGTACCACTTGCTTCAAAACAATCCCCAGACTGATGTTTACTCGATTGTATTGTAAGTCCACCCATCCATTATCCAACCCGCTATATCCTAACTACAGGGTCTGCTGGAGCCAATCCCAGCCAACACAGGGCACAAGGCAGGAAACAAACCCTGGTGCAGGGCGCCAGCTCACTGCAGGGCTCACACACACACACCCACACACCAATCTCCAATGCACCTAACCTGCATGTCTTTGGACTGAGGGAAGAAACTGGAGCACCCGGAGGAAACCCACGCAGACAACATGCAAACCCCACGCAGTGAGGACCCGGGAAGCAACGCTAGGTTTCGCTACCCACTGCGCCACCGTGCAGCCCTGTATTATAAGTAGTGTCAGATAAAAGTGTCTAATGAGTTAATAAATGGAAAAAGTACAGTAAATGTAAGTCAGATTTCAGATCGCAGCCCATTTGAGAATTTGTGGTTGGACTCATTCATGATCCCCATGCAACCTAACAGAATTTGAGCAGTTTTGCAAAGAAGAATGGGGGAAGACATTCCAGTGTCCAGATGGGCAAAGCTGATAGAGACCAATGCACACTCAAGGATAAAATTGCTGTTAAATGTGCGTCTACTAAATGCTGGCATGATGGGGGTGAATGCTTATGCAACCAATTATTTTGTATTTTATATTTGAAATGTGTTCCACAGATCTATTTTCACTTTTACCTTAGTCTTTTTCTTTTGATCAGTGTCAAAACAGCCAAACTGAATCTACTATGAATCAGTTATGTATTATAATAAAATGTGAAAATTCCAAGGGGTGAATACTTTTTATAGGCACTATATATGCTTATGTTCATTTCATTTTGGGATATATCACATTTGTGAATGTTTACCTACTCTTTCAAAAATTCTGTAACCATCTTTAATACATTATCTATTATCTATAAACAGCACAGGAGCACAATTTGATGCTGAACAGTTCAGACAAAGCTGGGAATGTTAAATCATCCCTACTAACAAACTGCTCTTCTTGCCTACACATATCTCAGTGTTACTTTAAAATTGGAAAATATTTGTTTGTAATTTGCATATGTAAATTCCAACATCAAGATTCCATGGGAGTTTTTTATATTACATCAATTACTGTTTATACATAGAAGCTAGAAGAGAAAACTTATATTTTCTAAGCAAAAATTCTATTTGCATTATTTTTATTTCCTCCCTCTGTTTTTGTATTTTTCACTTATGGTTTCAATCTCACATATAAAAAAAGAAAATTACTCAATCCTGGCAATGCTCTACATATACTTTAATATAATGCAGTGCTACAGTTTGGACACAACCCCAGTAATAGAGACAAAAAAGAATTCAATTTTTTTATTATGTAGTATATACAGTATATATTTTTGTTAGAACTAATAGGTCCTAAAAGTAATATATTTATGAGTAGTAAATCATAATAAAATGCAATATTTTTACATATTTAAATTATAGCTCCCAAAACACAGGTCAACTTCAAGGTTACAGAACATACAGACTCAAGTAAGAGAGCTTAGATCAGCAGCGTGAGGAAAATATTTCTCCAGGCTTGCCAGCTTTCTTAAACAACTTAAGTTTTTTCATTCTACTATATTATGTGGGGGTGGGTTTCTGTGATGTATGACTGTCTGTGGGAGAAAGCACTTTATTATTGACATTCACATCTAAACTCTCTTATTGCCAGTTTCTCTTAAAATTTCAGACATAGTTGTCTATTACCTATAAGAATAGTTTGAAGCCCTCAATATTATTGATATCATTTACAAAACATTATTCAGAATCTCTATTGAAATGATGTTCTGAGGAAATGGAACCTATTCATTATATGGCTTCAGGAGCATCTTATTCGGTTTTATGCTCTATAGCTTTAAAGGTAAACACAATTTAGAAAGATGGCGGGCTGATGTTTATCATTTGTAATGTGTTAACTGAGCATAAAGGTCCACAGTCATCTCACAAAGCACACTGCTAACTCAGATTCACGTCCTTCTTACATTTTGCTATCTACATAATCATCTTTACCATTGAGTCCACAAATTTCAGTTTAAGTAGACATGTTACATGCATTTTTCAAGTGTTAAGAAACATATTCTTTTAAATATCTACTATTACACTTATCTATTTGAATAAGTCCAAAAACACTGCTGAGAGATTTCTATAGCTTAAAGAGATTTTCAATGCAGTTGCATATCTTGGAATTTTTTTTTTATTCAGGGTTTGTACCTCCTGGCTCATGTATTTCAAGTGTAGGTTTGCGGTGAGCAAACACATACACACAGAGACAACACAAGTTGTCAGGTTTGTAGAGAAAGTGGTGTGCATGTAAACAGACAGAAGGATGACCTAAAGGCTTTTTCAAACCTTGTTTGATTGATGTGTGAGCACAAGAACAAATCCACTCAGTTGGCACTGAAACTAGAAAATAAACAATAGCATTGAGCAAAGCACAAAGTTCTGTTTTCAAATTAGGCAAGTGGTATCTTATAATCTGGGTTTACAGAATTCTTAACGGTGAATTCCTGTTTAGGAATTTCAGTGGTAAATGAATGTCCAATATTTTGCATAGGAAAAGTACTTTATCAATACACTTTTTATTGGTCATCTATTTATTTTCTTATATTGTTTTCAGTTTTGAAGAGCCAGAGTTCATCTTGGTGGTATTAAGCATGTGAGAGGCCACAACTCTGGAGAGGAAGTCCATTTAAAGAGACACCTTCACTCAGGGCCATGGGTAAACTCATACAATTCAAATCCATGTTACCGAAGCAGCATTAATGAAAGTACTGCTATGCCATCCATTATTATTATCATTTTATATAGTGAGTTTGAAAATGTTATTTCATGTATTTGTTTTTGTTAATTAATGTAATTGATGTGAATTAATTTGGCTCTTCCATTTCAGAGACAAGAAGAGTTGGAGCTTCCACCAAGAGCATCAAGCACAAGACAGTCAACCTATTCTGATTGGACACTTTATTAGGGGCACCTATATATGATTTTTTTTTTTTTGTAAATAATAGATTGTGGCATTCCTGGAACACACCAGTTCATGTTCTTAGAAACTGGGCCATCAGCGATCCCCAAACACGAACACACAAAGAGTCCCAGGTTCAAATAATGGAAGGTTTATCAACCAAAATTACTTCCAAAAGTAGCACAAATCACAGGTTTTCTCTTTCCACAGTACTCTCTCTTTTCTCACCACCGCACTGCCCTCTTCTGGTCGAGTGCTGCTCAACGTCCTCCCAGCTCCAGCTCCCTGGATAAGGGAGTACAGTCCCTTTTATTAAGGACCCGGGAGTACTTCCGGCGCTAGGGCCACTGCCTGATGGAGGTACTTCTGGGTCATATAGAAGTCCCATATTTTGGGAACACATCTCCCTGCAGTACGGCCTTGCGGGACCCACAGACCCCAACAGTGCTGTGCTGCAGGACTACAACTCCTGGCATTCCCTGCTGTTTTCTGAATGGGCACTGTTACAGAGGGCTGCTGCCATCTAGTACCCTTGGGGAACAAATATTCCCCAGGGACAGTCTTCTGTTGTGGCCAGTGAAGGCATAAAGTCCATGTCTGTTCGGGACGCCTGTCCATTTATTTGGGGCCTCCCGTCCGGGTAAGGGATTTTCTGAATTCCTGGCCATGCTGCTGTTGTGTGCTTTCTACAATGTATAAGTATATAAAACCTAAAAGGATTAACAAAACATATGTGTAACAACTGTGGTCCCCGGCCGGGACGCCCAGGAGGACCAGAGGAGGGCTTGTGCCTCCTCCAGACCGCGAGGGGGCGTCTGTCCTGGTTATGTTGGGGGCCTCGGGTACAGGGCTTGGAAGCCCAGCCCTGTAGGGACCCGTGGCCACCGCCAGGCGGCGCCCCGGTGCCGGAATATCCCGTGTGGTCCCCGGCCGGGGCTGGAGCCCCGCCACACCAGGAAGTGCTGAGGGGAAGACAACAGGGGACACCCGGATGGCTTCCGGGTGCGCAGCCGGCACTTCCGCCACACTGGGGTGTTTTTACAACTGATTGCCGGGAAGCAGCTAGAGCCCATCCGGGTTCCAATTTAAGGGGCCGCCTCCCTCCAGTCAGAAGCGAGAGTCGGGTGGAAGAGGACGGAGCTGAGAGAGAGGACGGGAGGTGGCCAGGAGAAAGGCATTGGACTTGGGAGGCCTGGACAGTTGGGGGAATCGGTGCAAGAGGCACTGGGGTTCGAGCACAGTTTTGTAAATATTGTAAATAAACAAGTGTGTGGTGGAACCAACGATGTCTGTCTGCCTGTGTCCGGGTTCAAGTTCACACAACACAATTCTAAAGAAAAAAATAACACAAATAAGAACTAAGAGGAAACTGCAACTAGACAAATATCAAATATCCAAATAGTTACTTAGGAAAAGGAACTCTAACAGAAGCTGTAGCACACAAGAAAAAATTTCTAAGAACATTCTAGTTAAAAGAAAGAAAAAAATTAAACATCAGAAATGCAGGACAACAAAATTGAAAATGAACAGGTAACAGCCAGTCAGTCAGTCATTTTCCAACCTGCTATATCCTAACACAGGGTCACGGGGGTCTGCTGGAGCCAATCCTAGCCAACACAGGGTGCAAGACAGGAACAAATCCTGGGCAGGGTGCCAGCCCACCACAGACAGGTAACATAACAGCAATTTAACTAAATAAATATTTCACATAAGATTTTAAAAAAGAAGAAATAAATAAAATATGTGGAAAAGAGGCTTTGTTTATAATTGTCAATAATGCGATCACTGCATGACTGTAAACCACTTGCATCAGCAGTAGCCTTTGAATTTGAACCCATTTTTTGAAAAGACTGTGATATCTGAAAAATCAGAAAAGCCAGTTTAAATACATTATTATTGGCTAATAGAATTAACATCACTTATGGTTAAATGCTCACTACACTCAATTAACATGGAAACAAAACACGTTTTAAGCATATACCTACAGTGGACACACATTATTAACATAATTTACATGTAGATAATGCAGAATAATTACATTTATAAAAGATTTATAACAAAAAAAAATTTGTAACAAACATGAATCATTAAACAAGAACTACAAAGAATTAAGAAATTAACAATAGTAATGAAACCAGCTAAAAAGACACTAATTAACACAATTAATTCAAAATAAAAAACTAAAAAGATACAGTACATACTATTACAGCTTAAAGAAACTAAACCTAAACTCAACATAATTTACAGTACAGTGCAAGAAATATATCTAGATTCAAGTAAAAAAGTACTAAAAATTCAACTTACTAAGTATTGACAAGACCAATGCCAAATGAAAAATTCAAAAGGTTGAGTTAAACAATAAAGTAAGGGCTTCAAAGCAAAAAAGACTCGAGAGGAGTCATGTGACCACAATCAGTTTCACAAAGTGCTGTTGTCTTAGCCGCCTTTCTTTTCATTCAGGCCTCAGGATTGCAAGAATTGGCAGCACACCTGAATCAGCAGTAAGAGGAGACCCTACTTCTTAGGCTAAATTGTTAAAAAGAACGAATTAAGAAGTAAAAGAAACTAAAGGAGAAAAATAACACAAAAAGAAAACAAGGTAGAACATGTACAAAGGGTGTTTATTTGCTTCATCACAGACAAAAATATCATATTTTTGTTTATTAAATATTTTTGTAACAATTAATCATATTAAAAATGATCTGTATTAATAGACTACATAAGCAAATTTTTTATAATTTTTTACAATATTATGCACCTGTAAACAAAGCCCAAACAGGCTTATGGTGGTTGAAATTGCTTTCAATGACCAAATTCCAGTTCTCTGTTGTTAGCTCTGGGACTAATGGCTAATTGTAGATCAATATTTCTTAAACATAATTTTTTTGGGAAGTACTCAATGTAGTGGTACAATGAACTTGTATTTGGAATTTGTTTTACCTTTAGGATCACCTATTGGATGTGTAGACAAGGAAATTTTGCAAGCAGAAAAAACCTCTCTTGAGGTAAATTTGAACAAGTAAATCAATCAGTAGTCAAAGTTTCACAGAATGTTTCTGTTTTTATTTTTTACTTTTCACCTGTGCTTTTTCAATGGAAATATTTGAAATGTCAAACAATTCTACAGCATGCTCTATTTGAAACATCTCAAAAAAAGGAACTTTACCAACAAATCTCGCTTGAAAAATAAGTGTATAAAATTTCAATAAAATGAATCCACGAGAAGCAAAGCTGTTTCATGTGGACTGTCAGACTGATAGGTATACTGAAAGACTTGGTAAAGGCAATGCGTGCTTTGGCATTTTTCATGCAATCATAACTAAAAAGAACGGAGCTAAATGTAATGCTTTGATGGCAGCAATGCCTATCCTGAAAATCACATACAGTGTGCTTACCTTGAAAACCCAAACTTCTTTTTGAGTATACTTTATTGTTGATTTAGCAGTCTTTGAGTTTATGATTTTCTAACAATCTGCCCAAAAAAACTACAGGATGACCCCTGTCTCATTTGAGGATCATGGAATTCCTGCTTAACAAGGGTAAGTATATTCAGATGAACATGAATCATTCAGATCAGTAGAGTGATCTCTTGCAGTCATGAACACAAACAAATAAATATAAAAAAATCAAAGTGCTAGTCATGGACTTCACCACAAAGAAAAGGGGGTGGAGATGGTCAGCAGTTTCAAATAATTAGTAAGGTATTTCTGACACAAGGGTAAAGTTCAATAACATCACCCATATATAGTGTCTTGAAACAGGTATCAGCAAAGTAGCTATTTGCATTACTCTGAAGAGTTCTGAAGTTTTTCCACTATTCTACATAACCTACAAAGCTAAACATAGAGTTGCAAGGCTTTAAAGAAAACTCAGTTATGCAGCATTTTGTTCTCTACCCTGTGCAGATCACCTGATGTTCCACTTCTGCCTCACTTCAGCGGAACACTTCTGAGGAGGATGTCTTTTGGGATCTTTTAGCCTGAAGGAACCGAAACAACTAAGAGGTAATCAAGTTTGTCATGTGTTTAAATAAAGCTCCAGTACTGTTCATTCATGTGCCAAATTAATTCTCTTTGCCTAGTTCCCTCCTGGTGATCTTTGTGTGAAACCAAGAACACAACACTCAAAAATATACATTTACACATTTTGAGAACTTGCAAAGGGTACTAGATACAACTAATAAAACCATGAAAAGAAATTCTTTACTTCAGTAAATGGTGTGAACAAATGAAAATCACAAACAAAAATAATAATAATAATGGATACAAAAATTTCACATTATTCTTACCGATTACTCATTTTAGTTCAAAAGGAATGCACTTTTTTGTAAAATGTTTTGCAATAACCAGAACAACAAAAATCAAGTCGCTAGGAAAAGCAGAAAAAATAGGATTTGATCTAAGTCAGGAGTGTTTTACTCATTGACAATTCTGTATAGCATGTTCAAGAGTCAGCTGCTCCAGTAATCTAAAAATATTATTACTATTACTTATTGTTTGACTGATGTCTTTACCTAAGGTGACTTTTAACATTTGAAATACAATTATTTAAATGTTGTTTGTTTTTTCAGTGGGAGCACAGGGAGATGAAGTGACTTGCTCATGGTTACACAGTGTCAGTAGCTGAACTTGAACCCACAACCTCAGGGTCTGAAGTTCTTGGCCCACAGCTTTAACCACTATAACACACTGCCTGCCCATATTATTAACCCTTGGTAAAAAAATATATTTTATACAGAAAAATACTTAGTTAGTTACCTTGTCCTTCTGATGCACCTAACAGCACTATAACTGAAGCCCATTGTCGTATAAAAACCCCAGGAGAAGCCAGGTAACTCAGTTAGTGCATACTTTATATATAAATACAAGTTAATACAGTACCTGGGCATGTAAATAAGTGCCTAGTTTAACAATCAAATAAGCAAACTAAGAATACATTCAATAAAGCAGCTATCATGACACAGGATTCTAAAAACATTTATGTTGCACCCAGTGCAAATTTTAAAGTGGTAGCTATTTATAAATATTCAAACTCTTAAACTTGTCACATTATTAAAATTCTTCATAAATGGCATATTTGTGCAGCAGAAACTTAGGTTGCAATATTATAAAGTCAGAAGATTTTTAGGTGTTCACAATCAGATAAGACGCATTAAAAGAGTAAAGGAAGCTGGAATATCCCTGCTACCAGATAATTCCTACAAATGCCTGCCTGTTTGCTTTTGTATTATGTTTGCCAGCTTTGCATGGTAACTGATTTAGAATGCTGCCCAAGTTCTATATTTGTTCTGCTCTATTAACCAGTATTTTTGAGTCCATGTTTATAAAACGCTCTATTTGCAATCTCTTTCTAATATCATTATATTCAGGCCTTGCATGCAGTCATAATCTCTTTAACGTCACTCTGTGGGTTCATACTGTAATGCTTTGAAGGATGAAAAGTGTCTGGCAGCTCAGTATTTGAAAGGCACAACTAAATGCAATTTAGGACATGTTCATCTGCTAAATAAAAAAATGTTACCATAAATTATACTGTCATTGATAATGTGACAGTATTTATGATAATTTAACACTGCAATAAAGTATACCCCATTATTATAGCAATGCAGCTTATGACAAACTAATACTCATTTTTTACCCATCAAATAAAATGTACCCTTTGTGTGCTTGTGTGCATGTGTGTGTGTTTGCCTTTCATTGTAACATTTCACATATATGTTTTTCCAGGTCCAGACTAGAGAATCAGGATGTCTAACAAATTTATAAAAATTATATCTCAATCAGTCTTTATTTTAAATACAACATTTAAAAGAAAAATTTGATACCATAAAGTATATATAATTAGAATACAATTAAAATCATAGTTCAAACACAAACAAGCATGTAGCAACATGGGAAATAAAATCTGACATCAAAACCAGAATATATTGCACCATTATCTATCTATCTAAAGCAAATTAAATCATTGTAATGTTGAGAAGATGTTGCAAAATCAAACATAGTGCATTTTTCAGAGGTCTTGCCAAAAACAAAGTGTTAGAAAGCCAAGGTGATAAGGTGAGCATTTAGCCTTTAGATGTTACAGTTAATGAAGCCTGACAGAGAAACCCTGATAGACCAGTTTAGGCAAATGAAGTCAGCCATCTTTCCATCCAAATACTTTGTTTACACAACTGCCAAAAAAGAGGAAAAAAATAATTGTGTAGTGGTCTTTTGAAACAGAACAAAGCATCAAAACATCTTTATCATAGTATCGCTTGATATGGAACAAGCAGTGTAGATTGTGGGGTATTGATATCTTGTAAATTAATTCCAAATAATTGTGGATGATTCTGTATCTGACAGAAAACTATATAGGTGAACCAGCTAATGCTTTATATAATTTGGTCCAAGTCGGGAATTTAGCAACCTCATAATTCAGAATTGGTGGTAACCTTCTTTATTATTTTTCTACTTTTCCTCATGGTAATATCCTTCATCATTACAATATTTATCTTCATTGTTATGCTGATGATACTTAGCTTTACATGTCCATTAAATTTACTTTCATTCTCCTCCCAGTGCACTCACTTAATGTCTTAATGACATTAACACATGGATAACAAATAACTTTCTCAAACTTAATAGCAGCAAAACTAAGTTACTTCTTTTTGGGTCTACATTGATGCTGGCGAAGATTTCTTCACAGCCGAAGAGCCGGGTGTTATTCAGGATAATTGTCTTTCTTTTACTGTTCACATAAATAATGCTTGCTTGATTGCATTTTTTCATTTGTGAAACATTTTCAAACTATGCTCTGCTTTAATGCAACACAGGGCAGAAGTTCTAGCCAATGCCTTAGTTACATCTCACATTGACTATTGCAATGCTATTTTGGCTGGCATTTCCAGTAAACTTCTTTATCAATTTCAACCGGGACCATCTTAACGGCATCATAGATCCTGGGGCCCTTGGTTTGACAGCAAAACAGAAACATACATAGGCATCAGAAGCATTGTGGGTCCTTCTGCTCCAGTGCTCATTGTGTCCATACGTTAAGATGGCCCCGACTTCAGCGCCTACAGAACTCTGCCGCATGGATTATTAAAAACACTGGATTATTAAATTCACTGAACATGTCACAGCTCTATGCATTCAATTTCATTGCCTTCCTGTGTTCTATCGGATATATTTTAAAATTTTGTTGGTAACATTTAAAGCTCTTCATAATCTTGCCCCAACCTATTTTGCAGATCTTCTTCATACTTATATTCCATCATTGGGTCCCTGTGATTTTGTCATTAGGTTTACTTTTGGTTCCAGATTATAACTTTAGTACTAGGACCTTCTCTCACACTACACCCAAACTATGGATCTCACTTCCTTCTCATATTCAATAACCGGCTTCTATTACAAAATTCAAAACTATTGTTAAAACTTATGTCTTTAGGTTGCTCTATTGAGGTTACAATGTTGTTTTATCTGCGGTGGGCTGGCTCCCTGCCCAGGGTTTGTTTCCTGTCTTGAGCCCTGTGTTGGCTGGGATTGGCTTCAGCAGACCCCTATGACCTTGTGATTAGGATATAGTGGGTTGGATAATGGATGTTGTTTTATTATGATTTTTTTTTATTTTACTGTATTATATTACTGTTTATTTTATTCTGTGTACGGTGACCATAAATGTCATGAAAGACATCAGATAAAATGTATTATTATTATAATTTATTCACTTTTGATACTTTCTAAAATTTTGAACATTTATGTTAGGTAGAATGCCTTGTCGGGGCTGAGTAGTCTTTTGGCCTTGGAACCCCTGCAGATTTTTTTTTTTCAGCTCAACTGGTATTTTTAATTTTTTTTCTGTCTTTATGGCCATCTGACCTTATCATCAAACTCACCATTAGAGACTTCAAATACAATATTGTTTATAAGGACTCGACTTTTCTACTTATTATATATCTAGATTATGTAAGCTGATATTGGAATGTTATTAGTTATTCAATATATTCTTGACTAATTTAACTTGTTTTTCTTTGCTTAAAACTATTTCTTTGACATCTTGTAAAGCACATTGAGTTAAATTCTATGTATGAAAACGTGCTATAGAAATAAATACTGTTGTTGTTAAAATTATCCTGATAAGCAAGAAGGACATTAAAAAGGCCTTCAGCATTTGATAAGAAGACTTAGGGGCAGATTTTGGTAATGCTGCATGGGTGGATGAATGTCTGTAGCCAAGACCTGTGACTCAAAGCACAGTTCAAGTGCCACAGTGCATCAAGGTTTTTCATAAAGAATGTTATAATTGAAGGAACTGAATTTCTAGAGCTGCTATAGAGATTTCACAAAAAATAGCATCTAGTATTATGAGCTTCCTGATAAACACTGTCCTTCATAGTTTTTTTCTAATTTTTTGGATTATAATTATTGTTGTCAAGTTTAAATTGTTATTTTAGTGATGTCATCTCATTGACATTTTGTTTTACATATGGGTATCCTAATTTTGCCAAAAATGAAAACCTTGCAATCATCTAATAGAAAAGTACTGGGGAGAAATTATTGCTGCCAATGGAGACAAGAGAAAATGTGTGAGTCTGCTTTTATGTTAATAAAAATTGGTGTAATGATGTTTCCATTGTGACAGACTGGGGACGCTGTCGTCCCCTTGAACCCTCAGACTAGACACCAGACACCAGGTAAAAGTCCAAATATTGACTTTATTATAATTATACAGTGCACAAAGCACTCTCCTCTCCACAATACTCATTAAACAATACACAATGCACTAATCAATAAATCCACCACTCCCAGACGCGTTGCCACCCTGCCACTCAGCTCAGCTCAACGTCTGGGATCTCCCACAGTCTTTTATATTTCCTGACCCAGAAGTGTTTCCAATCCCTCAGTCCACGTGACTTTCTATCACTTCCGAGTCAGGCCTGTCTATTGTAATGGCTGTAACATATGTGATATCGGAGTCACTCGATATTTTTAAAATAATATTTAGGTTTTACTGTATATAAACAGTACATAATTACATACATAATTTCAATGAATCTTACCTACTATCTAAGAGAATACAAAGGGTTTATACTGTATAACTGTGCGGGGAATATTTCTAAACAGTGTGGGAGAGTTTATAAGGGCTTAAAACATATAAAAATAACCATACAAACATATGGTTTCTACTTCGCGGATTTTCACCTATTGCGGGGGGTTCTGGAACGCAATCCCCGCAATCGAGGAGGGATTACTGTATTTATGTTGTTTGTATGGGATGTTGTGTTCTGTTATAAGCAGGTCTTTAATCTACCAAGTCAAATTTTTGTACATTAAGTACAGTGATCCCTCGCTATATGACACTTCGACTTTTGCGGCTTCACTCTATCTCGATTTTTTCTCATACACTCTTACGTCACTACGCATGCTCTTTCTGAGAACTTTTATCTAAGCCCCACGATGTCTCCTAAACGTGCTGCTTTTTCTAAGCCTTCTGACAATAAAACTAAGTGCCAGAGGAAGATGCTTACTATCCAGGAGAAGGTGAAACTCTTGGATATGATCAAAGATGGCAATACCCTACAAAAGCCTCCTCACGCATATGAAAAGACAGCGCCAGCAACTGCCTATCAAGATGTTCTTCAGCTGCGCACCCAGATACCCACTGCCTACTCCTAGTACTCCTTCAGCCGAAGAAGACAACGACGCATCTGCTGAAGATACTGCACCACCTGAAGACTCTCCTACAGAGGTTGTTCCTCCATAGGTTAGTGGTTGTGTGTAAGAACTGTGGGTAATTAAATGTACAGTACAATAATCTACTATATAAAAGCGGTCGGGATTGTCCTTCCGTCCCGTGAGTGCAAAACGTAGTGGTATTCCGCTTATCACAGACTTACTACTTGCGGCTTGAGGTACGAAGTGATGCGATGTGAGCAAAGTTCTGGTGCTCCCATCGTTCCCTTGCTTTTGTGCGCGATGCATTGACAAAATTATATCTCCGGAAATAATTAATGTTGATGGAGTACAAATGCCTCACCGCGTAGTAAATATAAGGGGAGATGGTGCTTGCTTATTCTCATCTATAGCTTTATTTAGTGCAGGAAACTCCATCTTTAGCGGTACAGATTCGGGCTTACATTGTACGACTTTGGACAGGCACTCGAGGGGATAAAAAAAACTTAGGTTTTCAGGAGATGTTATGAATGGGCACTTTGATGTTCTCATTCCCTACACTTACATGCCTGATGTACACATGGAGCGCACACAAATTGAGGATAAATGTCAGTCGCCTTAAAAGGCGGGTGAGCCTAGTAATAATATTATATTTGTAACGTCTAATATGTCTTATTTTGTCTAATATATTGGGTAATACGAGTGTAATGGTGACTAAATGGTGTTATTTCATGTCTAGAGGGCTCTAATAATGTTAAAAAACGTATTTTAGAAGGTCGTAAACAGGTTTTCTATACTCCTAACTGCGAAAATATTCGATTTATAAGTAAAGAATCCTACTTCGCGAAAATTCATTTATCACGGTAGAGTCTGGAACGGATTAACCGTAATAAACGAGGGATCATTGTACTGGTGAATAAAAGTACCCCGGATTCTGACTCCTCATGCAATATAATTTTTATTGAAGTAAAAATAACCTGTATTACTTAAGAAAAACTGATATGCATTATTATTGGGTTACTACTAAAGCTTATTCTTGACATCTCCAAAAGAAAAGAAAAAGAAAATAAAACACAATTATTCAAATATGCAAGATATTTTGCTGAAGTATTCCATTTATTTGTAGAAAACACGCACACGTGTTCCCTGGCCATCTGGTGACAGCTAGTGAAGAAGAGCACATGCTATCAAGAGAAAAAAACTGAACAAAAGTTATAAGTTTACATTTAATCCTGCATATACTGAGAGGTAAATTTAACGTGGCCAGTTTTATTGGAGCTGTACTGGGTGTAAGCTAAGAAGCAAACATGGTGGATGGTACACTGATGATTTGCAGGACTCAACTGCCCAGCCAAGCAATCCGGTAAGATTGAGAGTGTCAGTTTAGTATTAATCCATTTATTTGCTATACATATGTTGAAACAGTGTGATACAGTAGGTAGTGCAGCGGCCAGTAGGTAGTGGCAGCGGCCAGTGTTCACACTGTGAACCTTCAGGGAGCTTGCTTCGGGGATGAAAAAAGTAGCTGGATGTAATTTACTGATGATGGACTTAACATATTTATAAAATACTAGCTGTGTAAGCTGTGCTGTAAAAAGCATGGGGTCCTAGAAACTATTGAAATCGTCAGAAAAAAGATTGAAATGTAGAGGTATTTGAAAGGAACTACTCTGTGCATCTCTCTCCTAGGTAGTTTCATTTTGCAGATGTGCTTGCATTATTTGTGGATTAGCGGCTAAGAGACTGTCTTTCTTTGGAGGTTTCATTTTGCCAACATGCTAACATCGTTTGTGGATCAGTGGCTACTGTTTTGCTTGCGTATCCTCTGAGGTGGAGCTCTTTGCGTGACTCCAATTCTCACTTCCGGGCCAGACAGACACACACTTTCACGTGTAGACATTTATATATGTATAAAAGAAGAAAATTATCACATTTGTTTGTGTTTCTGGTCAGTTTCATATATGGTCTTAGAATTCAATAACAAATGCTAGCCAGTGAAATGTGCAGTTTTTCGCACAAAACAAAAAAAGTAACACAAATCTAAAACACTGTTTGTAATGCCTTATGTTTTATAGTAACTAACTATATAATATATTTTATCACTTTTTATAAAGATGTTACTTTTTAAAGTAATTTTCCTAAACTCTATTTCTTTAAAACATAAAAGTAAAGACCTTCAAATAATATTTGAACCTTCAAATAAACAAACAAAGTAAATTATACAGGTTTCAACAGAGTGAAAGCATTTGTCATGCATATTTGGTAAATAAGTCAAGCAGAAGCAGCATGTGAACGGTGTGAAATCTGCCTTCTCTGGATCATTTGGTTTAAAGCCAAGGCATGTTCAATAAAAAGTGGAGTCATCCCGCTTGGGCTATAAAAATGTTATTATAATTTCCATTTCCATTTCCATCAGCATCCATTTATCGTGATTTAAAGAATTTTTGGGCAGAAACCATTAAGTAACAAATGATCCACAAACTGTAGACTCGCTATAACAGGGTGGCTAATTACCTAGCTGTATTAGACAAGGTCAAACGCCCTTAATAGGCACTCATTCTTCAGTGCATGATAGGTCATATATATTGTTAATATGTCGTTTGATAAATAAAATCCTTTGTTTTTGCTATCTATACTTTACATTTTACAGCCTGGATATTTGATGATTCATATTTTTTCTAGAGCAACAAAAATGTAAAATTAATTGAGTAATTTTTCCAAGCCCCTTTTTTACTTTTACTAGAGTGTTGGCCATATAAGATATTTTTTGTCTATGTAGTAATACTTCAGCTTGATCACTTTAGTACTTTTCCCACCTCTCCTCATATAGTATGTTAGGTATATGTATTATTAAATTAAAGTGCACTGCTCTACAAAAATATGAAAAAGAGGTGCTGTATAAGCTAAATAAAACACAAGGGAGTTTGAACATCCATTATTTGAACAAATAAAAGAAAACAATTAGCATCAGTTCTCTTCTTGTCTACCTGCATAAAAGTAAAGGTGCCAAAGTGGTTCTTTAGAGGGATACCATAGGAAAAACGTTTTTGATTCCGAAGAGAACAATACAAATGAAGGTTCCAGAAAGAACCTTTATTTATTAAGATCAGTAACAGGCTATATACAGTAAATAACCATGAATGGATGGTAACAGTTTTGTGAAATAATAACAGCTTCATGATTTTAAAATCATACAGTTGCTGCATACAGTGGCAGAGAAGTACATAAGAGTTGTACAGGATATGTACGAGAGAAGTGTGACAGTGGTGAAAACTGCCGTGGGAGTGACGGATGCATTCAATGTGGAGGTGGGATTGCATCAGGGATCGGCTCTGAGCCCTTTCTTATTTGCTATAGTGATGGACAGGTTGACAAATGAGATTAGACAGGAGACCCTGTGGACTATGATGTTTGCTGATGATATTGTGATCTGTAGCGATAGTAGGGAGCAGGTTGAGGAGACCCTGGAGAGGTGGAGATATGCTCTAGAGAGGACAGGAATGAATGTCAGTAGGAACAAGACAGAATACATGTGTGT
This sequence comes from Polypterus senegalus, assembly GCF_016835505.1. Taxonomy (NCBI): domain Eukaryota; kingdom Metazoa; phylum Chordata; class Cladistia; order Polypteriformes; family Polypteridae; genus Polypterus; species Polypterus senegalus. Next base: position 23,356,973 of record NC_053161.1, on the reverse strand, counting down.
AAATGAGAGGGAGGTCAGTGGAATGGTGAGGATGCAGGGAGTAGAGTTGGCGAAGGTTGATGAGTTTAAATACTTTGGATCAACAGTACAGAGTAATGTGGATTGTGGAAAAGAGGTGAAAAAGAGAGTGCAGGCAGGGTGGAATGGGAGGAGAAGAGTGTCAGGAGTGATTTGTGACAGACGAATATCGGCAAGAATGAAAGGGGAGGTCTACAGGATGATAGTGAGTCCAGCTATGTTATATGGGAGACGGTGACACTGACCAGAAAGCAGGAGACAGAGCTGGAAGTAGCAGAGTTAAAGATGCTAAGATTTGCACTGGGTGTGACGAGGATGGATAGGATGAGGAACAAGTACATTAGAGGGTCAGTTCAAGTTGGATAGTTGGGAGACAAAGTCAGAGAGGTGAGATTGCGTTGGTTTGGACATGTGCAGAGGAGAGATGGTGGGTATATTGGGAAAAGAATGTTAACAATAAAGCTGCCAGGCAAGAGGAAAAGAGGAAGGCCTAAAAGAAGGTTTACGGATGTGGTGAGAGAGGACATGCAGGTGATGGGTGTAACAGAACAAGAAGCAGATGATAAGGCGATATGGAAGAAGATGATCTGCTGTGGCAACCCCTAACAGGAGCAGCTGAAAGAAGAAGATGAAGACAGTTGCTGCATACAGATGTTACAAATTATGGAAATATTGTAATTTCCTACCACTTGTTTTTTGCATCTGGCTGAGGTTTTGAATAGTGAAAAAATATTCTTGCCCATTATTGTTGGAATTGAGATTTATTTGTATTATTTAAAATTATTTTGGATTGCCTATAATGCCATGTCTATTTTTAATGTACACAACCTGGTTGCATTTGTGTGTGACATCATCTACGGGACAGATTGAAAGGGTCATTCTTACATCCCTTCACTATTGAAGATTGCGTGTAACCTAAGGCTTTGCATTTCCTTTGCTTTTGTCATTCACTGGTTAAAGTACTCTTGGCCACTGTATGTTTTTGACTTTTTGTTTCTAATTTGTTTTTTGCAATAATTACTTGTCCTGGTTTCCTTTTGACTACATCTTTTGCAGACACAGCAACAATTACACAGGCCGAGTTAAAGTTTTTTTGATCTCTCAGTATCCTTCTAGTTTGCCTACTACTTATTGCATATTTCTGTGGTGTCCACATATTGGGAACCTTTTCCAAACCCAAACAACCAATTTCATATGCAAAGAAATGTGCCCTATTCTGTCATAACCATCATTAATGTATTCTCCTTCAAAATATTTTAAAAACAAGTATAAGGAAGAAGGGAATTACTAAAAATGATTACAGAATCACCTCAGAACAGAACTTTTTTTTAGGACAAATATAGTTAGAAACCAGAAAAAACTATACTTTGTGTACAGAAAAATTATTATAATAAGGAGGAAGATTGATTGAGTCTGATTCCATTTTTGAGGACAGAAGGGCAGGGCAGAATCTGTATCAGTTGTGCTGGATTGTGAGAGCTTCATCTTTCTCTAACACTTAAATTGTAATTATATTACACATTAAGTAGGACATAACTTATCTTTTATTAAATATTAATATTTAATCTTTTTATTGTATTTTTGATTGTGCATATAAAACATAAATTTGGCCAAAAGTTTTGGTATCAGAAATGCAATTTAGTGGTGTGTCAACCATGGAGTTTAACTGACCAGTTAAGCAGATTTAGGAACTAGAATTATGGGACGACATGGGCTTTGGGTATCCAACAGGTAATCAAAATGGTCAAAGCCTCATCACAAGATGTTAGGCTCCCCACTCTTACCACTTTGCCTAAGAAAGAGACAGATAAACTGGAGTATCCTCTAGATCAGGGTTCTTCATTCAAGGTCCACGAGGACCACAGTGGCTGGTGGTTTTTATTCCAACCATTTTCCTAATTAGAAGACAGTGTCAATGTTTAACTATGTGGCTTGTTAGTGTTTTCATTAATTCAAGATATTTTTATTTTTTATTGCAGAGTTTTCTTTTCTGAGAACATACTCTAAACTTTTTGGGACGTGGAACAGATTTGCAATTCACGATCCTCTTTTCTCTCATTTATTATTTATTACAGATACTTCATGATGCACATTCATTATTTTAAACGGAACCAGGTTATCTGGAGAGCTGGCAATTCTTTTTGTTTATTTTACTAATAACCGTTGGCTGCTTAAGAACACAGGAAACAATCAAAATCTAAATGCAACTGCTTAAAACTAATTAGGCAATTATGAGTTCTGAATCACAACAAATGATTCAACTGAAATGTATTTTTAGAAGCAAATACATTTGTACTAATTACCAACCTAAATTAAGAACCTTTTTGAAGTGAAAACCTGCAACCACTGCGGCCCTCCAGCTCCGACTCTAGACAGTGTATCTCATTATCGTCTGGTTCATAAATTCTAACATGTGAATTCTCCCTTACACAAACAAGGTCAATAGTCTTTTATTAAAGGGGGTTAGAGAACCTGACCTGACAGAATGAAAATCATGTTTTTATATATATATATATATATATATATATATATATATATATATGTGTGCGTGTGTGTGTGTGTGTGTGTGTGTATATGTAACATACATCCAATTTAACAGTCATGATACTTTTAAAACAAATTACAGATATTGGATACTGAAGTATTTTGAAAAAAGGTAATATTTCTTATTTCTTTTTTTCTAACATATAACAATGTCATGTTTTGCACCCTATTATCCAGGCCTAACTACTCATTGTTTCCTCTAAATCTCTTTTCACTCTTTGAGAG